>NW_017728994.1:586201-587018 GCF_001723915.1 Gavialis gangeticus | reverse complement strand
GTCCCCCCTGGTGGGGCTGTGCACCTCCTGGGTTAGATGGAGGTCCTGCACAATGTCTAAAAACCTACGCGAGCGTTCAGACCTGGCTGACTGCTCTTCCCAGCAGATGTCCGGGAAGTTCAGGTCCCCCATGATTACCACATCCTTAGCCTTCACTACCTCTGTGAGCTGACCCAAGAAATCCTGGTTGAGCTCCTCACCCTGGTTGGGAGGTCTGTAGTAGACTCCGACCGTTAAGTCTCTTCCGCCTCGACAGCCTTTCACTCTAACCCAAAGCACTTCAAAGTGCCCCTCCCCTGACTCCTTGCCAAATATAGCATCTTCTGTAACTTTTGTCTGTGGTGCCTCCCAGCCTGTCACTGTTTTCAGAATGGGAGAGGGGAAAGGGAGCAGAGAGTGTTTGGTCTGAGGTTTTTTCAGTCCCTGCTGGAGGGTGGGGCGGATGCATTAGAGATCCCCTCCAGGTGGGGGTGGTTCCAATTCACCCACCCCACCCTACAATGCCAGCTGGAGAACCCCTAGAAGGAGCTCCCTCTCTTCCTTTCCCCCCCTCCCTTTCTGAAAATAGCACAGGCTTACAGGGAGGAGGGGCTGTTGGTAAGGGAAACCAGCTACAGGCTCCCAGCCGGCACCTAGATTCCTTTCCCCCCTGGAACCATCAGATAACTTCTGTTCAGTCCAGGGGATTGTTGCAACTCAGAATGCTTCCTGCAAAGTGTTCCTGCAGTGCTGGCCTTTCCCCTCTGCTCCATCCCCTCTGTCATGGCGGCACTCCAGTCCGCATCATCCCCCTGTGCCGCCTCCCCCCCCCCCCCCC
>NW_017728994.1:584160-586099 GCF_001723915.1 Gavialis gangeticus | reverse complement strand
CCCCCCCCCCCCCCCCCCCACTGGGGAACTGGATAAAAAGTTGTCATTGCACAACATGTAAAATAAATTATTAAAATACCATACATTTGTACTTAGTATTGAAAGCTTATTTTGGATTATCTTAATGCTCGGTGTATCATAACAAATCCTTTTGCCTCATACAGCAAAAATGTAGAGTGGGTGTGGGGGGATTTTTTTTTTTTATGCCATTGAGGCACTGCCCATCTTTGCACTAAAAACAGTAGTCCATGTTAGAATGAGGAGAGAGTTAAAAAAACCGGGCAGTTCCTTTTGCATAATTCAGAAGTTTTTGGACTCATCTAAAACAATATTGAGGAATAACATAACTAACAAGGGACAGGGGTACAACTGATTCAGCAGCCTTGGGTGTCAACTTAGTTTGGAAAGGGGGCACCAGAATAGCAGCTGCCAGCTGGCCTTTGCACAGCTGCTGCTCTGTTATGCCTGTGAAATTGTGGATACCTATTTTTCTAAAAGAGGTCTAAGAGTTGAGTGGATATTGGAGCATGGTGGTATAGGGCTCAGGAATGTTGTAGTGGGGAAAATGGGCAGTTACTGTTTCTTTTTTTGTTATCTGCGTATGTCTCTGTCTCTTTACAAAGTGTCAGACACTTTTTGTCTTCATCCAGATTAGGGAAATTATATGAAATTTTAGATGAGGAACCTTTCACTTTTACAAAGAAACGAATATTTTCAAGGATGGAAAATCTTTTTTTTCCCCTTTTACCTGTATTAACTTGGAAATGAGGTAAGAAATTTTGTAATTTAAAAACAGCCTGCAGCTGTTAGAGTGCCTGTTCTGCATCATTTAGATGCATGGATAACATTTTGTTAAAGAGAATTCAAAGGAATGTAATATGAAAGCAATTCTTTTCATATGAGTTGGAAAGCATTATTTTATAGTATAAAAGTCTGTAAATAAAATTTTGCTTTCATGTGTATAGATTTTAACTTAGAAGATAAACTAGCCTCAAGAAGTATAATCAATAAGTTATTGATTTTAAATACCAAAAGATGCATTACTTGTGCCTCAAAATTTGATTTTTCTTTGACACCTGTTTTATATCCATATGTTCTCCTCAATCTCTGGTGATGTAACTATTTTGTGAAATGAAAGCTGTCACTTTAAAATGGGTGGTTAATTATTTTGGATGGGCAGCTTACCAAGTTTTGGCAAGGTGTCTAGGCTGTGTGGGTAGTCCCACCTTTTGGGAGGTCCCCCACCCCCTTGTTACCATCTTGGGACTGGAAGCCCTGCCTCTTAACCCCAGACCTTTGCCACCAGAAGTCCCTCCCCTTTCCCCCAGACGTACTCCTTTCAGCAAGGGGTTTTGCCATCTCAGAACCAGAAAAATACCAAATTATATTCTAAAAAGTGAACATCTAAAACATTCATTAATTTGATTTCAAAAAGTATTTTTGCCCTGGTTTACATGTGTTTGTGTAGTGTACACAGAGGTGATTGCACAGTGGCTTAAAATGAAATCTTACACTTGTATATCTTGGGGGGTGGGTATAGGTTTGTTGGGGGCTGTGGGTATGCAGGGTGAGGGAGCATATATGTGTGCGTTCGGATATGTGAGGTATGGGTGGGTATGGGGCTTGTGGGGGAAGGGTGACTGGAGTGTGTGAGGAGGTGTGGGGTGCGGGTATGGCAGTGTGAGGGGGGCTGTGGGTGCATGTGTATAGTGGGGTGTGCTTGTGGGACTCACCCTACAAACACACATACACACTCTGCCTGCCTACACACATGCACACACTCTGCCCCTGCCTGTGCATGCACGCCCCCATGCTCCCTGGTCTGGCCATGCAGCCAGGAGTGACATGGTGCTGAAGCAGGGCGGGTGCAGGAAGCAGGAAAATGGCTGAGGGTGGGCGGGGCTGGGTTCCTGCCGCCTGCTACTGGCTTCTACTGCTC
>NW_017728994.1:580637-584133 GCF_001723915.1 Gavialis gangeticus | reverse complement strand
GTTCCTGCCTCCTGCTACTGGCTTCTATTGCTCCTGGCTCCTGTCATCTTTGACAGGCAGCCAGGAGCAGATAAATATTTTCTAAAATTTTTAGGGGTCCCACGGGCTGGATAGAATGGCCTAGTGGGCCAGATCTGGCCTGCGGGCTGTATTTTGACCGCCCCTGCTTTAAAACATTATAGTTTGACAGAGTGATGGTGAGAAGTTTCTTTGGGTATATACAGTCATTCGCCATACCTAGTTTATGTTCACATAGCTTACTTCAAGTTATGTAAAAATAGACCAGGAGCGGTGCATGCAGCCATTCACTGCTCCAAGGAGCTATGTGGGGAAGCTGATATGAGTAACTTGGAGTGGGCAGGATTGGAGAGGCCTAGTGAGTCTATGATGGGGATTGGCAAGTCTGGCAGGTTTGGCAGGATGACGGAGGGAGGGGGTTTGATTAAAATTTATCTGCTTTTATTCTTTCATGTCATTGAAGTTCTATCTAGCATTTTTTTTAATGGGAAAGCTATGGGTACAAACTTGCTTCCTTTTCTCAAAGACTGTTCTTCTACTTTTTCACTGTTTAAAGAAACAAAGTAGGCATCAGTGCTTAAGCCTGAAGAAGTTTAGTATTGCTCCTACAAGACTGTTGCAAATGTCTTGCCTCAAATATTTGTAAATGTCAAATATTATTCATATCCAAAGTTATAGTTCCATAGTTGGTAGGGTCGGAAGGGACCTGAGCAGATCATCAAGTCCGACCCCCTGCCATGGTCAGGAAAGAATGCTGGGGTCAAAGAGCCCTGGCAAGGTGTCTATCTAGCCTCCTTTTTAAGACCCCCAGGGTAGGAGCAAGCACATTATTATGCTAATATTGTGTCTTGTCCATATAAAATGCCATGTAAAATATCATATGTCCTTTAAAGCAAAGGTAGCCAACTTGTGGCCTCAACTTGTGGCACACGGAAGATCTGGGGTAGAGGAGGGGGGCAAGTAGCACAGTGGGAGATAGGTTAGGAATCAGAAACAGCAGCAGTAGATTTGGACATGGAGCATGAGGCAGGGAGAAGAAGGCAGAGCAGTAGATCAGATAGGGGGAGGGGATCAGATTAGCGTTCAAGCACAGAGCTTAATTTTAGCACATCTGCCAAAATGGTTGGTCTGTAATTCTTTAAAGTATTATGCTTTGTTTAAATAATATTCTTTGCAGAGACTGTTTACATTTCCATGAAGTCTGTTGTAGCAGCTACGTACAAATTCCTCACGAGCCGACAATTTGGTATTCTTCATAATGAAATGGAGCTTGGGAAATAAGATCTCTGTCCTGCAACAGATGCATGGAAACCAGTCCTAGTACTTCACTGAAGCCCTGTCAGTGGGCCCTGTACAGGTGCCAGAGCATCTGTTGAGAGGGACAGTTGAAAATTAAGGTAAAATGAACCCAAATGGATGATGGGTTTGCTATAAGTTTGAAAAACTAATTTACAACTACCAAGTGCAGGAAGTTGGTAGGCAATTAAATATTTAAATGTCTTTTAAAAAATAGTTGTTAGGTAAACTAAAACATATAAAAATACTTCTTAAATACTTTCATCTTTTACAAGGTAAGGGCAAAAACTATTTTTGTTAATCTGTGCATGGCATCTTTAAAGTAATTTAATTTTCAAATGCATGTTAACAGTATAATGTTATTTAGAGTTTCAGTTCTTTAACAGCATTGTGATCTTTTTAAAACATACATGGCTGAGTTTTCTTCCATATGACAATTGCCGTATACATCGTCAGTCTGTATGCATAGCTGTCTTAAGACTTTTGCAGACTTTTCTGTCTTGTTTTCCAGAGAAAACACCCAAGTCCCATGCTTCCCTGCTTATTATTATTATTAGTATTAATATTAGTATTCTTTAATAATAATACATCTAGGGCTAGTAAAGACTGAAACCCTGGCTTCAGTTGTTCCTTATTGAGAAACCCATTGGTTTCACCTGTGACTCAAGATCCCGAGTCTTGGCTAGGGATATCATTCATCTTCTGGCATATCCGTTTGACTATGAAGAGATTGCCTCTGAGTCATAGCTATAAAACTGGCTTCCAAATGAGGTCATCAGTTTGAGTCACCTCAAGGAAGCGTGCTTAAGTGTTGGATAGCCTATCTAAGGCCGAGACAGACTGGCCTCACAAGGATACCATTGAAGCTTGCAGAGGCTCCAGCATGCTTTGGCTGTGGCTCACCTGTCTGCTGCTAAAAAGGCCAGAGACAAATTACTTAGAGGCTTCTCTGTTTCTCTGCAGTGGAGGTTTTTTCTGGTTCCAGCTTCTACTTTGGTACTCTGGTCTTATTTGACCTGTGCTGCACATGAAGAACTTATGAGTGTCACCCTGCATATGTATGGCAGCAAGCTCTTTCAGTCTTAACTAGTCTTTTACTGAATAAAGGTGTTATTAAGGACTTGGCCCAGAATTTTACTAAAGGTAGTTACTCAGCTGCACTGCATTCAGTAAATTTAATTACCGGTATTCTTTCCCAGGTGAGGCATCCTTGTACTCAATGTGAAAAAAAATTATCATTTAACTTACACAAGAAAAGCGTGGAAAAAGCTACCGTACCCTCCCCAAGACAAAACACAAAGTGCTTGTTGTGGGAGACTCCATCCTGACGAGGTAATCTGCTGCCCCGACCCCTTAGCCTGGAAAATCTGCTGCATCCCAGGGGCCCCCATCTGAGACATTGTGGAGAAGATCCCTAAGCTCCTCCAGCCCACAGGCCATACTCCTTATTCATGTGGGCACCAATGACACGGCTTGGAGCACTCCCAGCCGGGTCATGAGGTGCTACGGGGATTTGGGAGCAGGACTAAAGGGTCTGGGGGCACAGGTGGTGTTCTTGTCGATCCTCCCAGTCTCAGGGTATGGGCTGAGGAGGGAGAGGAGGATCCAGGTAGTTAACCAAAGACTGTTGTGCTGGTGTCATCAGGAAGGCTTTGGCTTCCATGACCACAGCCTGCTGTTTGGTGAGAGAGGCAGTGAGCTGCTGGGAAGAGATGGCCTCCACCTCTCTCCGCTGAGGAGGAGGCTATTCTCAGCCAGACTGGCTGACCTGCTCCACTGGGCTTTAAACTAAGCCTGCCTGGGGACGGGCGGACTACCGCCACTGCTGGCCCTCTGAGCAACCTTTACGAAGCCAGAAGGCCAAGGCACTTAAGGGAAACCAACCCTGCCTCAGCCCTGGTACAATCTGTGGGAAAGTCTAGAGCCCCCAAGGGGACACTTGCCTGCCTATACACAAATGCCAGGAGCTTGGGGAATAAGCAGGAGGAACTCGTCCTCCAGCTTAATGCAAATAATTATGATGTCATAGGGATAATGGAGACCTGGTGGGACTCCTCCCATGACTGGACCATGGGTATAGATGGCTATACCCTGTACAGGAGAGATCGAGTAGATAAAAGGGGCAGGAGTGTAGCTCTCTCTGTTAAGGAAAAAGTTACACGTCCCTGCAAGCTGATATTGG
>NW_017728994.1:575139-575637 GCF_001723915.1 Gavialis gangeticus | reverse complement strand
GGTGTAGCTCTCTATGTTAAGGAAAGCTACTCATCCCTGCAAGCTGATATTGGTGCCCAGGGTGGACTACTGGAGACCCTCTGGGTTAAAATCCATGGGGAACACGGAACAGGGGACACAACGGTGGGAGTCTACTACAGACCTCCCACCCAAAGTCAAAAGCTTGACCAGGAGTTCGCCCAGGAACTGGCTGAGGCTGCATGCTCCAGGACCATGGTTGTCATGGGTGACTTCAGTTAGCCCAGACATCTCATGGGAAGATCACTCAGCAAAATCTGAGCGGTCACAAAGCTTCCTCTTGTGCATGGATGACCTCTACCTGACTCAAGAAATCTACGGGCCAATGAGAAGTAAAGCGCTGCCCGACCTGGTACTAGCAACTGGGGGTGACCTAATCGGTGACGAACTGTTCGATGGGAAGCTGATCATGCGACCATGAGCTGATCACCTTCACCATCTGTCGTAAAGCTGGAAAGTCAGTCAGCAACACTGAAGTCA
>NW_017728994.1:565858-570139 GCF_001723915.1 Gavialis gangeticus | reverse complement strand
GACAATCTACACCCCAGGGTACTTAAGGAGCTGGCGATCATCATAGCCCAGCCTCTGGCACGGATCTTTGAGAACTCCTGGCGCTCTGGTGTAGTGCCCAAAGACTGGAAGAAAGGCAATGTGGTGCCTATCTTCAAGAAAGGGGGGAAAATGGATCCGGCAAACTACAGGCCCATCAGCCTGACTTCTATGCTGGGGAAGCTCTTAGAAAAGTTTGTTAAAGAGACCATCCTTAATGGACTGGCCAACACCAACATCCTGAGGGATAGCCAGCATGGGTTTGTTGTGGGTAGGTCTTGCTTGACCAATCTCATTTCCTTTTATGAACAGGTGACCTGGACAAGGGAGAAGAAATTGATGTCATATATCTTCAAAAAAGCCTTTGGTTTGGTATCCCATGATCACCTCTTGGTGAAACTGGCCAATTGTGGCCTTGGGTCCACCACAATCCGCTGGCTGGGAAATTGGCTCCGTGGTCGGACCCAGAGGGTGGTAATTGATGGAAGTCAAGCGTCATGGTGCCCTTTGACCAGTGGGTTCCCCCAAGGCTTTGTCTTTGGACCCATATTTTTCAACATCTTCATTAATGACGTGGACATTGGTGTCGGAAGCGGACTGTCTAAGTTCGCTGATGACACCAAACTTTGGGGCAAAGCATCCACACCAGAAGACAGGATGGCAATCCAGGCTGACCTGGACAGGCTCAGCAAGTGGGTAGACAAGAACCTGATGGTGTTTAACACTGAAAAATGCAAGGTTCTCCACCTTGGGAGGAAAAGCGTGCAGCATCCTTATAGACGTGGCGGTGCTATGCTAGCTAGTACTATGGAAGAAAGAGACTTGGGGGTCATCACTGACCACAAGATGAATATGAGCCTGCAATGCAATGCTGCGGCTAGTAAAGCGACCAAAATGCTGGCTTGCATCCATAGATGCTTCTCAAGCAAATCCCGGGACATCATTCTCCCCTTGTACTCGGCCTTGGTGAGGTCACAGCTGGAGTACTGAGTCCACTTTTGGGCTCAATTCAAAAAGGATGTGGAGAAGCTTGAGAGAGTCCAGAAAAGAGCCACGCGCATGATCAGAGGTCAGGAAACCAGACCTCATGATGACAGGCTGAGAACTGTGGGGCTATTCAGCCTGGAAAAGTGCAAGCTCATGGGTGATCTGATGACCACCTATAAGTTTATCAGGGGTGACCACCAGTATCCAGGGGAACGTTTGTTCACCAGAGCGCCCCAAGGGATGGCAAGGTCGAACGGTTATAAACTCCTGCAAGACTGTTTTAGGCTGGACATAAGGAAGAATTTCTTTACTGTCCAAGCCCCCAAGGTCTGAAATAGCCGGCCATTGGAGGTGGTTCAAGCACCTACACTGAACACCTTCAAGAGAAAATTGGATGCTTATCTTGCTGGGATCCTATGACCCCAGCTGACCTCCTGCCCCTCGGCGGGGGGCTGGACTCGATCTTCCAAGGTCCCTTCCAGCCCAGTCTATGTTATCTATGAAATCATTTTTCCCATGGATGCCAGATCTAGTGGCCTAGTGATACCAGTGCAGAGACTGTCCAGTTAAATATCGGACTGTGTTATGAGACCTCCAAGGTGGAGCCACCTTCTGTGGTCAGAGTTGCATTCCACTAGAATCCAAGCAAGTCCTTTGGAATCCCTTTGCAATGTGTCTATAACTGATATCTACAGGACTGCCACTGGCAGCTCAAGCACACTTTTTACCAAGCCCTACGCCAATGGTTCCCCACCTTTTTTGGCTGTGACCCACTGCTGGGAGCGGAGTGCGGTGGCGGCGGCCTGGGGGCAGGGCAGCTCTCAGCACACAGTGCATCTCATACTTTGTGTGTGGCACCACTGGCATTGCCCCCGTGTTCCTCATTTGGGTTGCGACCTGAGTTTGGAAACTGCTGCCCTAGACAACTGCTAATACCACTCTGACAGATGTTGCGTTTAATAAGTATTATATTTGAACTGCAGGTAGATTTGAGGTGGCTATGGCAGCAACAATAAATGAGACCTTGGACCATTCCAGTCATACAGGATGCATTGATTTCTTGACATATTAAACAAAGCAAAACAAAAGATGGATTAGATACGTTACACGCAGGGTTATTAGTCTTTGCTCAGTGACATTACTGGCCAGGCTATTTCGTCAGGCAAGGGGGATTCTGCATACCTGCACAGTGGTGTCTTCAGTTCCATGTATTCCAGTTGCTTTTCATGTAACCTTCCATACTTTTCAGTTCCTTTTGTTGTCTGTCATCCAGTCAAATTTTACTTTTCCTTCTTGTATCACTTGTTTATTGTTCATGTTCAGTACTACTCCCTCGTGTTTTGTGGTTGCCTTTACTTATTTTCTCTTTTTTCCCCTTTAGCCCATCTGTCCTTGTGTATAATCAACCAATCAGCAAGCTTGTAGCAATCCAATGAGGATTATTTTTAGATCAGAAAGGGACATTGAGGAGTGTTAGTCCTTATATTTTCTGCTAAAACAAAAATCGTCCTAATTGTGGTCAATCTAGGTTTGTCCTATTTCAAATATAGATATTCCCTCCTTTAGTGGCCCACCTACATCTCCACACAATCCTATCGTGACCTTATCTTATGCTGTTTCAAACATTATGTTTGTATAAGCATAATGCTGATTTAAGCTCTACTCTTACCATATAGGTATTTTTGTTATAAACCTGTTATCCTAGTTTCACAGACCTAAAAAAGGTTACTGAGGGTTGTTGCCTTTGCAGGGGCAGCAGCCAAAAGGTCTTTGAGAGGCCTCTGGGCTTGACAGGTTTTTCAGGAGCTTAGGATTACTTGCAATATGGGCCATAGGCTACATGAGGTCATGTGTAAGTCACTGTTCACTTAGAGGGCATGAAATCTTGTTGTGTGGACTCCCCCATGATAAGAATAAATATGTGAACAGTTGCTTCGAAGAGAAAAAGCAGTTACCAGCGATTGGAGTGCTTTGAGGAATTTGTCCATTTTCATCTTTCCATTCTTCCTCAGTCACACATAGTACGTGACTCTGAGAGGAAATTGAAGAATAGAAAATGTGCACCTGTTATATTCTCAGCACATATCATGAGTGTGGGCCAAGTTGCTTTAGGAGGGTGGTGTTAGCCAGTTTATCAAAGATTATTATGCGTTTGAATTTTGGTGGTGGCATAGTGAAGATATTAAAGAAGCACTGGACCGGACTTGTCTTTTATAGCATGTATGAAAGTTGAAGTGTACTAACCAGCCATGCCACAGCCACTGTTGAGGTTAAAATAAGATTATGTCACAACTTTTCATTTGAGCTGAAGCAGATGCCAGGAATGTCCATATTGCATCCATTTTTTTAAAGCTAGTTAGTAGGGGCATAGGATCTATGTCGTTGTAGATGCAAGTAAATACAAAATAATTTTTCCAAGTTGATTTTCCCTAATACAGAAATTTGGCTCTTCTTCAGGATATAAAGTTGACTTAATCCTGGTAACTTGAAATGCCAATAATGCTTAGAAAAGTTTTAATATCTAAAAATATGTTGCAAATAATTGAGGACAAATACCTGAAGTTTTGTTTTGCTTTGTATGCCAAAAATATGAACAGATACTATAATATAGCAATATTTCTTATTCTTAAAATAATTGCTTTCTACATGCAGTGGATTTTTAAAGTCATACTTACCTACTTGACTGAATGAACTGTGCAAAGCTCTGATAACTATTCTATCTCCATTTTTCTAAGTGTATCTTTGATTAACCTAGCTGACATGAGTTTTTTCTGTACTAGTAAGAGACTTTAAACAACATATTCACTCACTCGGGGAAATGCTATATTCCTAACACAATTAAAATGTACTTTTTAAAATGGGGAAAATTAACTAATTCTTGAGTTTTAATATTTGTTTTTCTCTGTATGTATCTTAATGTGCAAGTATCTTTGTTTTATTATTATACTCAGCTATCTACATAGAAGCAGGTTGTTTGGTTGCACAGAATTTCTTTATCTACCAGTGTTTTATGAATAACTCTTTGATAGGGGTGTGCAAAGTGGGCCATATTTGATTTCCACCGATTCAGGGGACAGTGATTCAATTTGCTGATTGGATCACTGTCCCGATTTAGATTCGGCTGAATCTGAAGATTTGATTCTGATTTGGAGAATCGGTGATTCGGCCATAGACACAGCTTCATATGTTTTTTCTACATACCTTGAAGTACCAGGCATGACTCGTAAATGCTGAGATGGTGGGGCGGATAGAGCGTTCCACAGGACTCCCCCCCCC
>NW_017728994.1:541451-565816 GCF_001723915.1 Gavialis gangeticus | reverse complement strand
CCCCCCCCCCCCCCCCCCCCGCATGCTCAGCAGTGGACCGGAAATACTTCTGGTCCACTTCTGGGTCCACCGCTGAGTGCACAGGGACCCCCCCCACCGACTCGGCCATCAGCTGCAGGGGAACCCCGGGTGCCCTCCAGACACAGGAGGCACCAGGCAAAGTGGCGGACCTGGAAGTGGACTGGGGACCCCTCCCCCGCGCTCCTATGGGATGCTCCATCTGCCCCACCATCTCGGCGTTCACAAGCTGCCTGGTACTTTGAGGTACGTAGAAAAAACATATAAAGCTGTGTCTATGTCTGAATTGTCGAATCTCTCTGAATCAAATTGGAGGCTTCCGATTTGATTCAGAGAGATTAATGGGTCTTCGGATTTGGAGATTCGGCCGCTGAATCGGGCCAAATCAGCAACTGAAGCTTCGCACAACCCTACTATTTGACAATAGTGTTTCACATCTACAAAAAAAAGATTTAATATTTATAACCATGGAATAAGTCTCCCATTAAAACCTCTTGTTTCTGAAAGAGCATATTTGAAAAAAGCCATTATGAAGAAACTCTTACCACATTATTTATTTCTCTTGCCTACACTATTGCTATCCCTGGAATTTACTTCTGGCTCTGATGATGACTTGCTCTGTTATCTTATGTAAGTTCCTTAATCTTTTGTACTTTAATTACATTAAATTTTACAGAGGGATGAGCTGTTTTTGAGATGCAGTGAAGTATCTACAGGCTGCCCATGAGGATTCAGGTTCAGAATAAGAGTGTGAAACAAGAACTTGTATCTAATATAATGCCTTTATAATGGAATTTTTGTCATTATCTGTGTGCACTGTACCTGCGTTACTCTACATTGTTCAGTAAAGTACTTCTATCACCTGTGTTGTATTTTTTTAGAGATTTTTTTTAGCATCAGTCCTTTGTGAACATAGGCACTGTTAACAGGGCAGTAATGGGGAGAGCAGGTTAAATAGGAAGAAAACAGGTTTTTCTTGCTTGTTAAATTTTGGGATTACAATAAAATCATGATGTGTTATTTTTAAAGTTTCAGTGATTACTTTCAAGGTTTTTTTTTGTTTTCTAGTCATTTTTTTTAATATTTTGAATTACTTTGCAAAGACTTTAAATATGTTTTACTGACTAAGTATTGGGCTACCAATTGACACCTTTTAAAGGTTTTATATTTACAGAATGGTTGCTCAGCAATTGAGTGTCTGGCATATTTCTGGTGTCTCACATTAGGAACACAAAACCACTACTAAGTTTTTTGCAAATGTTCTGCATGTTTTCTTTTTATTTTATCACTGAGCCTGGTCTACCAAGAATTTAAACTTTCTGCATCATCTTTGCTTATTTTAGTTAAAATTATGCATTCAGCACATTTATCATGGGTTCATTTACCTGATAACAATATTTATACGAACTTTCTTCATTAGCTGATTCCAGTTTCCAATTGAAAGAAGCTTGACACCAGGCATGAATTTTGTTTTTTTAATTTGGTTAGATTACATTATTCTTTCCCAGCATTTTAAATGTAAAAATGAAGAAACTAAGCAAGTGTTAAATTGCAACAGCAGCTATATTTAGTTACAAATAAGCATGTCCAAATTGGTTAATAGTCAATGAGAACTGGCATTTATTTTGGAAAATAACTAAAAAGTGCAAATGTAAAACAAAATTAAAAATATGATTGAAATAATGATTATAAATTGATAATTTAAATCCCTAATTTAAAACAGCTCTCCTGGAAGAAATGGTAGACAAAAGTGTCCTATCTATACCTGGAAAATACCTAGAACCCATTGAGGACGGAGCCCTAATCCTGCCATACATTTGTTTTCATGGAAGGCTAAGTGGCTTGCAGTATCTTGTTTTTCCAGGGTTGAATGGGAGAGCTATTTTCGTAGTAGCATGTACCTTCAGGAATCTGCCATCTTTCACTAACCTTCTTATTTGAGTGGATGAGCCACCTGTTGATTCTTCCTCCATAAGATTTACTGTGGAAAGGTATCTCCAGGTAGGGAGGAACCCTCCAAGGTTTCTTTCCTTCTGTGCCACTCCTGGAAACTGAAGAGGTTTGAAATTGCTTTGCTGATGTCATATTTGAGACTTTTCAATTTGTTCTTCCATCACTTGTCTGTGTTTGTGCCCCATATCCATTTTCCCCATCCCTCTCCTTGGGCAAAAAACCCATAAAAAAGCAGTTGCCCTGCAACCAGATTACCTTCCACCTCACAGACTTTGCGATTACATAGGAATATAGTAAAATAGGGCTGGAAGGATCTATTCTAGCCCCCTGTTCATAACAGAACCTTCCCTGACTAAGCCAAGTATCTGTCCAGTCTGCTCTTGAAAACTTATAGGAATGGATATTTCAAACTTCTGTAGGTAACCTGTTCCAATGCTTGATCACACTCATAATCATAGAAAATTAGGGTTCGAAGGGACCTCATGAGGTCATCTAGTCCTCAGACTCAGAGCAAGACTATCTCGATCTAGATCATTTCATCCAGGGCTTCATCGAGACAGCCTTAAAAACCTCCAAGGATGGAGATTCCACCACCTCTCTAGGTAATGTGTTCTAGTGTTTCACTACCCTCTTAGTGAGAATTTTTTCCTAATATCCAACCTAAACTTCCCTTACTGTAGCTTGAGAGTACTGTTCCTTGTTCTGTCACTAGTGAGAACAATCTAGCTCCATCCTTTCTGGAACCTACTTTCAGGTAGTTAAAGGCTTCTATCAAATTCTCCCTCAGTCTTCTCTTCTGCAGACTAAATAAGTCCAGTTCCCTCAGCCTCTCCTCATAAGTAATGTGCCCTAGCCTTCCAACCATTTTTGTTGCCCTCCACTGAACTCTGTCCAACTTGTCCACATCCTTTCTGGTATGAGGGGCCCAAAACTGGACACAGTACTCCAGGTGTGGCCTCACTAGTGCAGAGTAGAGGGGAATAATCGCTTCCGTCGATCTGCTGGCAACGCTTCTAGTAATGCAGCCCAGTAAGCTGTTAGCCTTTTTGGCAACAAGGGCACACTACTGGCTCATATCCATCTTATTGTCCACTGTAACCCCCGAGACCTTTACTGCAGAGGTGCTGCTTAGTTAGTTGGTCCCAAACCTGTAGCGGTGCATGGGATTCTTCTGTCCTAAGTACATAACTTTGCACTTGTCTTCGTTGAACCTCATGAGATTTCTTTTGGCCCAGTTCTCCAGTTCGTCTAGGTCTCTCTGAATCCTAACCCTACCCTTTAGCATATCTGCTATACCTCTCAGATTCATGTAATCCACGAATTTGCTTTGGGTGCAATCCATCCGTCCCATCTTCCAGATTGTTAATGAAGATATTGAACAAAATCGGAACATTTCTCCTGATTTCTAACCTAAATTTCCCCTGCTGAAGCTTGAGGCCATTGTTCTTAGTCCTGTCCCCTGCAATCATGGAGAAAAGCCCATCTTCAACCTCTCTATAGTCACCCTTCAGGTATCAAATACCCTGCTCAGCCTTCTCTTCTCCAGCCTAAATAACTTTAGCTCTTTCAGCTTTTCCTCAAATCATTCTTCCCAGGCCCCTGACCATTTTTGTTGTTCTGTGCTGGACTCTCCAATCTGTCCACATCCTTGAAGTATATGGTCCAAAAACTGGATGTAGTGATCTGGGTGAGGCCTCACCAGTGCTGAATGGAGTAGAGGAATTGCTTCACTTGATTTGCAAGTGACACTCCCGTTAATATAACCCTGTATGCTTCTGGCTTTTTGCAACAAGAGCACACCTTTGGCTCATATTCATCTTATGGTCTACAGTACTGCAGTCTAACTAGTCATTCCCCAGTCTGTATAAGTGCATGCAAGTATTTCATCCCAAGTACAGGACTTTGCACTTGTCTTTGTTGAATTTCATTTGATTGCTAAGTGTGCACTCAATTCCATTATCTAAATCATTAATGAAAATACTACACAACACAAGACCCTGGGGTACCACACTTGATACCTCCGCCCAACTAGACATTGAGCCACTGGTGAATACTCATTGAGCATGATGATCCAACCAGTTTTATATCCACCTTTATAGTACTTTTGTCTACCCTATATTTCCTTGGTTTGTTAGTGTGAATTTCATGGGGAACAGTGTGAAAAGCCTTGCTACAGTCCAGGTATAGCACATCTACAGCTGTCGCATCACATCTACTCCACCCTCCCCTCACCCCCATCCACAGAGCCCTTTACCTTATCGTAGAAAGAAATCTAGCTGGTGAATTCATGCTGGCTATCCCTGGTCACTTTGTTTTCCTCTCGATGCTTTTACAATATATTCCTTGAGGACCTGCTCCAAGGTCTTTCCAAGTATTGAGGACAGTCTGACTGATCTGTAATCGCCAAATCCCCCTTCTTTCCTGTCATAAAAGTGGGTCTTATATTTGCCCTTTTCCATCATCTAAGACCTCTTCCAACTTCCATGAGTTATCAAGGAGTTATCAAAACTCTGAAATTACCTCAGCCAATTTTTCAGTACACCATGTTGCATCCCATCCAGCTCTGTTAACCTAAACGCATCTAGCTTCTCTTAAGTAATAACTAACCTGTTCTTCTACTCTAACCTGTTTGTCTCCTTCCCTCTCCTCTGCATTCTGTAAGCAACAGAATGGTTTCCTTATTCTTCCTCTTCTTGACATACTTGTAGAATCCCTTTTTATTGCCTTTATGTGCTGTGCCAGTTGCATCTCAAATTGTGCCCTGCCTACCTTAATTTTATCCCTGCATGTCCCTGCAATACTTTTGTACTCTTCCCTAGCAATAAGAGGAAGTTTCCACTTTTTATAGAATTTTATTTTTGAGTTTCAGTTCATTGAGCAGTTTGTCGTCTACCCAGGCTGGTCTCGTATTGTACTTCCCATCCTTGTAATGCATCAGGATAGTGGCATAACTAGGGGCAGGTGAGTGGGGACCAGCCCTGGTCACTGACATAGGAGGGTTGCCAAAATCACCGCCCCACGCATGTGGAATCTGCTCCATAGCAGCAAGAGCCAGTCCCATAGAGTTGCTCTTGCAGCAACAGCCAGTGCTCAGACATGGTGTTCAAGCTTTAAGAGCAAGTGCTGGGGTGGGCAGAGCTCATGGTCAAAGCAGTGGCAGCAGCATCTGTGGACTATTTTGGCTAAGTCTCCTACGATCTGGGGTGCAAATCCTGCTTGGTGCACCCTTGCATTGGGATAGCTTGTTCCTATGTCCTTAAAGGGCCTTCTTAAAGTACAGTAGCTCTCCTGGACTCCTATTCCCCTCAGACTTGCCCCCCAAGAGATCCTTCCCAACAGTTTTTCTGAGTTTGCTGAAGTCTGCTTTTCTGAAGTTCAGTGCCTTTTTATTCTACCACTCTCTTTTTTCCCTCCCTTTAGGATCCTGAACTCTATCATGTTGTGGACACTGTCACCTAAGTTACCTTCCACTTTCACATTCTCAACTAATTCACCTCTGTTTGTGAGCAGCAGATTGAGAAGAGCTTCTCTTCTAGTTGGCCTCTCTACCATCTGTAATGAAAAATTATCCCCAATGCACTCCAACAATTTTCTGGACTGCTTGTACCCTGCTGTGCTGCCTTACAGCAGATGTCCCTATAATTAAAGTCCTCCATGAGACCCAGACCATGTGATTTGGGTAATGTACTATAGAACCTGCAAAGTGCGCATGTTCCTATACAAAATTGCAGTAACGAGAAGCCCTCCATCTTTCATTTCTCAAATCTGTTCAGAAAGATTAAACTTCAGGGTATGTGTATGAAACTCCATGGACATATAGAGTCATGTTTGCACTGGGATTGATTCATCTTAATAGATTTTGCAAATGAAAGAACGTTGTCTTAGAACATCTCCATTGTTTATAGTTAGTTGCGTTTGCTTTTTGCTGGTTTGACAGAACTAAAAATCTCTTCCTACATCTTTCTTACTTGCTTTCAGCAGTGAGTGGCTGTATATTGAGCTTTGACCAAGAAAAGCATTCCACTGCCACATGCTATTGAGTTTATGTGGATTGATTCTAAATTTGTTTCAAAGAAAAATACCTAGAGCTGGCTAGTGTTTTAGGTTCTAAATGTATCTGAGAGACAGTTAGGAAGTTGAATTAAATGTTGCTTTAAGAGGAAAACTTACTGTAGGAAAACTTAGCTTCAGGGCTTTGTATTTGATTGCTAATAATACCTATCATAAATTTTCACCTGTTTCTCTTTTGGAATTTTGTAAATCTTGGTGTTCCATTATAGTATGAAAAAGCCACTAATGAAAATCAGAAAGTATTCAGTGTTTGATTTTAAGCAAATGTGATCTTACTTTCCAAATTACAAGAATGAAGTAGAATACTTGGATTCTTAGAAAGGTATTTCTCAAAGTAATTTAAATTAATATAATACTGATTGATTTGTATCCCCTATTCACTTCTAAAAAGAAATCAAATTTTAATTTTGCACACTTGAAGTCATTAATAATCTGTTTTCGTTAGTGACCATCTCCACCACTAAGAGAACTGTGAAAGAGAATCAGCTTATTGATGGAAAAATGACTGGAGAAAGTAATGAGGTTGTAAAGCAGGAAGTTTCTGTGTCTTATGTAGTAGTAGTCCATGGTTTCCAAAACTATGAAAGAGGTTCTTTGTGAACCAGTTGTAACATATACCATAAAGCCCACTAAATTGAGACTCATTAATACATAATCTGACAAATCCTAGCAACTACTGCTTGAGATATGAACTTATTGAACATGGTAAATTTAAATGCATCCAGAAGTCTGGTTTAACAGTCTGTACCTGGTGTTCTGTGTTACCTGACGTTCTCTAATCACAAACATTGTACAGATAAGTAGGGTTACTTTTACGTGTGATCAACATGGTAAGAAATGTAGCATTTACTGAGATATTACATATATTTGTAGTAAACATTTTAGGTTTGTTTAGGCTTATTTGGTGAGTTCCAACTGAGTGTAAAAGAGGTAAGTAGCCAATTTCCCTTGATTTGTTTTTCCCCCAATAATGATTTCTTTTTGAAAAGAAAAGATATCTTTTTCCCTATACTCTGAATGTATAGTCCTTTAACATTACAGTTTTACAGGGTTTTGTTTGTTTGATCACAGAGGAGATTTACCATATTAGCCTGAAGTCAGGCAGAAGATAGGGCTGGGTGGTGCTTTAGGATAGGGATGTAAGTTGCACACAGACTGGTTTATGTCATCAGAAACTGGTTTAAATCTGTAACAGAACAGAAGCTCAATGCACATAAACCAGTTTCAAAATGGCTGAAACTGGTTTAAGGTATACCTGGTTGAATGTGGTATCAGAATTAACTGATTTAGGTCAAACCAGTTTATGAACTGGGCTGGGCTAGGCTGTGCTGTGGTGTGGTATCTGCGCCAGAGAACAGGGCTGGCCCTGCCCCTCTGCTCCCTAGCTGGAGCAGTGAGGGCTGGCTCACTGCCCCCCTGCCCCAGGGTCTGGTGCCAGGGAGGGGGGTTAAACTCACCTTCCCCCAAGTACAGTGCTGCTCTGCCCTGTTGGTATACTTGGTTCAGAATATGACTGTGGACTAGACATCCCAGATGTACTTCGAAGCAGGAAGAGGAAGTGATGAGCAACACTGAAGAGTGCTGTTGCTATGAGTCTGAACTGCAAATCCCAGAGACCTCGTTGACAGCAAGAAGAGGAAGTGAACATGTGCCTGAGAGCTGTGCTCTAGCGTCCCCTGGCGTCTGGCTTGAGCCACTGCAGGCATGTGACTGCATTTCCTGAATCCCAAGTGAATGTCTGTTCATTTGCTTATTGGTTCAATTTTTTCAGCTTAGACTAACCTGCAAAGATTGAATAAATTCAGCTTTCTGACTGTCTGTACTTAACCTTAGACACTAACTGGTTCAGAAGGAATGAGGTTTTGTAGGTAATAACCTGCTTCATCAGATGTCTGTCTGACCCTCTGCATGTTGGCTTGGTGTGAAGAAGTGAAAAGGATATTCTTCCTAATACAGTTTGAAAGAGATCAAGGGGATGAAAGTATTATGGGGATGAAGGAATAATTGGTTGAAACTTTTATTGTGAATGTTTTTCCTCTGTTTGTGGCTAATAGCACATCTTTCTCTTACCATCCTATTCCAGCATTCTGTCCTTGTTTTGGGTTATCTTAATATATTAAGTTATTTGTTATTATGCAACTGTAGAATTTGTTCATAATTTTAAGTAGGCTAGCATGTTTGAATTTTGATGTTTTGAAAGCTCTACACTTCCCTACCCATTTATGTATATTTTTATTTGACCTCCAGAACAACACTGGAGAAGCCTTTTTCTCAGCCTTGCATCTCTTCAAAATGCTGCTTTTCTAGTGCCAAATTAACTCTGATAATTTAAACAGAAATCCCCCAAACTAAGTGAATAACTCCTGAATAGAATGGGAAACTTACAAGTGTATCTTGAGCTAGGGAGTGGACTTAGATCAGTGGTTCTCAACCTTTTTAGACTCCAGGCCACCTTGCTCCTGACCTGTACCTCTGGCCCATCTGGTGACCCTCACTCCCAACCTGCTGCCCCCATGCCCTGTCCCCTCAGTATGTGGGGCAGGGCTGGGTATGCACATGCTCCCCTGATTTCAGACATGGGACTGCAGCCTGGCCAGACTGAGCAGGAGCTGCCTTTGCTCCCTTCAGGCCATCCATACAGTCCCTCACCCCTCCTCCCTTCCAGGGTAGAGTCATGGCCTGAAGGGAGTGGTGGCAGCAGCTGAGCCGTAGCAGTGGGGTAGAGCTTCAGCAGGCATGTATGCAGTTGGTGGTGGGAGGAGGTGAAGGCAGCACTCCCCCACACTTGTTACTTCTTGCACTCTGGCAGTGTGGCAGGTGTAAGGGTCTCGGCAGTGGTGGCAGCAACATGTCTCACTGGCCCGCTCTTCCCTCCCATGCTGGGTTCTGCCTGCTGGGCAATGGAGGCAGCTCCTGCCTTTTCTGTGCTGATCTGACCAGGCTACAGCTCCATGCCTGCTGTGGGTGCAGAAATCAGCGGTGGAGGGGACAGGAGGGGGCACATGCTTCCCTCCTGGCATGGAACCTAAGCTGGCCGCCTCCTGCTCCCCCCAGCCCCAAGGATTTTTAAAGTTTGTTCATGACTGTGTGCTATGTTCTTGCAACCCACTTTTGGGTTGTGACTCATGGGCTGAGAAACACTGGACTAGATGACCTTTTTGGGGGGGTCCCTTCTATTTGCTTATGATTCTGTGACCATCTCTTAATTATGTACAAATGTTGACTATGGGCTCCCCACGGATCTAGGGAAACAGTGGACTTTGACAGATGTTCCTTTAAAAGTTGAATTGGGATCTGATCCCCACATCTGAACAGTGCCTCCTGTCATGCCACGTGCATAGCAGGAGAAGCAATTGTTGGGTTGGAGGATAAGATCCCAATTGCACCCTAGGGCTGGTGTAGAAGGAGCCTAGGATTCCCCTGCACCACAAGCCAGGTGCCAAGTGCACTACAACTAGGAGTGCCTGTTGGCTCATATGTCTTCCTTAGGCTGGAAGTGCTGATCAGGAAACTTGTGCTCACAACTGCAGGAACACACTGGCCACATGTTCAATTTAAGGCATGATGGGAATCAGCTACAAAATTATTAAATATATTTTGTGACTTATTCCATGGTTTATTGCATCATTCATTGCATGAACACATGGCCTGGTAACTGCGCAATCACATCTGAAGTGTAATGTCTGCCAGGATCCAGTGTGTCACTTGGGCTGGACTCTCCTGCTCCAGCTGAGCAGTTTACCCTTTCAAAATCTCCAAGTTGTGCAGTAGGGGGAGACAGCCTGAGTATCGGTCTGGATTAGCCAGTCAGGGCTACCCTCTTCACTGCTGTCATCTGTCAGCAGGCAGACTGGGGAGCCTGCAGAGCATGCTGAGATGTATGATAGAGAACCGCTGGCTGTGCAACAGCTCGGCATTTGAATGTCTGTTCAGGGGTCTCCAGGTAAGGAAAAGAAACCTGGGAGAATTCTCCTGGATTATTTGAACATGTGCATGAGCTATAGCCTCCTTTAATGGGTGCTGCACCCATCCATTGGGTGTCAAGGTATTTCACAAAACTAATGGGATAATTGTCACAGGAGCTAATAGTAATATTCAGTTTAGGACTGGTTGGGCCTCAGCTACATTATTGTATACAGTTCTGGGCTCTGTAATTTCAGAAGGATGTGGTGAGACTTCAGAGGATCCAGAGGTAAGGGACTAAGATGATCAAGGGGTTGTAATGCAAGCCATGCATGGAAAGGTTGAAACATCTAGGTATGTTTAGTTTGGCATAAAGGAGATGGAGAGAGGGGACACGATAGCAGTTTGCAAATATTTGAAAGGCTGCCATAAAGAAAAGAGACAATAACTGTTTTCTTTTCTTGCAGATGGCAGGCCACAAAACAATGGGTTTAAACTGCAGCAAAGCAGATTTAATCAGTCTCAGGTAAAAAAAAATCTTACTGATAGAACAGTGAAGACAGCTGCCCAGGCAAGTTGGGAAATTTACTTCTTTGGAGATTTTCTAGAAGAGGCTGAATAAGTGGTTTTCTGGGATAGTACAGGAATAGCACATCCTGCATTTCTACAGGAAGTTACACTTACACGACCCTTGAGGCCCTTTCTAACAGTATGCCTTTATTCTACATATTAATTTGTTCTAGTTTGCTTATTGGGCTTGATGAGAATGAGACAGAATATAGCCCACCATTCTAGCCTTTCTCCAGTCCTAGAGTCTGAACTTCATGGCTAGGGACAGAAGTTGCACATAAACTGGTTTAAGTGATCAGAAGATGGTTTAAACCTGTAACAGAACAGAAGCCCAGTGCGCACAAACTAGTTGCAAAATGGTCAAAACTGTTTTAAGATAAACCTGGTTGACTGTAGTATCAGACTTAACTGATTTGGGTCAAACCAGTTTGTGCAACTTCTATTCCAGGCCCCTTCCTGGTTTAAGTTAAAACAGAGTCCTCCAGCATCCCAGCATGCTCTGCAGTTCTGTGCTGGGCTGTGCTGTCTGCTCCAGAGAGCAGGGCTGGCCCTGCCCCTCTGCTCTATAGCCTGAGCAGGGGCAGGGGCATGGCAAGATACTGGCTTGCCATAGCCCCCTGAGGTGAAGAGGGCAGGGAGTGAGTTTATTATTCCTCCCCTTTCCCTTCTCCCTCTAGGGACCCAGTTGCCACCTCCACTGCTTGCCTGCAGCCAGGCAAACCCTGACTGTGGTCTCCAGGAGGGGGAGAGGGGATGGAGGGAAGAATTAACCACCTCCATGCCTCCTTCACCTTAATGGGACCATGCTGGGATAGCGTCTAGCCATGCCCCTCCCACCCCTGCTGATGGAGCAGTGCAGGGGGAGGGATCCTGACAGGGCAGCAGCCTGTAGCAGGGTCCCCAAGGGAGCACAGTCAGTGAGGGATTTTATTCCCCCTCCCTTTCCTGTCTCACTGGCAGAGACTCCAGGTCTGCCTGGCAAGGCAGAATGGCCCTTGTCAGGTTCCCCCCCCCAACTGCACCAGCGGGGCATGCCCAGATGCCAGCCAGCATGGCCCCACCAAAGTGAAGGGGGCAGGGAGGAGGTTAATTCTTCCCTCTGTCCCCTTTCCCCCCCAGGGACTGCAGCTAGGGTCTGCCAGCCCCGGCCACTGCCCCTGCTGATTACTCCTCATGAGTGCAAGCCTCTTCCCAGCAGTGGGGGGCTGTGCTGTGGCTGGAAGCAGGGTGGGCAGAGCTGCATGAGGCAAGTGGTGGCACCAGAGCTCAGAGGTGTGGCTCTGCTCACCCCGTTTCTACCTGTATCGTAGTCCCTCTGTGGAGAAGAGACTTGTGTTCCCCAGGAAACCATCACAGGAGCTGCTGCCCTGTGAGGGTTGCTCCCCCTTCACCTGTGCTTCTTGTGAACCCAGCATGCCCCCTTAGGCAAAGAGGCAGGGGGGTGTTTATTTCTCCCCTCCCTCTGGTTTCTGAAGGGGACAGGGAGAAGGCTTATTCTACTGCTCGCCATGTGCAAGGAGTGATCTGCAGAGGTGGCCAGGATTGGCAGATCCTGCCTGCGGTCCCCTGAGGGCAGAGGGGGAGAATAACGCCCCCCTTCCTCCTTTGCCTCAGGAGGCCATGACAGCCAGCCTCTGACCACTCACCACCCTGCTGCTGCACCAGTGAGTGGGGAGCACCAGGTAGACTCCAGCCTGGGTACATGCCGGTGGCACAAGGAGAGGGAAATTAAACCCTGTCCCTGGCCAGTTCACTTGAGACTACTGCAGGAGCTGGCTGTGCTCCCCCTTGCACAGCTTCCCTGCAGCTGATGGCATACTCTAGCGCCCCCTGGCTTCTGGCCTGAGCCACCGCAGGCATATGCCTGCATTTCCTGAGTCAAATGGGAATGTGTATGGGTTCACTTGCAAATTGGTTCAATCTAAGCAGGCTACACTGTCCTGCCAAGATTGAATCAACTGAGGCTCCAGCTTTTTCAGTGTCTCCAGCCCATGGGTTAATGTTGTCATTGAATACTTGGGATGAGATCTGGGAATTTAAGTTCCCCTGTTCAAAGACATGGAAAGAAGCATTTGGTGTGCTTTTTTTCATGAAAAACAATGCTAAAACATTGAACTTAGAAGGTATTTCCCCTCAGATTTTAATAATTTTCTAGCAGATCAAATTATGATGTTTAAAATAGGTCAGTTATTTTCCAGTGTATTTGGAAGCCAAGCATTGTGTGGATAAAACTTTCTCCCAACCCAAACAGTGAAGTAAGGTTTCCTTCCTGAATGGGCCAGAAAGAAGAAAAATATATGAAGTTGGGCAGATCTATATTCTGAGTGTTGGCTCTTAATTCTGTTGACCATAAATTAATTATCTTTGGATTTAACTTACATTATTGTATATACCTGAAAGCAGTAGGCACTTGTTGGCTGAGAGTCAAGTAATTATTTTCAAAAAAAAGTTTTCTTGCTAATCAAAAAAAATGAAATGCCTCCTGTTTCCTTCCTTTGTTTATGCAAAAAAGCTTTTATAGTCTTTTGTACACCAGCTGCAAGTGTAATAATTTGAAGACTGTTCCACTGATTTGTAGGGAAGTGATATTGGCATTGGCTCTCAAAAGCATTAATGGGGAGGGAGTTGTCAATGTAAAACCTTAATACAGTGATCAGGGAATTGACTTACCTGTGTTTTTAATGATTGTTTGAAAAATATTTGTTTTTATTTGTACTCAGCAAGTTTCAGCTAACTAAAATTTTATATGTCAAGCTACCATGTGATCCAGTCTTTTATTTGTGGAGTGAATTACTGATGGATGAAGTCAGCTTGAAAGGTCTAGAGCTCAGAGTTGTTCTAGTGGATTTCTTTCTTCGCATCTGAATTAGGGAATTTTGAAAAATATGTACAAGTTGCTGATAGAATTTCACCCCATTGGAAATGTCTTCCTCCAGCTGTAATTTAATATGCCATTATTCTGTATTAACCCATAGAAAGTATAGCGTAGCGATCCCTGGCTGACACTTTCACTTTTTCCACATGGTGTGATAATCTGGAAATAGAAGCTTTTAAAAAAAATTATATTGATCTGGGCAGAGAATAAAAGTGTAGGAATTAGATTAGAATGTCTCCATCTTAGAAGCTGCTAGAATAGGGAACCTATAAATGTTGGAAGTATTTTTTTTTCTTCTTTTTCCTTTTTGTTTTGCTTGTTTGTTTTTCTAATATATTCCATTCTCCTTTTGGAAGTGGTTTGTGTCCTTAATATTGGAATTATTTTGTTTATTGCAGGCAGTGCCAAGACCAGTATTAAATTACTCTGCTTCACATTTCTTTTTTCTTTTGTTTCTTCTTTTTTTTCCAGTTGACAATTGGAAATTTTCTTGACAAAATGTCTCGCTCAATAAATGACTTAAAAATATTTTCAGATTTATAAAGCATACCCAAACAAAGTAACTTGTATTTTACATACTTCTATTTGGAAACATAGTGTTGGAGGGTGTAACTGTGTGGATCAACAAGTCCAGTTGCCTGCTGCCTCAACCAGCCATGTCATCTAATCGTTTTTATAAACTAATCAAGTCCCCTTACTCCCCCCATTCATTTTATTCTACTTCTCTGATTAAAGGGCTTTTCTAATTGTTCTGATGGCTAGAAATCTTCCACTAATTTCCAGATAGTCTCTCCCTATGTGTTCTTGCACCAAAATCTTTCTTAAGCTTACATTTTTTTTTCCTTTCTTGATAGTTTGACAGCATCTCTAATCCCATGATCATTCCAGTAGCACTTTTCTGTATCTATTCTAGTTTCAATTCTTTATTCTTGAATGTGGGTTACAAGAACTGTGCACTATCTTCTAAATAAGGTCCCGGCAGTCTCTTGTCCAATGGAATTGATACTTCCCCCATATCAACTGATAGTACCTTGCCAGATGCATTCTATTTATCTTTTTTTTCACAGCAAGATCACCTATAATTTGGTCATCAGGTGATTGACTGCTGTGCCTGTCTTTTTCTTTATTCTTCTGTTTCCAACAGATTAGTTCTCAGTTTACAGTAGAATTCTTATTAATACCTTGGTACATGACCTTGGTTTTTTATACTGCTGGATTACAAACTGTTTCTATTAAAGCAGTCCTCAAGGTCATCCTATCTTGTCCTGTCCTGTCCTATCCTATCCTGTCCTAAATGGTTGTAGGTAAATTTCAGCTTATTCCCAATTCTTGTGTGTGTTTGTGTGTGTTTTAATATAAATAAAATGAAAATGAATCCAACTGAGATTACTATGTTCTTAACTTGGTAATATGTAATATCAGGTGACTGACTTAACCATATATAACTTGACTCAGTGGAGATAAATTGATGTAGTTCACCTACCCCAGTACCTTGAAAGAACATTTAAACTGCTAAACCAATAAGTAAAAAAGTTTCAAGATTAAATACTGTTCCAGAGCTGAAAATTCTTTTTCAGATTAAAAAATATTTAGAAATACTAAAACACAAATTGGAGCAACAAATAAATAATGAATGCAAACCAAAGTAGCTTAATCTATAAGAATGCAAAACAAGCAAGCTGAAAAATTCTTTGATTTACTATAAATCATTTTACATTTTAATTAAAACATTCATTTGTTCATGTAACTTTAATGTTCAATAAAATAGGCTACTGCACATTAAAAATGTATGTGTAGATGCACCCCAAACAAATTTCTTGGCTTTAAAGTGCCACATCAAAAACCATGGTAGTACACTAACGTGCAGTAAAAACAGGCTACTGCACATTGAATGTCCCTAAAAAAGTTTGCAGTTTCACTACTGCAGCCTAATGTACATTTATTTAGTACCTCATATTAGAGGTACTACATTTAATGCATAGTAGCAGAAGCGCATTAATGTATGTGTAGACACGCCCCTTGAGTCTTATCCAGGGGCTACTGCATTCATTAGAGATTATGGGATAGTTCTACTAAGACAGGGGTTTTCAACTTTTTTGCATCATTGTACCTCCAGTGGCCAGATGTAGAGCAGTGTACCCACGACCACAGGGGGAGAGGGTGGCGAGCGGCTGGATGCGGAATGGTGGCAGCTTCCATGTGCAAGCTTCCCGTGCCCCCAGTCCGGCTGGGTGGGTGATGCTTGTGTAGCAGCATGGGATGCTGCATGGGGGCACTCTGTCCCCGTCCATCTGTACGTACCCCCTAAGGCCGTCTCGAGTACCCCCAGCGGCATACGTATTTCCAGTTGACAACCTCTGTACTAAGATGGATCTGGCTTTTTATGAATGTGTGGTGTTTCTCCTTTGCACACTTTCAACTTTAATTTGTTTACAATTTTCAGAATTTAAAGCACTTTTTCCCTATAGCCCGAAACTCTCACAGAATCTTTACAGTTAACCTTACATCTTAAAATAAATTTATGACTAACCACATTACTTCAAATATATTTTATTTAAACTTTCATAAAAAAGGATTGACATAATTTAACCAAAAAAAGAACAGTTGGATGATTGGGGAGGGCAAAACATTTTTAAATATATATATATATAATCTTTTAACAGATTATGGAAGAAACAAATACACAGATTGCTTGGCCATCGAAGCTGAAGATTGGAGCAAAGTCAAAGAAAGGTATATTTGTTTGTTTTACTTTAATATTTTAAATATTGAGCAGGCTTTGGGGGCAATCAAGCCAACTAAGTTACAGATGAGGCAGTTTCTTAGTACTAGACACTTAAAATCTGATTTATCTTCTTGTGTTTTTTCCTAGAAACAGTGATGTTTCTTTTCTTGATGGAAACGTTTTAAGTTTTAAATGAGCTCATATGTAACAGTGTATTTTAAATTATGAAGTAGCTTAAATCAGTAGTTCTCAACCGTTTTGTACCAGGACCCATTTGTAAACATCAGTGGCCAGTCCCAATCCAGTAAATAGTTTAAGTAGAAAACAGCCCCCTGGCCCTGCTGGTGCCCCCCAGTCCCCCAGCATGTGGGGTGGGAGGCATGGAAGGGGTCCCAAGCAACCCCTTGGAGGCTGGAACCCTACAGCCTGGAAGGGAAAAGCCATCGTTTCCCACATTTTTCTCATGTTAAAGTATAGTCTGTTTTCGAAGTTTGTTCATGACTCTTTCATATATTTTTGTGACCCACTTTTGAAACACTGCTTTAAATGCATTTGAAGTTTTTGATGGGGCTGCCAGTCTTGTGTTCACGTCTATAGTAGTTAAGTCTGTCTTTATGCTATTCCATATCCAAAATGAAGATAGTATTAATATTTTTTCATCTATGATACTGTTAATATAGGAAGGTCAAGTCCTTTATGTTGCTTACCAAGTACAAATGTGGCATATAATTATTAAAGTCTAAACTGTTATATATACACATTGTCCGCATGACACACATTGGCTAAACTGATTTTGTTTGTTTGTTTGTTTTAAAGGAACTTAAATTAGCTAATCTTTTTGTTCCTTATTATGTAACAAATAAAGATTGTATTGAAAGCACTGTCCACTAATGTGAACCAGTTACTTATCCTACCTTTCAAATAACCAATTTAATTCACTTAGGTTTAAAATTTTAATTCCCTTAGTGAAAGTGTTCATTGGAATGTGTGAAAGTGTGTCTTACATGATCTCCCTGTTGCATGAGGAAATTCAATTAATAGTACTTTTTTTTCTGTACTAAGTACTTTTTTGTTCATCCTGGTATGTGCTCAGATTTAAACATGGGAATCAGCATGGATTGTCTGTTTAATTTATTGGAAGTATTTATTCTGATAAAGCAAGTAATCTTTTAAACAAAGAGAACGATCTTTTCTTCAACTGTTTTGAAGTGGTGAAAAAGGTTGTGGCCACATATGAAAACTGAAGGGGAAACCTCCTTAATTCAGGTAATTTACGTGGGTTTCAATTTAGGGTAAATTCTTCCTGGGGTAAGGTAGTATCTTCCAGAGGGAGCAGTTCATTGCTTCACATTTCCCTGCAACCAGCTATCTCCAGGATTTTGCCTCTAGGTTCCTTGTGTGGGGACAATTTTGTTCATGTAACCATGGCCTAAGGGAGCTTAAAATAAGAGGTAAAAAGCAAAGCTTTCATGAAAACCTGTGCTTCTTGTGAACCCTTTTCTGCTAAAACCTAAGAAGGACAGGGATAAATATATATATTTTTTTTTTTTGAAAAGGAAAGAAAAGGTGTCTTGGGGTCTTCTGCTATCTTACATATAAAATTAAATCATGGATAACATCTCTTATATGGATGGAAGTCTGGATGAAGTCCCATGAGCAAAGGCTAAAGAGAAATGTTACAGTATTGTATTCTGGGTTTGTGTTTGGGGATGCTACAAAGAAAGGCCTAGAAGAGGGATTAAAGATAGTGTTAATAAAGTTTGCTGATGACTTTGCCAGAGAGATGAAATGCATGTGCAGAAAAATAAAACGAACATGGAAAAACAAAAAACTTTTGTGTGTAGAGGAATATAACCTGAAGAACACATGCCTGATAGGAGTGAGAAACTTGAATATCCTTCTAGCCAAAATAAAGTAATGGTGAACAGCAAAGTTGTATACATGTACATGTATACTACACTATACAAAAGGCAAGGATTTCTTAGGTTGATGTATCTTTTATTGGACCAACTATGTAGTTGGGATAAAGTCAGACTAGCTTTCAAATGCAAGACATGGTGAGATCTGATGAAGAATATCTTGCATACGAAAGCTAGTCTAACTTTATCCCAACTACATAGTTGGTCCAATCAAAGATATATCACCCTAAGAAATCTGTGCCTCTTGCACAGTTTCTGGACCATCACAGCTATAAACATCACTCTTACAACACTATACAAAGAAAGAGTGAGCCTACCCCAAAGAGTTCCTGAATATTGCATCACATTTTATTTATCTACAAGACATGGGCAACTGGTGTCACCTTAGTCAAGGGGGCACATGTCCCCCCTGCAACCACTCCCTCCGAGTAGGGGGGAGTCCCCTGTGGGTGATCCTGCTAACCGGGGGGTTCCCCCATGAGCAATCCTGCGACCTGGGAGCAAGTGCCAGGTCATTGCTGCAGCCACTCCCAGAAGCAGCTGGATTGGAACGATAGACCAGAGCTTGGGGGGGGGGACCAGCGCTCCTGCTTGTCTCCCCCCTGCCTATTGCCTAAGCAGTGAGCACGGACAGTCAGGGGGTGCACGTGCACCCCCTGCGCATTACCACTTTTATGAGACATTCTTATCTCTCTTCCTACTCATATTTACATGGATTATCCCATTTGCAGTTATGTAAGATTCCAGTTGTAACCACAGCAGTTGTTTATGTGGGGAAATGCATTAGCAAAGTGCTTTAGATTTATTTTTGCCTCCTTTAATGTAATTTAACAGCTGAAAGAGGAAGAGAGCCAGCTCAAACTAACTAGCCAAGTCTCTGTGTATTCAGATTTTAGAATGTCTGGCCCTCGTCCATCCCCTAGACTGAAAAATGAGCGTCTAAATGAGTAGACAGTAAGCTGGGGAGGAGCAGGGTTAAAATTTAGAGGGAAAATTGTTGATCCACAGACCAATATGCCAGAAACTGGATAAAAGATGTGATGCAGGGCAGCTTCTCTCAATCCTGGTAGGATAATCCACCAAAACCAAGTAAAACAGTGGTGTCATACTCATCTGGTCCTGAAGGCTGAATGAGGGTCACTAGGTCGGTCTGTGTACCAGACCGGGACTGACCCCCGGGTCCAGCCCATGCACCACATGAGGCATGTACTTGCCCTGGGGCTCACACAGCTTGGGAGGCTGGCACAAGGTGTGTGCTGTCTGTGGCATGCAGGGGGAATCTGGCTCTGTAGGCAATGCGTACCCTGTGCTGCCCCAGTGAGCCCCAGGGCCAACATGTGCTGCATGCAGTGTGTGGGTGGGACTGGACTGCCCACGTACTCTGCACACAGAAGAGGGCCAGTATGGGGCACACTGCATGCAGAGTCCTTCCCCCAGACTGGCTTTTCACACTGGCTCCAGCATGTCCTGATCTGGACTAACCCTGGAACTAGTATGCAGGGCCAGTTCAGTGGGGCACCTCATCTTGCACATGCTCTAGACTGAACCCCAAAGCTCTGTGCAGTGCCAGGTTTATCCCACATGCTGCATGCAGCCTGTGGGCTGGGGCCAGCAACCCATGGGCCAGATTATATGGCTCAATGGGTTGAATCTGGCCCATGGGCTATATGTTTCAAGTAGGACAGTTCAGTGTACTGACTTTGTCTGTTAAAGGTGACCTGCTGTTTTGGTACTTCACAGTTGTATCTGGTAGATTTTTGTCATCCACAAAATTGTATAATTGGAAGAACATTATAATTCCGACTAGTATTTTGATGTCTTTCGTGGTGTTCAGTCATCCATGAAAATGGTTTGATTTACTGCTTTATTTTTCTGTTGTTTTACTAGCTGATTATTTAAATTGGCAGTTATATGTTGCATTGTAATGCAAAGTATGCAGTATGGTTAAGTTCTGTCTTGTCAGCCATAAGATCTAGGCTATTTTTGGCTCTGCCAGTGGTTTTCAGTGTTGGAGAAACTGAGGCTCAGGGATTAAGTTACCTCTTTGTTTCTCATCTGTTATAGTAAAGCTTTGAAATCCATGGTTGGAAAGCCCTATAAATGAGATTAGTTATTTTTATGAATGGTAAATTAATATATAATACAAATTGTAAATATTTTTTCATGTAATTAGCTAACTAATGGTCCTGCGCTTTTACAAGCTGCTGAAATAACCTGTATATCTTTACAAAATGCAGAAAATATTTTACAAAAGCCAGATTTCCCAAGTTAATTACTGACTCTCAACTGTTCTATAAAGAGCAAAACAAAGGAATTTCCTGAGTTTAACAAACAACAGATGCTTCAGTGTTGAGTTATTCAGGGGAGGTGAGGATAAAACATTTTGAAATGCATGTGTTTGTGTATTTTCCAAACACTAAATACTTTTGAAGGAAGCCACTTTTCAGGCTTTGTTGATTAGATATAGTTAGTTTCAGATATTTTGGGGAGAATTAAGTCAATGAAATATACCTAACCTCTCATTATTAAAGAGAATACAATGATTAGGTTTTTCTTGGTTTGTGTGTGTATTTGTGGGAGAGGGTGATTACTAAATGTAGAATCTTCTTTACTCCTAAGTCTTGTTTAAATCAAGGAAACTGAATTTCATTACTAAAATATTGTTAGGCTTTTTAAGAGTAAATATTTAAAAAAAATGAAATATAAACTCCAAAGGCACACCCATAGGTGTGTATGGGGGGAGGAGTTACCCTGCCTTTTGTGGTAATTTTTTATCCTCCCCCCCACCCCCAATCTTAGTCTCTGTCTTCAAATTACACTGTCCTGTCTTCTCTGCTTATTTTGCCACCTTGTTTCGTTATTTTTTTTATCTGCCTCCTGAGCTGTTCCAGTTTCATTCCACCCTTCTTTCTCTCATTTGATATTTTTTTTCACTTGAGAAAGAATTAAATGTGGAGACAATCAAGCTCCAAATAGGACTAGAGAGTTTTTTTTCTATTTCCACCTTGTCTCCTACCTCCTCTATCTAATTAAAGCTAAAAATATTCATTTGCAAAATGTGTAGTCTCATAATTAATGATAACAAGTTGCTGCCATTTGCATTTTCAGCTGGTAAACCAAATATGAAATGCGTCTTATGACCTGACTTTCTGCTGAGCACAGTTGTAATTTATGCTATATGTAGACTTGGCAGGATTTGATTTTTATCTGTAAACATTGATAAACAGTGATTTTTACCTCACACTCACAGGCTGATGAAAAAATGTTTCCATCATTTATAATCAAAATTTATAGTAAGGAACATAAGAAAAATGATGGCTGCTGAAGTGTGTGATGAAAGGGAGAGCAGTCCTGCAGAACCATGCTGATTGCAGTTTGCACTACAACTCCCAGGAGCCCCAGGTGACTAGGAACAAAGGAAGAGAAAGTGACTAAGAAGACGATGGAGCTACGGGCCAGAGGAGCCAGGACAGATGGCAGCTCTGTTGCTCAGTTGGTGGCTGTCCTACAGTAGTCATGTTTGTCATTAATAAATTGTCTGCCCCTCATACTCCTAATTTCACTCGATCCTGAAAATTTTGATTAAATTTGAAATAAATGCTTAAAAATAAACATTAATTTATAAACAATGAATTCTGCCAAGCCTAGCTATATGTGTTTGCTTCACCACTGAATATGAGGTTTATTAATTCAGCATGAGTAAACATCAGTTATTCCTGTGGAAAATCATTACCATATCTTCTCAGCTCATTAAGGAAGCCTGATGTGATCTCAAATCAAGTATATTTAAAGAATAGCTAGAGCTGCATATCTGTTAAAGAGGTATTCTCAAGGAAAATAGTAGAAACAATTCACATTGCTACATTATGTGACTTATAAAAGACTTCTGTACATACTTAGGAAAGCAATTTGCTGATTACACAGGCATAGGAGATGTCAGGGAAGAGTATGTCCCATGTAGGAGTGTGTTTGTCTAAACCCAGTATCATTTCGTTGGTGACTTGTTTTTGAATGAATGAGGAGGCATAATAATGCCCGGTCAAGCTGGCAGTAGTTTTTCCTGTCCCAATTCTTTGTACAACAGGACTTGATTTGTTTTATTGCTGTGCCAATTAAAAGCCTAGAAAATTGATTCTTTCCATTTATACATAAACACAGTTTACCAAAGGCTAAAACTTTTCATTAGGAACAAGATGAGGAAGTTTCTCCCTTGAAAGGGGAATTTGTAACAGTAATTTACGCATTTTTTAACACTGAAGAGACAATACAGAGCAAATAAAAAGTCTGACTTGAGACTCTATCTTGGTTTTAGATTGAACTAAAGAATGAGTTTTGATTATTATAACCCCAAATTCAGTTTATTTAAATTTTGCAATAATGTATTGGGAAGCGTACTTTGCATTTTGTGTTCAAAGGTTTTTTGGAGTCAATTAAATATGCAATCATCTGAAATGTATACCAATATAATCATGAACTGTGTATCTGATAACCTGGACATGGATTTAATATGCAGTGCTGACCAGAAAAGTTTTCTCATGTAATTGTTTCTAATAAGTACCTTGTTATCAAATAGCATATGTAGAGAGAGCCTTAAAGCAACAGGCAAGTCTGACACAAGAAAAATGGCTTTTTCTCTGGTCCTTTCCTGTTTCATACATAAAAACTGACTTGCATAGCAGCATTATTGGTTGCCAGTTTTTAGAAGTCATAAGTGCAAACACATCATACCTTGTGCATGTGTTCCACTGAGGGATTATATCATTTCTTAAAACATATAAATGCATTGTTACTCATTATGCAATATCATTTTTTGCTATGATTAACTGGGATGAATCCCAGCTTTCCCAACTTCCTACAGAGTAAAAATTGAGGTTGCGCTTGTTAATAGAAATTTAACACTTGGCGCACAACTGTGATCATCACAGTAAACACATTCTTTTTTCCAATATATTGTGAATCAGCATTTGTGTTGTTTTTCTTGTTTCTCCATTTAAAAAATGGAAAAAATGGAAAAGTAATTATATACTTCCCTCAGCATTTTTGTATACTGACCATGGCACTATGTGTTTTTTAAGGTGAATTAGACGGCATGTTTCTCAGTTTGTGATGAACCAAAAGTTCTTTTCCAATAGTTTTTAAAACAGTGTGACTTTTTTTTTATACCTACTCTACAAGAGACATGACTTATAAAAATCAAACAGCCCTTTTTCCTTCTGAAGGTCAAGTCAAGACTCTCACTTATGCCCACATAACTCCCATTTTCTTCTAGTTATACCTGCAATGACATCAGTGGCCTCTCAAGTACTTCAGTGCATTTGGGCAGTTATGTAGTTATGTTTTGCACAGAATTATCAATTAAAGCAGAAAGATGGACCTTTTTTGCTGTTTCTTGGATGGTTCCATATTATCTTAGTCTCATCCTCTGATTTTGTGATATTGGATATTAAACTTGGCTTAATATGCCAGCTGCACAGACCTACTGCTGCCTTCCTTTTCCCATGTCCTATTGCACCAATTGGTATTGGTGCTACCCTCTGCTGTTTTCCAGGAGGATTTGCATTGAACTGAGATTCTGAACCTTTTTATAGTTGAGGCACTAAACAGACTCAAAGAAAATGTTAGTTCTTAATTTTCACTCGGTTTTTGACTAGAGAAAAATAAAGGGAACGCAGAATAAATGAACATGGAAAAACCACAATAGATCAGAAGTGTTTTTAACAGTATGAATTCTTATTTGACATCCCTAGGTTTATCTTGTGAAATGTTTTTGCTTGCATACCTAATGGTACTAACATTAAATAACACTTTGCAGTGCCCTTGTAAGGATTTCAAGGCACCTCAGGGTGTGCTGCAGCACCCTGGTTGAATATCATTGGTATAGAACTTCCTTGGGCATCATAATAGGGAGGAGAATTACTCTTGTTACAGAGAGACTCTGATTGTTCTACCTTCTGCCCCAAATTCCAGTAACAGAAGACCTTGTGCTGCTGTTTATCAATGCTTTTTAAAATCAAGGCAGGGAAAGCAGAAGCACTGCAGCAGCACTTTGCCTTGTATAAAATGCTAGTTCTTTCGTCCAGTGATGGCAGAGAAACATTTTGTGTAATGAGCAGCTTCATTTTCTGCTGCACAGAGTGCTTTCCTATTCTTTTTACTAATACTAACGCATCCAAACGGCTAACACCTAACAGGTTCACAACAAACATGACATGTCTGTGGTTCTCTCTTGCTACTTTTGCTGTTTCATAGATTTCACAGATTTGATAAACATTTGGACTGGAAGAGACTCTGGAAGATCATCGAGTCCAGCCCCCTGCCCCATAGGCAGGAA
>NW_017728994.1:537033-539075 GCF_001723915.1 Gavialis gangeticus | reverse complement strand
GCAGCATTGCATTGCAGGCTCATGTTCATCTTGTGGTCAGCTCCCAAGAGCCACTCTAATTAAAGCACACACCCCGAGGACATGTGTAAAGATGCCCCCTAGCATATAAAGGTGGGGATGTATATTTCTGAATAATTAGAGTACCTTAAATGGGAGATATTCATAAGTGGTGAGCAGCCTCAGGTATAACACACTTTAATAGGAATGGTGATCATTTAGCTACTTTAAACTTAAACTGCTACTTTAGCTTCCCATGTTTGAAAATTGAGGGCAGTATTTTTCACCATATGGTATCTAAGGCTAGGGACAGAAATTACACAGAAACCAATGTAAGTGATTGGAAACCTGTTCAGATGTGTAACACAACAGAAGTTCAGTGCACTTTCAAAATGGCTGAAAGATAAACATGGATGGATGTAGTACCAGACTTAACTGATCTAGGTTAAATCGGTTTGTTGAACTTCTGTCCCAGATCCCTTACAGATTCAGGTTAACTCCCAGGCCCCAGCATCCCAGGAAGATTTGCACATCCCTCACAAACTCCCCCTTGCAGAGTGGGCAGGCTAACCTTAGCCCAACCCGTCTGCTCGAGAAGAGTAAGGGGGCATGCTCTAGCGTTCCCCCCCCCTCGGCTTCAGTCATGGGCTATTGCACGTGGCTGCATTACCACAATCAAAAGTGAACGTCTGTTCGCTTACTTATCAGTTCAATCTACACTGCTTAGACTAACCTGCAGAGATTGACTCGATTCAGCCTCTAGCTTTTTGACTGTCTGTACTTACCCCAGGAGACAGTATGCTTGCAATTGAAACCTAGATGCATGCTGCTATTCTTAAACTTGTCAGATGGCCAGATTTACTGATAAAGCTAAGTGCATCACACGAGTCTAAATATTTTAATTGAATTTAAGACTGCTGTCGATGCCAAAAGCACTGACAGCAGTAGACAGTTGTTAATCTTTCAAAAGAGCAGTTAATTGTTGTTCTTGAAGTGTGACGGCAGCCTTGACCACTTCCATTTTTAGGAAAGCCTGTTTACTGTCTGACCTCTAGAACATGCACATTGTCTCAGCCAGTATCCTGCCATAACATTCTGCTTCTCTTAAGAGTAGACAGTGCAAATAATATATGCACAAGTGTAAATTACATTAAACTGCTGCTTCTGGTAACAACTATGTCTGGCATAATGTGCAAGATTTTCTTTTGTCTACTGAATCACTTCACGATTGTCTGTTTAAAAAACCAAGAAGAAATGGCTAACTATCAGACAACATTCAGCATTTTTCAACAACAATATTCTTGTAAAGTGCTTAAATTAATGTCTAAAAATGTCTTTCATTACGCTTCAGATGTGTAGTGCATTCCCTCCCCTTCTTTTTCCCCTTATGTTCCCTGTTTTAATTTGATCTTATTACATTGTTCCTGTTAACTGTCTTAATATCTGCAGAATTATCATCTTCCATGTACTACTATGCTTCATTCACCTCAAGGAATTTGAATTTAAAGGAACAGTAGTGTAAAACTAACTGCTATCCTTGAAGATACAAGGTCCAATCGTGACCCTACCAGATGGCACAAAAAGATTATTTCCTCCTTTTATCCTGTTCTGTTTTGGGGGGGAACATTTTTTCTTTGTTTCTGTATGTCTTTATAAAAACATATTTCAGCCAATGACTATAGACTTTTTAAAATAATTGGTGGATATTCCTTTCTATATTTGTAATTTACCACACTTACCAGAATGCAAGATACCTTTGAACTTAAGACATCTCCCAGTAATTAGTATCTATACATGAAAAATTATAACAAATTTATAATTTTGAGGGTTGTCTTAAAATTCTTCCCTCCCACCATGCAGCAATGAGGGAGTTAAGTGGCTTGACCCCTGCCCTTCCTGGCCTTTGTCTCATGCTGCCTGCCCCCAACTCCCTGGTACTTGTCCCCTGTGCCCTTTTGGTACCTGCTCCCCCTTGCAGTGCCTGCACCCCCTGGCACTTGCTCCCCCTGCCTTCAACCCCCTCTCCCCCTCTTGGTGCCTTCTCC
>NW_017728994.1:503783-537022 GCF_001723915.1 Gavialis gangeticus | reverse complement strand
CTGCCTTCAACCCCCTCTCCCCCTCTTGGTGCCTTCTCCCCACTGGGGCCAGAGCTGGTGGGTAAGCATTGGATAGTAACAGTCAGCAATAAGATAGGCCAGCACAGGGGGGGAGAAGTGCAGGAAGAACGGAGGCAATAGGGCAGGCAGTGACTGCAACTCCAACTCCGATGCTGAGCCTGGGTCAGGGCTGCAGTTGCAGCTGCAGCATCCACCTCCTTCTCCCCTCCCCTTACTCCCTCCTCCCCCTTGTACTTGAATCCAAGATGAGTGGCTTTCGATGGGGTGGAAACCTCCTCTTCTTTACAAGTAAATGCAGTGCTTGTGGTGCATAGTTAGAATTGGCATAATTCGATGTTTATGTTTTTATTATTTTGACGGTTAAAATTGATGTTTATCTGAAAGCATTTATTTAGATTTTATGGATTACATTTTTCAGCGGTTTGCACAATTGGAGGCATGGGGGGCAGACAATTTAGTAATGACAGTTAAGCTTTATAAAATCATGTTAAAATATAAAATGTAAATACCCATATCAGTATCTTACCTGCTTTAAATCATTCTGCCCATTTGGTAGTATATTTTTAAAAAAGTGAAAAATTTAATAAAAAGACCAGAGATGTTTTTTAAATTATTTTTAGAGTTATTGGAATGCATAATTTGATAGATCCAGCAGACTGATTCAGATTTCTAAAGCTGCAAATTTGAGTCTGTGTCTTTATTGTAATACAAAATGCTGAGCTGTACAAGTCGGTCTTCAAAGAGGCGCATGTAACATTTATCTTAAAGTTTTCTGAACAAATGGAATGATCTTTCCACAGACATCGAAGTTACACTAGACATGATGGACTGGGTCTCGCTTTTCTAGTAATCAAGTGCTATTATGATGGCATCACAGGTCACTTCACCTGCTGTGTACAAGTCAGTCATGATTGAACTTTTCTAAAGCCTTGCAAGGGGAAAAAATACGCAGAATATTTTCATAGTCACTGTAATTGTGTGACAACTGAGCCTTGATAAATAAATGGGTCAGACACTTCACAGCTGGCAAAAACAGAGCCTGATCTATAGTCTGTCTGGTACATTGTGGGATATGGTTGCCTTCAGTTTGCTTTGAACTTCTGAAGCAGAAGCAGACAAGGTTCTTTGTATAGATGTGATATCTTTTATTAAACCAACTAAATTGGTCTAATAAGTTGGCAGCAAAAGCATGCATTGCAAATGAAAAGGGCTGCCCTTTAGAGCCCATTGCCTTAAATTCCACTTCTTTCAAAACATGATTTGCATCAGCAGCAACTTGAAGATCGCAGTTAAGCAGTGTCAATACAGTGTATCTGGGCTACATTTGTTTCCATTTGCAAATGAATGGCATGGATTTTCCCCAAAAATGCACAAGCAAAAGATGCCTTGCAGCACAGTTCTCTCTGGTTTCCATTGTTCTTGATCTTCCCATGTAATTTTGCTGCTTTTTAAAAAATGAAAAGCATTTGTCACACTGTCCTAACGTGCATGAATGTATTTTGCAGCAGACTTTAAAAACCACTCACCCTTGCTTGTTGGCATGTTTAAATAACGTACTCTATGGGAAATGTACTCAAATTTGCTTATGTCATAGAATCATAGAAAATTAAGGTTGGAAGGCACTTCAGGTGGTCATCTAGTCCAACCACCTGCTGAAAAGAGGACCATCCCCAACTAGATCATCCGAGCCCATGTTGTGGAACTCATCTGTTTAATGCCTAATCAATGCAAAAGGTGGGTCGCTGTTGATTGACACAGGTTTTCCATGTTCGGCCATACTCTTTCAACACATCTTGAATCCAAACTGACGTGACTTCTGCACTACACTGAAGAAAAACAGGATTTGAATAGAATTTTATTTACAGACTTATTTTTAATCAGCGTAAAACACTGCAAGGGAATGAATTGCTAGCTGTCCTGCAAACTTGAGGGTTTTATCCATTACTAAAGAAAATTTATCACCACTCAAAAGTTCTTTAATCGCTGGTTGGTGGTGGGAGAAAACTTGAGGCAAGTATTTACCCTAAGTGTCGGGTGCTTATTTGTGAAGCAGAACAATTAAATTGCTTGAACCCTAGCCTGCATTCCTTGAAATTGCCTCAAAGCACAACATACATATCAGATTGTGAGGAAAATCTGCTGCTGCTTCAAGCAGGCTTCCATCATAGCCTGTGTTGCCTTTGACTTTCTTTTAACTTCAAATGCGTTTTACTGTTCAGACGTTCAGAAATGCAATTTGCCTATTGCCTGACTTCTGTCTTACAAGCTTTGCAGTGCAAAATCTCCTCATCTCCTTTCCAGTACTTTTTTAACGCTTTTTAACTGTAGGTCAGAGTATTTACTGCAGTGTTCCTCTATAGATTTTCTTTGGCAACCCATTATTGAAATGAGATAGAACAAAGAAACAAACAATTATTAGTGCAGTTTAACCACCTGCTGCAACAAACATAACCAGGGACCAGAAGAGGAGGGCAGTGGCACTCTGGGCCCTTGGGGCATCTCTGTGTGCCCTGCTGTGAGCAACTGGGGATCAGGTCAAGGTCAGTGGGAGTTTAGCACCCTGCCCCAAGCATGCAGGGACCAGGCAGGCTGGACACGAAGTTGGGCTCCCTGTGCTGAGTGCACAGGCCAGGCTTAATAGGAGTTTGGCACTCTGCCCCAAGCACGGAGGGGCAAGGCCAGGCTAGTGGGAGTTTGGCACCCAATCCTTGCCTGGGATCTGGACAGAGCAAGTGGTCGGCGGCACCAGGCTCCCAGCTGCCAACAGCTCTGTTCCTTCAACTGCCCCTCCCAGTACAGCCCTCCCAGCATGGTCCCCAGTTCCTGTAGTGGCTGTCTGAGCTGCTGCCAGAAAAGCCATGTGCAGGCAGCGCAAGCTGGCACTCCCTTTACCTTGACTGTGTTGGCATTGGATTTATGATCCAGATACCTTGTTTTGGGTGGACCTAAACCTTCAGACCAACCATGATCTCTCCATTTGATAATAAATCAATTTTCTTTATACACAGTGTTAGGAGTCAAGGTATGTCTGGCCAGTACTTGAGCTTCACTCTGAGGTTCTCTCTTAAATGTCAGATGCCAGCAGCCTGGAGGTTGAAGGCTAAGGGCCCTCCCCCCCCATCCCACCACAGTGGGGTGAGTGAGATGGGCTGGTGGTATGCCCTCTGGCCGTAGTGGCTTCAGGTTCCCCTCTCTGGGGTCCTTTGCTGCTCTGAAATCCCTCCTTTTGTATTCTTTTTCTCCTGATAACTTTCCATTCTCAGGCATCGCTAATCAGTCTCTCCCTGGTTATTGTACTGTCCACATTCTGTCCTATCAGCATATTTGTTTGTTTCACAAACCCATCACATGCACGCATCCTAATTTGGGCTCTCCCAGTCTCCTCCTAATTTGGTCTGTTCCCCAAAACCAGGAATCCTAAGGGCTGTGCAGTTGAGCACAGTGACTTGGTTCCACCTTATCTCATGTTATGGACCAGTGTGGCACGTCATCTGTTTCCTAGCCTGTGTGTCTGCTTGCTGCTTGCCTGGGTCAGACATAGCAAGTCTTGAAGAAACTGTCACAAATAGGCTTTTAGAAATCAGTTAAACCTTGCCATTGCCCTGGACCATTGTTCCAATGCATATCTACTTTACCCACAAGCCAGTTCCCAAAAGCAAACCTCTAAATACCATTTTCTAGCCATTAGACTGCAGTGGCTGCTGTGTGTTTGCGTGTCCATGCATGCATGCGTCCATGGTGCTCCCTGCCCTGGATTTCCTTTCCCCTGTCCCAGATGAATTTATTTATTTTAATATCCACCCCCACTCCACACCAATTTCAATGATTACCAACAGAAATATTTTTTTTCTGTTGATCTGTGAGTGTCAAGTGAAATTAAAAAAAAACAACTTCCCTTTTATAGTATCTTTAGCCTTTTTTGGGGTGTTATTAAAAAAAACTGATGGCGAAATAACTAGTTTTATTTTGCTTTTTGTCCACTTGTAACACTGCTATTTCAGAAATGTCTTAGATAACAATCTTTAACCTATTTGTCAGTTGCACTTTCACATAGCTGTGAACAGAGTATGTACTGTTCCTAGAACAGTCATCCTAGAGAATATCAATATAATATAGTAATGAAAGGGAGAGTGTAAATGGACATATGTACAAAGTTTAAACAGAATGTCTTCTGCATTCTAACGTTTCAGTTCACATGCATGGGGTTACATTAAGATTAAAAAATGTTTTCACCCTGGTCACCTTATTGCAATTAAAAAAATCAAGATATCCAGTTACTTCTCATTGTATATACTTGCCTTCTAAATTTTTTTTGGCTTGGAGAATATACATAAACTAGTCACTTTGGGGTTTTATTCTTTCATGCTGTTACAGCATCTGGATTACAAATTATACAAAATTATTCTTTAAATTGTAAAGTTATCTGTAAGTGATGGTATTAAAGAAATGTTTGAATTGGTTTTGTCTTGTGAAAATTTTTCATACAAAGTTTAAATTGTAGCCAAATTTGATGTGATGATGGTGTTTTAACTAACTCCTGTAAGAGGTGATCCTGTTGTGACAGGAAGGAAATACCACTGAAACACCATACTACTTGATAGGAATTCACTGAAAGAAATCAATGTTTTCATTTACATTATTAACATGAACTGTTGAAACGAAGTGGCTACTATAATAGAAATTTGTCAGTTGCACTTTCACATAGGCAATACCAACCAGGAGTGATTCCAAAGAATAACTTTCCAGATTGGTAAAGCTTTGATGCACCATAAAAGTGACATGCTAAAATTGATGGAGCAAGACCTGGAATTTAGTGGACTCTGGGTATGGACTCTTCTGTAATTAGTCGTAGGCTTGCCAGGTCTCATCTTGCAAATAAAATTTAAATGTCTACGCTTTCTCTTGTCTTTCTCAATTTAGTTCTCAAAACCTGTAAGAGAGGTATAGAGAACAAGGAAGATGGCTGAAGTTCTTGTAACCAATATCGTAAGGTAGAAAGAAAACAGGAGTGAGAGACTTCATGGCTTGTGGGCCTTTTTTCAGGCCCACAAACCATATGCTATAGAGATTTCAAATTAAAAAATGGTTAATACGTCAGAGAAGATGGTAATTAGCATTCTTATAGTGAAATACCTGTAGTGGCTCATGCCATAAGCTGGCGGGGAGGGGTGCAGGAGAACACTAGACCACAGCTCTCTAGAATGTAGCATGGGCTGTGTTGATTTCCTCTTCCTGCTGCCCCCAAGGTCTCTGGGATTTGTAGTCGAGGATCACAACAGCAGGACTCTGCAGGGTTGCTTATCACTTCCTTTTCCTGCTTCCAAGTGCCTCTGGGATTTGTAGTCCATATTTGCAGCCAGCAGTAAGTTTTTAGTGGGGCAGGGCAGCTCTGTATTCAGGGGAAGTGAAGTTTCACCCTGGCCCCAGACCCCAGCTGCAGTTTGCCTGGGGGAGGGGGACAGTCCCTGCCTTCCCCCACCCCCAACCTTTCTCTGCTGAAGCAGACAGCCCAGGGCTACAAAGCATGCTGAGATGCTAGGGGACTGTGATTTAACTTGAACCAGGAACGGGTCTGGGACAGAAGTTTCATAAACTAGTTTGACCCAAATCAGTTATTTCCGATACTATATTCAACCAGGTTTATCTTAAACCAGTTTCAGTCATTTTGAAACTGGTTTATGTGCACTGAACTTCTGTTCTGTTACAGGTTTAAACCAGTTTGATGACTTAAACTGGTTTATGTGTAACTTCAGTCCCCAGCCTATATGAATGTGAAACCACAAGGGCAAGTATCTGAGTTTACAAACTGTACCCAGTTATGCTCAAAAGATCAACTACAACACTTGTAACAATGAACAGGATTGAAAATTTACAGTGTCTTCATTTCCTAATATCTTTTGTAATATTCCCTTTTGGGGACCAAGGTGTGTGTTTTTTTGTTTGTTTGTTTGTTTGTTTTTGTTTTGTTTTTTTGTCCTTTGCATATAACTCATATTGTTGGGTTTCAGAGTTTTAAAACAATACTATTTTGAACTGTGAAAAAACTGGGGAGGGTGGGAAGACTTCACTCTTTCTAATTTGAAATGTAAATAAACCAGTTTAAATCTTGGACATGATTACAATAGAAGGGAGTAAACTGTGAAAACATGACACAGACATTGGGTTGATCGAAGCCTCATGATTTGGAATGGGAGAAAACGAGTTAACTGATTGCATTCTTTGGTATGTAGAAGGGATTTTTTTCCTTATTTTTTAGACTAAAAAAAGGTTCATGTCTTGCGCCACAGGTGCCTTTGACAAATAAGAATAACCAGAAGGTAAGGAAAGTAGAACCTTAGAGACTAACTGGTTCAGAGAGGCATGAGCTTTTACTGGCAACGCCCTGCTTTCATAGCATCTGATAAAGTAGGTTGTTGTCTGTGAAAGCTCATGCCTCTCTAAGTCAGTTGTCTGAAGTCAGGCAGAAGATAGGACTGGGTGGCACTTTAGAGATTAACACAGCTGACTGCCTCTGAACACAGCATAGTTAAAGAGAGAAAAATAATCCATGTGTTGCAGTTAAAAGCAATGGCACACTAGCTGTCAAACTGCATTTGTAAAAAATTGCTTTGAAAATGAGCTTTACAGTTTACTGAAAATTGACAGACTCAGCCTAAAGATAGTAGGTATTCTGAAATAAAAAAGTAACTGTGTAGTGGTAGCTGTCTGACTTGAAGAGGTCTCCTCCTGCAGTTGCTCTGTGGATTTTATCTGTAGCACATAGTAGCAGATACCAAGTCAGCTTTTGGAAGTCCTGTGCTACCTGTGGCTTTTGATATAGTGTAAGCAAGGGGTTGCGGGGGCAGGGGACAGACATCTTGCCAGCAGCCTTGGATGCTGTCTTGTTGAGGGGGTACAAAAATAGCTTCAACCATAGTTGTTGCCCCAGGCTTTGCATGGCTGCCCTAGGTATGGGGATGTGCTGCTATGCCTCTGAGCTCTTAGGTTCAGTACCAAGCCAGAAAATAGAAAATTGTGGTTTTAGGTTGACTCGAAGATAAAAAAAACCCCACAGCACACAATATAACTTTCAGGTAATATACCACTTCTTAAAATCCAGGCCAGATTTAAAAATTAAAATGTCATTTTGAAATGCAAAGTCAAAATGTTTTGTTTCAAATTTTCCCGGCCCCTTTTTTCCAGATGATTTGGGACTTCATTGATTTAGGCCAAACTTGAAAAATAGTTTGGTCTCCCAAGAAGCTGTATTTTTCAGTAAATATATGATTGGCTGGAACAGTGTCACCTAGCTAGTTGCAACCTCCTGGCCAGAAGTAATTGCAAAAAGATATCTTACTTGCCAGTATATGGGAATGTAATTTTGACATCTTTACAAAGTGTTGATATCGACTTGTATAATCATAATTTGCATGCCTTCGGAATTGGAGTCTCCTCTGCCAGTGAAGGTTAGATGATGTGGAACAAGACTCTTAGGATTTGACTTTACTGAATTAGAGGAAGGCAGCTCATACAAAAGTATTCCAGATACTGTGGCAAAGTGGTCACTCTGGGGAAAAGTCTCTGTAGTGTCCTTGGAACTATCCAGAATGCTGAGGTTATAATATTTAGCACTTTTTGTATCAGTTTACATAAGCAAGACTTACAATAGTGGCCTAACATGAAATGTTTACCTCTTGATCAATTAACTTGCTAATAATGACAGTGTGTCTGACTGCAGTAGTTCTAAAATTCTTTTTAAGTGCCAGTTTATATTAAAAAATGTGTTGGCATTTTTGGGCTTCAAATATTGATCCATTCCTAAGAATTCAAAAATTATGACTCATTCCCCAAAATCATGAAACTGGCTTAATCTTGTGCTTCTTTCTAAAGAATACATTTGAATTCCTCATAGGCTGCAGAATGGGGTGGGCCACCTGGGCCATGGCCCGACTAACTTTTAATACGTTAATTTAACTAGCTATGCAGTTAAAAAAAAAAAAAAAAAACAGCTATACGGTTTTAACCGGAATGACAATTGCACATTTGAGAATTATATAAATTAACATACTAGAAGTTGGTCAGGCCATGGCCTTGGTGGCCCACCCTATTCTGCAGTCTATGGAATTCCTTTTATTTGCATTCTGGCTTTAATATTTTTAGGGTTCTGTCTTTAGGTTTATGCAGACATTAGGGCTACAAATGTGGGGTTTTGTGGTGGGGGCAGGTTATTTTTTGGGAAGTTGAGTTTTCTCTGTACTCGATTTCTGAAGGGTAAGAGCAGGCACAGGCAGTCCCATGTGGGCTGCGAGCAGCTGCAGTGTGGGGCACCGGCTACGGGGCGGGCGAGGGGCTGCTCTTGCCCACCCCCCATGCTCAGCTTTTCCCCCAGCCACTTTTCCCCAGGCTTCTTCCCTGCCCAGGGTCCTCCCCTGCCCTCCCCCCCTTACCTGAGCTTCCTGTACTGGGGCAGCCACGTGCTCCCAGGCCAGAAGCCCTGGCCAGGTGGGCCCTGCTGTTGCGGGAGCCCGCTGGGCTTCCCCTGGGTCCTACTGCCCTTGGTTCCTGTCATTTTTTACAGGAACCAAGGGCAGATAAGTATTTAATTTTCTAAATCTTTTAGGAGCCCTACGAGCCAGATAGAATGGCCTCATGGGTCGCATGCGGCCTGCAGGCCATATTTTTCCCACCTCTGTCCTATTACCTTTTGTCATTTTAAATCTCCAGTGAAAGGATTTGTACATACTATGAAAAAGTTCTTGCACTGTTTAATACTAGGAATCTAAATGCCACAAAGATTTGTTATGTATTTTGAATGTTTTTGGTTGCTAACTTTGAACAAGTTTGTGTTTGAGTTTTAGCTTTTAGTGCTGTTTTTAAGGTTGATTTCAAATAAAAATTAAAGTTTCTATAATCCCCATGCAGCAGTTTCTCTTATGTCCATAGGTATTTAGAAGCAATGCTTGAATTCAAAATTGGCATAACACTTGTCCCATTGCTGTATTAAAAAGCTGCAAGTTTTAAAGTGAAGACAAACTTCAACATTCTGAGTCCAAGTGTCAGAGAAAATTAAATGGTCCTTTGCCAGTTAGGATTTGTGCCCAGTCCAATTACTGTCATAGATTAAACTGTTGTTCTGCTCTCTAGTCATATTTTAGTCAGTGCTGAAGTTCTGATATAAAAGCTTTGATAAATGTTACCTTTTAGGTAAAGTAATTTAAAAAATCCGTTATCAAATTTATCTTTATAAGTGCTTTGCCTGGCTTGATTTGTTTTGCTGTCTCTTTCACTAGCTTCTTAAATACTCATTCCCAGCTGGTCCATCTTTTGTCTTTTCTTCCCCTGGTAACTCATTGTCACATTATGGATCGTTCTGTTCTGCAACATAAAGAGTTTCTTAGTAATTGAATGTGAACCTTTCAACAAACCTTTGGGTTCAGTACAAATATTTAATTGTTACTCTAGCTATTTAATAAATTGCACTTGCCATGCACCTTTGACTTCTACACTTTGAACCCTGCCAACTCAGTAATCTTCTGCCACCTATTCTAACCATAGTGTCTCCTTGAAAGAAGAAAAATCAATCAAATACATAAAGTATTCTCCTTTTTTGTTCTAAATAGGAAAATTGACAGCAAAATTACATGAACTGGTAATCAGTCCAAGCACTAATTTAGAACTGCAGTATAAAAAGGTGTGTACTCCAGTATCCCATGATTTGACAGAACTAGGAAATAGCTTCATACTAACTGCATAAAGAACTTCTAAATGATGGTGGGATACACAGTACTTGTATCTAAGCTGGGCCCACTGTTTGTTGAGCACATCTGAGAATCATAGAATTAGAGACGATTACACGAGGGATAGACATTACACATAAACTGGTTTAAGTGATTAGAAAATGATTTAAACCTGTAACAGAACAGATGTTCAGGGCACATAAACCAGTTGGAAAATGGCTAAAAATGGTTTGAGATAAACCTGGTTGAATGTAGTATCACACTTAAACTAGTTTGAGCCAAATCAGTTATGCAATGATTGTCCCAGACCCCTTGCTGGTTTAAGATAAACTAGACTCCCCCAGCATCCTGGCATGCTCTCTGGGCTGAGTGGGACTGTCTGCTCCCTGGCTGCAGTTCCGGCAGGGACTCGCAGGCTGCTTCCTCCCCCCACCCCACCCCTGCTAATCAGGAATTGCCCCCTCCCCTTTTCCTTGCTGAGAAGTATCTATGTATTAGCTAGCAGACGTGCTGGCTCCGGTCTGTGCTGTGACAAAGGCAGAATCGGCAGGTAGCTGGTAATGTCCCTCTGTTGTTTTCTTAATGGGGTGATAAGCACTGTTATCTATTCCTTGCTGGGCTAATCCTGCCAGGGCCTGGCCATCCCCCGCCCTCAGCTCAGTACTGTAGAGGGGAAGGGAGGGCTGCTCTAGCACCCTTGGGCTTCTAGCCTGAGTGTCTGCATTTCTGGAATGACTAACCTGCAAAGATTGAATCAATCAGGCTCAGGCTTTTTGGATGGCTGTCCCTAGCCTTAGGGTTGGAAGGGACCTCAGGAGGTCATTTAGTCCAACGCCTTGCTTAAAGCAGGGCCATCCCCAAATAAACCATCCAAACCAAATCTTTGTCTCTCAAGGTCTTAAAAACCTCCAAGGATGGAAATTCCACAACCTCTCTGGGTACCCTGGTCCAGTATTTTACTACCCTTCCAGTGAGAGAATTTTTCCTAATCGCCAACGTAACTTCCCTTGCTGCAGTTTGAGACTTCCTATGGCAAATGATTTACATGCACTGAGCCTCCAGCTCCCATCTTTGAGACATCATCTGCCCAGGTTCATTTCATCAATTAAATGATTTGCTGGGTGGGAACACTGTCGTCTTATGGTTGTGTGCAATGGCAACTCTGGCCAATGTGACCTGGCTTGTCTAAATGACTGTAAATATTCAGTTATTCAGTTAAACAAGCATGTGAAAATATAGTTTCTAAACCTTTTCAGAGCATGGCATCTTAATACAGATTTTGTTATTGGAAAATCACGGAATAGCAAGTTCTCACTCAAAATGTTTGTATGACTTCTTTGCACTGAGTACTATAACAGAGAAATGATCAGAACAGGTCAGGAGTCTGGTAGACCGAGACTGGAGACCTGGGGAAGGAAATGCAGGATGAGATTTGGAAGGGGCAAGACTTGGAATGATTAAGTGAAGAGGCTAGAAGCTGAGGGGAGAGGAGGAGTGTAAGCTAGGATTTGTTAAGTGGGGAACCTAGGACTGGGAGTCTTTGAAGAAAGGGTGGTTGGAACTGGGAACTAGTGGTAGAAACAATGTTGGGGGAGACTGAGAAGGAGAAAACTAGTTGGGAGACTGGCTGCACAAGGAGACTAGGACTAGGAATTGTGTGCACTGAGGTGGCTTGATTTAGAACAGGGGAAGGACTGTAAACTGGCTGGCTGGAGGTAAGAGGACCTAAAGTGGATGGGAAGTGCATATGGACAGAGTTCGGCAGTGACTTGGGATAAGGGAGGATGGGGTGTCAGAAAGACTGGGAATGGTAAGCCCAAGTTGGGTAAGGAGACTGGAACTAAAATAAGAAACTCCAGGATTCAATAGATAAGAAGGGTAAGTAATTTTGTCTTGATACTCATTCATTCCTTTGGAAGGAGAATACTATTAAGCATTTCAAGTAGTTTAAATCTCAGTGCTGATTTAAGGATGCAAATAAAACAATTTATGAACCAAATGCATGCACACCAAGAAAACAGCCATAGAAAACAACAAATTTAATAGTCATTCTACATGCTTTTTCATATCTCCTGTACTAGGGATGGTGAAGCTGGTCAGTTGACCAGTCAAATATGAAGTCAATTGACTGCAATATATTTATTTTTGATGAAAGGTTTTAATTTTACAAGAAAATTCATTTTTTTTGTAGTTTTCTTGACAGAAATATTTTTTGACGCATTTAATAGAAAATGTGTGCTCTTTCTCTGTATTACTTGGACCTACTGTAATTTTTTTACAAGTTTTGACCAATATTTGACTGGTTATTTGACTGAACTTTATTTGACCAGTCAAATACCCAAACATAGGTTGTATATATTGTACCTTTTGATTTACATATATCTGAGATTTAAATTCTGGAATCAGATTATACACTTGTTTATTTTATGCCTGAATGTGCACCTCCAAGTTTACTTATAGATTCATAGATTGTAGAGTCAGAAGGGACCACAATGGATCATTGTCTGACCCCCTGCCCTGGCAGGAAAGAGAATTGAGGTCAGATGATCCCAGCCAGGTGACTATCAAGCCTCCTGTTGAAGACCTCCAAGTTAGCTGATGGTACTACCTCTCTTGGAAGCCCATTCCAGATTCTTGTCACCCTTCCTGTAAAAAATTTCTTCCTAATGTCTAACCTAAATCTACTCTCCACTAGTTTGCACCCATTATTCCTAATTACTCCCTGGGTGCTCTGGTAAATAGTGCATCTCCAATTCCCTGTTGACATCCCTTGATAACCTTATAGGTGGCTACAAGGTCTCCCCTCAGACGTCTCTTGTGAAAGCTGAAGAGATCCAGATTCCTCAACCTCCCCTCATAGGGTTTTTCACGGAGGCCGCTAATGCAAGTGGCCCTCCTCTGAACCCTCTCCAGATTCATGTCCCTCTGGAAGTGCGGTGCCCAAAACTGGACACCGTACTCCAACTATGGCCTGATCAATGCTGCAGTGAGGGGGAGCATCACCTCCCTTGATCTGTTGGTCTTGCATCTGCTAATACATGACAAAGTGCAATGGGCCTTGTTGATGGCCTCATTACACTACCGCCTCATGTTCATCTTGGAGTCAACTATGACTAAGATCCCTCTCAGCCTCTGAGCTGCTGAGGAGGTCATCCCCCAACCCATAGGTGTGCTGGGGATTCCTCCTTCCTAGGTGGAGTACCTTACAATTATCTTCGTTGAATTGCATCCTATTTCATTCCGCCCATTGATCCAACCTGTCCAGGTCAACCTGTATCTGCTCCCTGCCCTCCAGTGTGTTAATTTTGCCCCATAACTTGGTATCATCTGTGAACTTGGTGAGGGTGCTCTCCACACCCTCATCCAAATCGCTGATGAAGATATTAAATAACACCGGTCCAAGGACCGAACCCTGCAGGACCCCACTGCCCACCTCCAGGCTGAGAATGACCCATCCACCACTACTCTCTGGGTGAGGTCCCTAAGCCAGTTGGCCACCCACCTGACTGTGTAGGTGTCCACTCCACAGCCTGCTAGCTTCCCTATGAGAATGGGATGCAAAACTGTGTCGAAGACCTTCCTAAAATCCAGGTATGTGACATCAGTCTCAGCTCCTGTGTCAAGGCAGCGTGTGACCTGGTCATAAAAGGCTATAAGTTTTGTCAGGCAGCATCTACCTGTGACGAACGTTTCAATATCTTCATTTTTTTCCTCATCAAATAAAAAGGTTAACTATAGGATACTCAGGATCAGAATGCTGCCCTTTTGGGGTCTGGTTCACAACTGGTTGTCTACATCCCTGCCAAACATGCTCTGCACCAGGGGTGACAACAATTGCAGCCTGGTCCATATTGGTGAACTTAATGGGAAGAAGGTTAACTATTTTACCATAAGTGAAATAAGACAGGGAGACGGACTGTTTTCATAGCTGCCAAACAGCACAGTTGTGGTCTTATCTCTCTTCCTTTACTGCATATTTAACATGTGTCTCTTCATCTCCATAGCTACCTGCTAGGCAGCTGAATCCTCTAGCTTGGCATGCTCTGGTGTTAGGACCCACTAATGGAAGGAGAATTCAAAATTACTGCTTTACTGAGGCCTGTGTTCTATTGTCAGTAGAATTTTTTTTGAAGCTATTTAGTTTTGGTTCCCAAGGTTAAAGTATAGGTCTGACTTTATAGCACCCCTGTAAGGTTTTTAAAATCCTGGCATTTAAATGTTTTTCCTCATTGGTCCCCATGACAACAGAACTATTAGTGTAGGTATTCTGTGTCAGCTTTGCTGTTTACTACGTATAAAGCAAAATTTTTACAGCTCCTCCCCCCCCCTTTTTTTGTTTGCTTGTTTATGGGGGGAGGGGGAGGTTGGTTTTCCATTTAACCAAAAACAAGGGCAGCATTCTGATTCTGAGTATCCTATAGTCTAACTTTTTATTTCATTAGGGAAAAAAATGAAGATGTATTGAAACTTTTTTAATTCACCCATTTTATTTGTGTAGTCATTAACATCCAGGATCAGTCTGTGATGGGTCTAGAGCTGTGGAGCAGTTACCATGGCTAGTGTTTTCCCCCTAATGAATCTGGCTCAGACGGTACTCGCAGGAGGTTGTTCTTGGAAAGCCTTAGGGATCAGTGAGGAAACAGTCCCTCAGGTATCTAGAACCTAGGGCATTTAGGGCTTTATAGATCAAGAACAGCACCTTGAATTGCTCCAAGAAAACTATGGGAGGCCAGTGCAGAATCTGTAGTAATATGCTTGTAGCAACCTGTCTCATCAGATGGCCACAGTGGTCTGCACAAGCTGCAGAGTGTTGCAGCCTTTTTACTAGATGAAGCTTGTGAAAGGCACTCCTAATCACTCCCCTACCATCTGAAGGTCCAGGTGCAGCAAAGTTTCCAGGAGCATCCAAAAGCTGAAAACTGAGTAACAAAAGAGGCCAAGCCTCATTGGTGTTAGGTGTCCCCAGCCATTTCCCACCTTCCCCACAAAGTCATGAGGTCTGCCATTGCTTCTCTCTCTTCTGGATTGAGCTTCAATTAGTTCATCTACATTGAATTGTCTTCAGTAACCTTCCCCAAAAAGAGGGGGGCTGGTAATGGTGTGCTAGATGAGGGGAAGGTCTATGCCAAGAGCTGTTTGGTTTTTTGTTTGGGTTTTTTTGTGTGCGTGTGCGTGTGTAAGGACTGGAATTAATAACATCAGGCACCTTGCCTCCCCAGATTGCAGCATTGACAGCCCCTGCTAGGAGTAGTCCTAGTCTGCCCCAGCAGACTTCTACAAGTTGGAACAGATTAGAGTCTGGTTGTCTACATCCCTGCCAAGCACATCCTCTGCACTGGGGTGACAACAATTGCAGCCTGGTCCATATAAACCATACAAGACTGAGCTTCTCCGTGCCTGAATTTAGACTGCAGCTAAATCGGTGGCCTCCATGTTTTGTCTGCAAAGTAAATGGCAAACTCATCAGTGGACTGTGGGTGACTAATTTCTGGATGGAGACAGCCTGGATTTTCCAAGCTATTCACTACATAGAGCAGTTACAGTGGACAACGCTTTGTAGAACCAATGGCAGTGAAGAGTAAAATGTAACTTCTTTGTAGCTCACATTGCTGCAACATAGTCTTCAAAAAGATCTATGCCGTAATCCGTTTCAGTATGTGTTGAAAGCTCCCTACACTCTAACCACCTGCCCTCTTGATTAAGCTTCCTTGCATTCCCCGTATACCAAGGGGGTCTGTGATGCTGCAGCAGTGGGAGCCTTTGTCTTTGTTTATGGCCACAGTTCATGTGTTGTTCCACAGTTTGACCAGGCCATCGACCAAGTAGCTATCAAGGTGAGTTGAAATATTCCCCAGAGTTCTGGAATCTCCCTAGCTCAAAAATGAGGTAATCTTTCATAGGAAGAAAAAGCCAAAAACAAACAAATGAACAAAAGCAAAAAACCCCAACCCATAGTATCACAGAATATCAAAACATATGATGACAAGCCAATTTTTGGGTGCAGGGAAATTATTTTTTTGTTATTCTATAGTAAATAGTAATTATCCTGACATAAATCATTCAGTATACATGGCTGTTTTTAAGCTGCTGAACTCAAAATTGAACCCACTAAACTTTAAATTTAATCAGTTAAAGAGGAGGCTTATCTGACTGGCCAGAAGATAAATGCCTTATTAACCCATGTGGCTATGGAAATGCAAGTGATTTGTCAGTAATGGGAGGAGATCTTGTGATGCGAGAAAAATGGGAAAAGAGAATCGTTTGTGAATCTTTTTTTTTTCCTTTTTCTTTCCTATGGCTACTCAAAAAAAAAAAAAAAAAAAAATTTGTTATAGTCAATTAGGATATTATTATTAGGATAGTATTAGGATAGCAAAAAAGTTAGCATCCAAATGACTTACAAGCCTAAGTCCCAATGAGCTATAGGGAAACATGGGGCTGCTTTACATGTACTCCAGAGTAGGTAGGACACTAGTTACAGTGGCTCTCGGGAGCCACTCTAATTAAAGCTCCCACAGCATCTTGTGCATTCGGTGTCCTGTGCTTCTGGTGGCGACAGTGCTTTACCTGAAGCTCATTTAAAAAGCTTTAGTTAAAGCACCCCCACCACCATTTTGAAGTGTGGGGACACTGAATACACATAGCATGCTCCAGCAGCTTTGGTGTTAATTAGCATGCTTCAGCAGACTGGATTAATCAAGCCTACTCTGACACATGCTAATTAGCATGACTTGGAGCAAGTGTTCGGCCTGCGTATAGGTGCCTATGCTTCCCAAGTATTTGAAAAACACTTTAGAAATTGGGGCTAGGCTTCTAAATGACTAAGTATTTTGAGAGTTTTATCCCTTGCCTCTGCTTCAAACTAAAGAAGAATAAATTTTTCTGATACTGAGTCCAAAATATTAAGAATGTTAGGGTAATTTGTTGAAAATGACTGGGGAATAATTATTTAAGAATAGTAAAGAATTGGATCAGAATGTATTTACTGTAAACTAAGACTATCTATCAATCTGTGCCGTTCTGATACATTGATTTCCTTAGTTTCAATACCTGCTTATTATCAATAAAATTGCTTGTATTGTGTTGCTTACATTCATGAAAGACTTCCAAAGATATTTTTAAATATTAGCTATTCATAACTGCTGTTTACACCAAGAGAATTGACCTACTATTGCTTTAACAGTAATCAAAATTAACTCACTCTCTCACGCACACATGCACACACACGATAACATGTTTACCAACAAGTGTTTTATTATATATTTATTATATATAAACACTCTTCACTATATGCCCAAAACAAAACACTTGTTGGTAAATGTGTTCTCCTGTGTAAGTAATAAAAAGTTACCTTATAAATGCCCTTTCCTTGTCTATAAAGCCCTTTAGTTGTTCTAATATTACTGTGACAGATTTGATCTGGGACAAGTAAGACCAAAATGAAAAGAGTTGAGAAGGAGGGAAAAAGAAAAGCTTCAGTGGGGAAGAATGGCATCTTGACCAAGGGAACACAACTAGAACATAGATGCTAGTCACAACTAATTATAGATGCTAGTCACATTTTAGCTGGTCAGTGGGCCTCAACATGCTGTCTGGTTCTGTCTGACCAAGATCTCTGTCAGGATCTCCATGCTTTGAAGTTTTTAAGACCTGGGCAGACAAAGCCTTGGTTGAGATGATATAGTGGGCATGGGCAACTGGTGCCTCCTGAGTTGGGGGGGGGGCATTTGCCCCCCCCAGCGGTCAGTCACCAACCAGGAGGAGTGGAGGGTTCCTCCATGGCCGATTGCACCAACGCAGAAGTGCCACTGGGACATCTAGCCGGTGTGATCGGCCAAGGGGAAACACCCCCCCACCACCCCAGTTGAAAAGATCAGCCACGGTAGGACCATAGGGATCACTTCTCCTGATGCCCCCACTCCCCGGCCAGCACTCTCAGGGGGGGCACCAGTGGTCTCACCTGCCCCCCTCTGTCACCTAAGTGGGGACTGCTGCTGCCAGGGGGTGCAGTAGCACTCGGTGCATGTGCACCCCCTATGCATTGCCACTGATAGTGGGGGATAGTCCTGCTTTGAGCAGGGGGTTGGACTTTCTGAGGTCCCTTCCAAGTTTGTTTTTTTCCTATGATTCTGTGATTTGTGGTAAGAAAGCTGTTCCTAATATCCAACCTAAATTTCTCCCGCCTGTAATTTGAGACCATTGCTCCTGGTCTGTCTCCTGCTGCCCCAGACAAGTCTATCTCTCTCCTCTTAATAATCACCCTTCAGATATTTGAAGTAGAGGTGCACCAATACATCGGTCCATATCATATTGGTACTGATCAAAGGAAAATTGACATTATTGGCAATCGGCTTTTTTCTCTGATGCGGCCAGTAATACCACTGATAAATGTGGCTGTGTAACTGCAGCATGCACACAGCCAGGAATGCATCCCAGCACCTTGGAGAACAGCATCCAGCTAGTAAGTCTGTGAGATGCAGATCAAGGCCTCCACAGTGAGGGTGGGAGTGGGCCTGGAGCTAGGGCAGGGATAGGTGCTGCCTGGATAAGGCAGGGCATAGGACGGAGCCATGGCTCATCAGGGGATTAGGGGGGATGGGGGAAGCTCCCACTGCTGTGTGCACCCCAGGGGGAGTCATGGAGGTATGTGCCCCCTGGATCTCTGGATGGGTTGTGGGCAGGCTGCCTGCTATGCTGGACTTGTCCCAGCAGGTGGGGCTTTGCCAGGGCTGCACTCAGGGTGGGTGGAAGCAGGACAGGTGGCAGTAGCACTGGGAATGGGGCTACAGTAAATTTCTGGGTGGCTGTTGCCTCCTCCTAGTAGCCCCGCCCTCCCAGCACTGCCATCACCTGCTCTGAGTGCAGCTCTGACCCAGCTTCCCTGCTGGGAAAAGTCCAGTGCAACCTCCGGCCTTGAGCACACAGCACCAGCCCACCCTTGCCCCACACACAGATCTGGGGGACACATGCATCCCCCAGGGGCTGTACACAGTGGCAAGAGCCTTGCCCCCAAGACCAAGCAGTGGCTCCATCGCATGCCCCACCCTGGCTGTGCAGCGCTTGCCTCAGCTCCACACCTCCCTCACAGTGGGAGTCTCAATCTGCACCCTTCCTGCCCCTTCCCCCTACAGACTTACCAACCAGATACTGCTCTCCAAGCTGCCGGGCTGCATATTGGCAATCAGATAAGTATCAGCCAATATGGCTGGTTAATTATCAGCCAATATGGCTGGTTAATAATCAGCCAATATGGCTGGTTAATAATCAGCCATCTGCATTGGTCCAAAAAATCTTGATTGGTGCACCCCTAATTTGAAGACTGATATCAAAGTCCTCGTTGGTCTTCTCTTCCTTGCGTTTCTGTAGCAAATGATTATGAGGTTAGAAGTTGGCTTACAGAGTGCATAGATGCAGGTGTTTCTACTGGCCCTGCTGTAACCCAGAGTATGGCTGGCTTACCCACAGTCATCAAGTGAACCAGTGCAGTGGGGACAACCAGTTCCCTGTCCTCTGCTTATATAGAACTCTATCAGTGAAGTTGAATGGAAAGACACTGTAGGAATTGTCTGAGGCAGGGCTTGGGGAGCCTCGCATCCATTTCAGCAGAGAAACAAAATCTGCTGTATGTTGTAGGTGCAAGTTCCCCAGGTTTAACTGAATATGGCTAGAAGGAGGCATAGTATTCACAAATAAAATGGCATACAGAAGGTGCAAAGGATCAGTTTGGTCAGGTCACTAGGATGCAAAAGTATTGTCCTTGAATATGTATTTGTGTTTAAGGCAAATAAGGATGAAGGGAGGGAGAAGGAACAGTTAGTGCAAACATAAAGGATTACAGAAGATGCATGGTTGTGAAGAACAGTGGGCTGTTGAGCAAAAAGAACTGTAGACAAACAGTTTAAGGAGGTGAACAAGAGAAAAGAGACTGTCATGGAAGACATGAGAGAAGAGCTTAACATGACAGCTAGGACTAAGTATTTTGTTCCTAGAGTATGTGTGAACAACAGAGAACTTATTTCATTCTTTTTTTTAAAAAAAGAATACATAAAATGTTATTATAGTTAAGTGTTTTCCTGATTGAGCCAAACAAAATATGTTTGGGGATTAGTTTTGCAGCAATGTGAGTGTTAATAAGAAACTGACTTTAAAATACAGTAAGATGTATATAGCAATTTCCTCTGAGTGCCTCTGTCCCGGGTTGTACTGCCAGGTTTTTCTGTGTGCTAGTGATTTTTCTTTTTAATGATCACTTTTTTTCTATTTCCAGGTATCTTTACCTTTCTCTTTCTCCTTTTGTGTTATGAAAGAACAGCACATATAGGGGGAAAATATTCTGTTCCAGCAAGCAATGCATTGAGCTGTCATCAGAACTGAAAATCCTGAATGATTTTTTTAATTATTAATAATAATACTTTCCTTTGAATTAGGATTCAGTGATGTTATCCCTTTGAGTCCTAAGAAGCTCACCTTTCTCATGAGTCCCAGCTGTAACTTCCACTTTGCAATGCACTTTGCCTTCTTACTTGAGCTATGCAATTGATGGCTTTGGTTTGCAAAAAATATTAAGGGAGTGAGGAGCATTTGAAGTCAAGTTGTAAATGCTTTTCAAAAATTTTAATCAAACAATCCTTTTGGCTCAATAGAATCCTTTGTTAGCTCAAACAAAATGCTTCACATTTATTCAAGTAGTTTTAAACTACTTTCTTTCCAAATGAATGGAATTGTCTAAATGAAAGTTGTTTCAAGTAAAAACATTATTTTTTAAATATAGAAATTAATCCAGCAAGGGCAAAGTACAGAGTTTCATTCCAGACTATGTGGTTTGTGTTTTTCATTGTATCCTTTATCAGGAAGCTCTCTGGTCTGGATATGGACCATGTGAGGAATATTGTGTTGAAACCTATACATTTCATTTGAGCCAGGGCTCTCAACCATGAACAATTCAACCAGCTGTTAGAGGAAGGTGACTTTCAACATGGACTTCTGTATTGTGCTGAAGTGTGCTGGCTGAGTTATGGAGCTTTCTTTAAAGCACTTCTTCAAACTGTAATGTGAGATTTTAGGTATTTATGACTAAGAAAGACAGGAAATTTTGGCTGAACTTCACTATGAAGAAAGGTTGCAGGACCTTATCGTCTTGGTGGACATAATGGGGTATCTCAGTACTCTGAATGCAAGTCAGAGCATGACAGGGAAGAGGCGAATTATGACAGAGGTTTACATCACTATGCATGCCTTTGAAATGAAACTGTCTCTTTGGAAGAAAGCTCTCAATGCAGTGTGGCACATTTCTCCACCTAGAAATCACTCTTCAGTGCCTCTGCAATTTAAAAGTAATGACTTATTACTAATGAGGGTTTGAAGAGAGAAGTGGTCAAAGTTGCTGATCTTAGGCATGAATTCCAGGACAGGTTCTCTGACTTTTGGAACAGTTTTCAGGACCCAGTTTTTTGTGCCTGGGGAAGATCTTCTGAACAACTGATCTTCAGCATAACACTATGCTGAAGGATGAACATTCCACAGTTAAGAATCACAAATTTTACTGATAAATCGGAGAGAGTTTTCTAACAATAAAATCCTTCTCATCAAGGATTGCAAGCACTTAACTGGGAAGCTTTCACACTTATAAACATCAGCAATTCAAAGCCACATTCAAGATTCAGTGACAATCACTTGAATGCCATCCTGAAAGTGACCTTGGCACAGTTCTTGAAACCAAACATCTAGGAGCTGATTACAACAATGAGGTGCCAGATGCCCAAGAGTAGTACTATCAGTTTGTAAGATGTTAGAGGTTGCAAAAAATGTGGGGGTATTTGAATGCAATTTTTTTACATTTTCTGTATAGGAGCTGTATAGGAGCATCAATACTTCATGAAAATTGATTTATGATTTAATGATTGATGCTGAAAACTGCAAAAAAATGGTGTGCATAAATTGAACTGAGTGAGTAATACATTCTGGTGAAACTTTATAGGCATGGCCAGCAAGCACCTACAAAACAAGACTATGGCTTATCAGCCAATTTGTGTTTGACACTTCTAATTGATTTAAAGATTAGTTAGCAGGGAAGGGCCCAAGATGGGAGTGTACCATAACTGTAAACTGGAAAATTAAGCTAGATCAGAACATAACTGAATTTATCAATATTCATTGACTTACAATTTCGAGAGCAGCACCTAGGCTACAGCCATTTGTTCTTCTATTTCATTTTAAACTTTCTAGTAAATAGTGTTATATTTTGTTCCACTATCTCGTGTTTAGAATTCATGTTTAGAATGATTCCTGTGCCAAAGACTGGACAATCAGGAATGTAGCTATTTCCATGGTTTGTGGGGGTGGGTTTTAAGTTTAGGTCCTTGTGGATGAATTTTATGTAAAATTAGTTGACTACCCATTTTCAAATATTGTATAATTTCATTTATCTCTAAATTATCAACATTTGTATTTTGCATTTGGAGAATATTTAATTGTGAGAGAGGTTGTGGACTTTCTGTGGGGGTTTTTTGCTGCAGTGTGGAGGTCAGGGAAGATTTGGCTTGTTCTCCACAAATGGTTAAATTAGGGGTGTCAAGCTTGTTTGGCCCTGTGAGCTGGATGAGTGGTGTGGAACAGGTCCAGGACCTGATAACTGGTGTGAAGCTGGTCCTGTGATCAGGCCCTTAGACCCCCCTGTCCCCATGCCAGATCCAGCACACCTGGCACCTCCTCTGGCTGGTCCAGGATTTGGTGGAAAGGAGCTGGCATCCCACTCACTTGGCTGCCATCATGGGAACAAGCTGCAGTGCCAGGCTTCTTCCTGCAGTGCAGCTGGAGCTCCAGCACTCACAGGAAGAAGCCCAGCATTACAGGCACTTGGCTGCTGCCACAGAAACAAAAGTGGTGTTGTTGGAGCTCCAGCACCACAGGTCTCATCCAGGAGCTTGGCTGCCCCCACAGGCAGGTTCCCTGTCACATCCAGAGTCATGGCAAAAGTCTTTAGGCCAAATGATCCAGTTGTGTGGGCTGAGTTGACACCCCTGATTTAAACAACCCAAACTTTGGAGATAATTTATGTGGTTTTGCCTTTTAAGTTTTCACCTGTTTACTCTACTTTGCTGTTCCTACTATGAAATTGTCATGAGGTAGCAACCTGGAGGAGATACTGAATAGAGCTTGGTCTTGTGGCTTAGATAAATTTCCAGCGGCAAGTCTTTGTTCATTTCTGAAGGTTTTTACTGCAAAGTATTGGTGTCAAATTAAAATAGGGCAGTCTAGTTTTCTGCTTGAGTCTAGCATCTCTAGTAGAAAGGAGAAACATATTTTAAAGTTCTCTGTCCAAAGGAAGTCCAAAATCCTGTGGTTTATTACAGTTTTCTCATAACTTGCTGAAGGTTGCTTAGTACTTCCTCCAGATTGCATGGAAAAAAAGTACATTTCATCTCTATTTGGAATGGGTGGTTCCCCACATCAGGACTGAGGCATAATGCTGGGAAAATTCTGTGGTCTGTCTGTGTGATGCTTGGCTTTGTGGGTAAGCAGAGGGAAAAAAACTTTAGTCTTAATTGTTGCTCCAAATATTCACCTTCCATAAAACAGAACTGTTTTAAACTGGCCCACAAACTACATGCTACGTAGTATTTTCTCTCTTAACTACTACTTTTCTTACCAAAACTTGGTAAATCTTAAATATTTTCCTTGAAGTGTCTCTAAGGCCATCAGTACTTAGTCAGCCTAGTCAAGCCTTCTATTGACATCATGTTTATTGTTTGGAATTCCAGATGAATTACATTATGTATTGCAGCCTCTCTGTATTATGAGCTACATCTGCTCTTTGTTAACTTTCTCTGTAAATGAGAAACTGCCAGTATACTATGTTTCTCATGGTCTGGAAAACCCTATAATCACGTATTTTAAAAATTAAAGAGCAGTTATATTGCAATCATAAGACTGCCTCGTTTGTTTTTTTGGAAGAGCTGCCTCAGGCATAGGTGACCCTTCCCATTTTGCAAACCATAAATTAAATAAAGAAATGAACAGCAAGGAAAAGGCTTGCCCCACAAATAACTGTTCATTTTGTTCTATACCAGTCATTACATATGCATTTGGGTCGGATCCTGGCAGCAAAAAAATAGACATTAGGGCTGGAAGGGACCTTGAAGATCATCAAGTCCAGCCCCCTGTCAAAGGATGCTAGCAAGATAAACATCCAAACATTTTTTGAAAGAGTCCAAGGTAGGTGCCTGCACCGCTTCTGGAGGGAGTCTATTCCAGGCCTTGGGGGCTCGGACAGTAAAGAAGTTTTTCCTTATATCCAGTCTAAAATGGTCACAGAGGAGTTTATGACCATTGGTCCTTGTTATCCCTTGGGGCGCCCTGGTGAACAGATGTTCCCCCAGATCCTGATGCACACCCCTTACGTACTTATAGGCAGCCACCAGGTCTCCCCTGAGCCTGTGATCCTCCTAAATTGGATCTCCTACGTTGTGGACTTAGTTGCCTAAGCTGCCCAATATTTTGATGGGTGTTTGAAAGGGTCAGAATTAATCTTCAGGGGTGTTGGTTGTAGTGGTGTTGTTCTAAGGACATAGGCAGACAAAGTTCTTTGGGTAAATGTGGTATTTTAGACCAACTAAATAGATGGAAAAATCTTTTCACTATCAGAAGTGCAGCAGGGAAAAGCAGTTATTTCCAGAAACTGTCTTTCTTTAATTAAGAGTAGCTAATCTACATATATTTAGTATAAGTAGCTAAAACTCAGAAGTTAGATCAGTACCTAAGCTCCTTGCTTAACAAGTCCCAAGCAAAGGGAAATTGGCTAGGGAGTTTGCCTGGAAACACTCTCACCTTTCTTCACTGTAACCTTAGTGAGAGGAAGCAGGGAAAAGGGAACCGTTCAGGATCACAGAGCAGCAAACACACCAGCTTACAGGGGAGTTTGCTAGGGAAGGCCTGCTTGGAAAGAGGGGCAGGAAGAGAGAGTTGGCAGACTGAGACCCAGAGAAATAACTAGAGTATGTTACAATGCCAGAACCGCTGCCACTGCCAGCTTTTCCTCTACTTGCACCTGTGACATGGGTGTCTAGGCAGGACTGCTCACCATTGAGGCTTCCACCCAGGTCCTGGTTTGATGCAGTTGAGACTGCGGCTTGTAGGTTCCTTCCAGTGACAGCCAGGTAGGGAAGTGCCTGTGATTTGAGTGGTGTCTCCTAGTGGTGTCCCTCAGGGAGCAGGCAAGAGAGCTACAGAAGATAGCAAGGTTCTGAAGTGTCCTCCGCCATGAGGACTTCATCAATTTGATGCCTCTGGCTGTCCTTCCTTTGCAGGCATAGAGGCAGTGCTAGAGAAGAATGAGGATGTGGACTCTTAGAAAAGTGGAACCTTGGAAGCCTGTGGCCTCTGGCAGCTAGCAGAAGTCTTCATCTCCATCTGCAGCGGTTTGCCTGCAGATTTGGAGCCCTAGCAACAGAGGAGGGAGAACATGTTCCACTGATGGAAGAGACCGGACCAGGCCTCCCTAAGGTGGGAAGGACTGAGACCACTGACACCAAGAGGAAGCAACAGGTGGTTTTGGTTGGAGACTCCCTTCTGCAAGGGACAGAGGCATCTACCTGCTGGCCTGACCTGTTGTCTTGGGTGTGGTAGGGGTGTCTGCTGCTTGTCTGGATCTGAGATCTCACAGAAGGATTACTGACTACAGCCCTCTGACTACTACCCCATCCTGCTCATCTGTGTGGGCTCCAGTGATACTGCCATGGGTGACTATGAGCAGATCAAAAGTGACTACAAGGCTCTGGGTGCAAGGGTGAAGGGAACAAGGGCCCAGGTGGCATTCTTCTTCATAGATTCATTCATAGATTGCAGAGTCAGAAGGGACCACAAAGGATCATTGTGTCCGACCCCCTGCCCCGGCAGGAAAGAGAACCGAGGTCAGATGACTGAAGCCTCCTCTTGAAGATCTCCAACTTAAGTGATAGTACCACCTCTCTTGGAAGCCCATTCAAGATTCTGGCCACCCTTACTGTAAAAAAATTTCTTCCTAATGTCTAACCTAAATCTACTCTCCACTAGTTTGCACCCATTATTCCTAGTTACTCCTAGGGGTGCTCTGGTAAATAGTGCATCTCCAATTCCCTTGGAGATGCACTTCCCTTCCCTTGCACATCTTTCCTTCCAGTCAAATGGAAGGGCCAAGGCAGGACTAGACACATCCTGTAGATTAAATGCTTAGCTGCACAGGATGTTCCAAGAAGGATTGCTAAGAAGAGATGGGGTCCACCTGATGAAGAGAGGGAAGAGCATCTTCACAGTCAGGCTTGCTAACACCTTTAAATTAGGTTCACCGAGGGATGGAGACCAAAGCCCTGAGGTAAGTAGGGAAGTGGTGATCTGAAGAAAGCACAAGCAGGAGGGGCAGCAGGGAAGGGCTTCTCATTCTTCCTGAGAAAGTAGGGCAATTGGATAGTTACCTCAGGTGTCTGTGTACGAATGCATAGAGCCTTGGAAACCAGCAGGAATATCTGGAAGTCCTCACATAGTTATGAAACTATGATGCGATTGGGCTAACATGACTAGAGCACTGTCGTGGATGGATATAAACCGTTCAGGAAGGACAGGCAGGGGAGAAGAGGTGGAGGAGCTGTGCTTTATGTAAAAGAGCAGTATGGTTGCCTGGAGCTCTAGTATGAAATTGGAAATAGGCCTGTTGAAACTCTTTGGGTTAAGATCAAAGGAGAGAGCAACAAGGGTGATGTCATGGTGTGTGTCTGCTATAGACCACCAAAACAGAAGGATGAGGTGCATGGTGATTTCTTCAAATAGCTTGCATCCTGGTTCTCATGGGGGACATCAATCACCCTGTTTATCGGTGATACAACACTGCCCAGGCAATCTTTGGAAAGACAGCTTCCTGGTGCAAGTATTGGAGAGGCCAACCTGGTGTTCTTCTTGACTTGAAGCTTACAAACAGGGAAGAATTGGTGGGGAATGCAGTAGTGGATGCCAACTTGAACAACAGTGACTACAAGATGATTGAGTTCAAGATCCTGAGAAGAGGAAGGAAGGAGAGCAACAAAGTAAGGACCCTGGACTTCAGAAAAGCAGACTTTGATTCAGGGAACTGATGGGCAGGATCCCTCTGGGAGGTCTGTCTGAGGGGGAAAGGAGTTCAGGAGAGCTAGTTGTATATTAAAGAAACCTGACTGAGGGTGCAGGAACAAACCACCGTGATGCAGAGGAAGACTAGCAACTATGGAAGAAGACCAGCTTGGCTTAGCAAGAAACTCTTCAGTGAGCTAAAACACAGAAAGGAAGCCTTCAAGAAGTGGAAACTTGGAGAAACACCTAGGGAGAAGTATAAGAGAATTGCTTGGACATGCAGGGATGAAACCAGGAAGGCCAAAGTGCAGTTGAAGTTGCAGCTAGCAAGGGACATGAAGGGTTTCTACAAGTATGTCAGCAACACGATGAAGATCAGGGAAGGTGTGGGTTCCCTACTGTATGGGGGAGAAAACCTAGTGACAGATGATGTGGAAAAGATTGAAGTACTCAATGCCTACTTTTCCTCAATCTTCACAGGCAAGATTACCTTCCAGACTGCTGCAACTGGCAGCAGTTTGAGGAGGTGGTGAGCAACCAACAGTGGCGAAAGAAGATGTTAGACTATTTAGAAAACTGGACATGTATAAGTCCACCAGGCCAGATGTGATGCACCCAAGGGTGTTGAGGCAGTTAGCCGGTATGATTGCAGAACCATTGGCCATTATCTTTTGAAAACTCATGGTGATTGGGAGGGGTGCTGGGTGATTGGAAAAGGGCAGATATAGTGTCCATCTTTAAGAAAGGGAAGGAGGAAGATCCAGGCAACTACAGACTGATTGGCCTTACCTCAGTCTCTGGAAAAATCATGGAGCAGGTTCTCAAGGAATCCCTTTCTAAGCACTTGGAGGAGGAGAAAGTGATTAGGAGCTGTTGGCATGGATTCACCAAGGGCAAGTCATGCCTGACCAACCTGATTGCCTTTTATGATGAGATGACTGGTTCTGTGAATGTGGGAAGACCAATACATGTGACATACCTTGACTTGATACAGTTTCCCACAACTTTCTTGTAGGCAAGCTAAGGAGTTACGGGTTGGATGAATTTACTCTAAGGTGGACAGAAATCTGTCTGAGTGATCAGGTTCTGAGGGTAGTAATCAATGGGTTGATGTCTAGGCCTCCAGTATTGAGGTGAAGGATCATTCCTGGGGCTAGTTTTGTTCAATATCTTCATCAATGACCTGGAAGATGAGATGGAGTGCACCCTTAGCAAGTTTGCAGCTGACACCAAGACTGGGGGAGTATTATATATGCTGGAGGGTAGGGTTAGGATTTAGAGGGACCTTGACAAATTGGAGATTTGGACAAAAAGAAATCTCATGAGGTTCAATAAAGAGAAGTGCAAAGTCCTGCACTTAGGTAGGAACAATCCAACACACTGGTACAGGCTGGGGCTAAGTAGCAGCTCTGCAGAAAAGGACCTGGGGGTTACACAGCCCTTGTGAAGAAGGCTAACAGCATACTAGGCTGCATTAGTAGAAGCATTGCCAGCAGATCTAAGGAAGTGATGCTTCTCCTCTATTTAACACTGTTGAGGCCACATCTGGAGTACTGAGTCCAATTTTGGGCCCCCCACTACAGGAAGGATGTGGACAAATTGGAGACAGTGCAGAAGAGGGTAACAAAAATGTTTAGGGGCTGGGACATGAGACTTATGAGGAGATGCTGACAGTTTATATGGTCTGGAGAAGAGAAGACAGAGGGGATTTAATGCCAGCCTTCAACTACCTGAAGGGAAGTTCCAAAGAGGATGGAGCTAGACTGTTCTCAGTAGTGGCAGATGACAGAACAAGGAGCAGTGGTCTCAAGTTGCAGCAAAGGAAGTTTAGGTTTGGGATATTAGGGAACACTTTCTTACAAGGAAGGTAGTAAAGAACTGGAACAGGTTAACCAGAGAGTTTATGGAATCTCCATCCTTGGAGGTTTTTAAGACCTGGCTAAACAAAGCCTTGGCTGGGATGGTATAGTTGGTGCTGGTCCTTCATTGAGCAAGGAGTTAGACTAGATGACCTCCTGAGGTTCCTTCCAAAGATAATTTTCTATGATTCTGTGATTTCTATGATTTATGTAGCTTGTTCCTTATTTCCAACTAGACTGCAAGTTCTCTGACACAGTGTTTATACAGCATTTAACACAGTAGGCTTTGATTCTGCTGCAATAATCTTACGTGGGGACAGTGTAGTTATATCACACAGCAGCTTTGTTGTAAGTGACCTGTAGAGACAAATGGTAAAGGATAATACTGTTAACAAAGCTAGGTGTAGTTAAGTTGAAAGAAAAGCCAAAATGTTTAAGAAAATGGATGGGACCTGTACTTTAGACAAAGCAATGGTTACTGTTCAAGGGGTGAGGGAAAGGAGGAAGAAAAGCTTTCCTTTCTTTTATGGGCAGAGCTCACTCAGTCCTTGAAAAAACAGCTATTAATTATTTACTGTCAGGCAAAATGAGGAGAAAACTATAGAGGAGAGGTGAAATGCAAACAGGCATTCTGTAACTGAAACAACCTATAGCCTTAAAGTCCAATGGAAGTTCAGCAGTTTGAAGTGTTAGTTTCTAATATTCTGACACAGTAATGTAGTGACATAATGCTATTGTTTAAGATACTTGGCAGGGTCCTGTGAAAGATGCACAAAGTTTGCCTGCAGACTGGGCTCAGTGTCCCTGGACTTTTTGCCCATACTTGAGATCCTCCAGCTGCTGAAAACTCCCTTTCTATTAAGTTTATATGTTTTTTTTGACTCGCAAGGCAGTTTAGCAAAAATGGCCCTACTGTACTCTGAGTTAAACTATGTTGTTTTATATGCTGCTGTGGAAGTGCAAACAATATATTAAGTAATAATTCATTTGAGAAGGAAACTTGTTTGGTTTAGTCCATGTACATTTAACATCTGTCTCTTGGAAAGTATTCATGTATAGAATTTTAGCAATGTGCAAGCATCTGCAAACCCAGAGGTTTCATATAGGAATCCATTGTGTCAAAAACATTCTGACCCATTGTGGTCTTTGAGTTCTTTGCAACAGAAGAATTGTTCTATTTTTTTTCTCAACTCGAAAAACGAGTAAAAATTAAGAGCTGGCATTTTATGGGAGGTGCTTGCATTTAAAGGTTGAGAGCCAGCCTGGCTGAAAATCATTGTATGACAAAAGCGAGTATTTGTAGTTATGGTAAATCTTGCTAAGTTCTGGCAAGTATGTGAATGTATAAGTATCTGATATCCATAAGTTTATTGGTCATGTGCGTACCAAGGAGAATTTGCTATTGTGGCAACTCTGATATAGGCAACCTTTGTAATCAGTATCTGCCATCCAGCAGGTATTCACCTTGGGGGAGGCAGGGGGAGGCAGAGGAAGCCATAGGGTACACCTGTAAGCTATTTAATAATCTATTAAAGGGCACCTCTTCAGTGTAGACAATGGCTAGGGACAGACATTACACACAAACTGGTTTAAGTCATCAGAAACTGGTTTAAACCTGTAACAGAACAGACATTCAGTGCACATAAACTAGTTTCAAAATGGCCAAAACTAGTTTGAGACAAACCTGGTTGAATGTAGTATCAGACCTAACTGATTTTGCCCAAACTGGTTTATTCAACGTCTGTCCCAGACTCCTTTGCTGGTTTAAGATAAACCAGACACCCCCAGCATCCCAGCATGCTCTCTGGTCTGGGCAGGGCTCTCTGATCCAGGTGCAGGGCTGACCCCGCCCCTCTGCTCTCTAACCAGAGCAGGTACCAGCCCTAGCAGAGACACCGGAGGGCATGGCCCCATTAAGGCAAAGTGGACAGGGAGGGGCCTAATTCTTCTCTCCTTCCCCCACCACAGCTGGGGTCAGCCTGTCTGCCAGGGAGCAGAGGGAATGGGGCTGCAATGGTGACCCCTGGAGCTTTCAGACCCCGGCTGCAGGGAAGGAATGGAGGGAGGAATTAACCCTTCTCCCTGCCCCATTCACCTTAACAGGGCCATGCTGTTAAGCCCTCCTTGTCCTGCAGGGCTGGGAGTGGGGGGTTCTGTTCCATGCTAGGGAGGACTCTTTCCCCTCTGATGCTTTGGCGCGGTGAGGCTTCATGCGATGCTGCCCAGAGCAGGGGCAGGGGGAGGCTCTGTTCCATGCTGTGAGGGAACTCTTCCCCCTCCTCCTCCCCCCCTGGAGGGGCAGCAGGAGCACAGAGCTCAGCTGGTCAGGGTGTGGGTGTGAGGGAAGGGTGCAGAATGTAGGGACCCCCACATGCTTAACCCCCATGACGTGCAGCCCCCACTGCCTGGCAACAGCAGCAGATGGAGAGGTCAGGGTGCTTGTGCCCAGCACAGGCACAATTCCAACCAGCGTTGCACCATTGTAGCCTGCCTTATCCCCATGGCTCTGCTCCCTGAGCCTGAGCCTGCAGCTCCAGCCCTTGCAGCAGGCGAAGCCTTGCACTGGAGCCAACTGCTTCCCCCAGTTGCAGCTATGCAGGGCCCTGCACTGTGCCAGGAGTGGAGGGAGCCCTGCCCCTGCTTCCTAGCAGAGTCCCGCGTGGAATTGCGCAGCCGTGCAAGTGTGCAGCTGCAGGCACAGTGCAGAGCCGCGGGGATAAAAATGGCCAGGCAGGCTGCACGGGTCTGCGCTCCTTACCCGCAGTGCAGTGCTGGCTGCCTCTATCCCTGGGGCTCCACTGCAGCTCTGCACTCACATGGGGAATCCCCACACTGGACTCTGCGGGGCAGCAGGGGATATGGCTCTCTCCACTCCGGACACAGTGCTGGCTTCCTTGCTGATCAGGAACAGAGACAAGGGGAGGAACCCTTCCCTAATCAGTGTCCTGCTGGAGCCTGGCCACGCCACACCCCTCAGCTCAGTACTGTGAATGGGAGAGACGGCTGTTGTAGCACCCCCCAGCTTCTAGCCTGATCCACTGCAGGCATGTGCCTGCATTTCTTCAGTCCAGATGGGATGTCTGTACAATTACAAACTGGTTCAGCCTAGCCAGGTTAAACTACCCTGCAAAGATTGAATCAATCCAGGCTTAGGCTTTTTGAATGTCTGTCCCTAGCCTAGTAGACCAGAACTGCTTAATGGTGATACAGTATACTGTTTGCTGGACCAGAGTTTGGGTAAGAGGAGGCAAAGAAAATGAGGAGGTAGAAATGTCAGATCTAAGAAGAGTTTTTAAAAGGTATGAGAAGGATTGATGAGAACTAATTGGCTAAAGGTTGGACTTGGCATAGTTTTATATAACGGATAAGAATAGGTATATTGATGTTAACTGGGCTCTAACCCACTAGGTATATATCTATATTCAGAATATCTATATTCTGTATTTAGCAAGCTTTTGAAGTTAAGCCAGGTAATTGAGTTCATCTCAGAATCTTTGCCCTTCAGCCTTCAACTACAGTTCTTACTGAATAGCTCATCTGCATATGAATCAAGATAAGTGCTTCTTTAAAACCTAGTTTTTTTAAAACTAATTGAGCAGTCCTTTTTTCTAATAGGCTGGCAAACTGTCATAGGCTTTTATGGGATTAGAATTTTAGATTAGTTTCTTTTATATTTCATCAATATTAATAATTTGTTTAATATTTGGTTATGTATTGTATATGCATTTTGATATTAAATTTGCTTTTAAAAATTATTTAACTTTATTCTCTTGCCTACTTGCTTTTGGTGGGGCATAGTCCCCAAACCTTGCTCAATCCCCAGAACATTATAATTGTGAATAGATTCATGAGATCGAGTAGATAAAAGGGGCGGGGGTGTAGCACTCTATGTTAAGGAAAGCTACGGGTCCTTGCAAACTGATGTTGGCGACCAGGCTGGACAACTGGAGATCCTCTGGATTAAAATCCATGGGGAACATGGCACAGGGGAACCAATGGTGGGAGTCTACTACAGACCTCCCACCCAAAGTCAAGAGCTTCATCAGGAGTTCACCCGGGAAATGGCTGAGGCCGCATGCTCCAGGACCATGGTTGTCATGGGTGACTTCAGTTACCCAGACATCTCATGGGAACATCACTCAGCAAAATCCGAGCAGTCGCGAAGCTTCCTATCATGCGTGGATGACCTCTACCTGACTCAAGAAGTCTACCGGCCAGCAAGAGGTAAAGCGCTGCTCCACCTGGTACTGTCTACTGGGGATAACCTAATCGGTGACCTAGTGATCGATGGGAAGCTGGGTGACAGTGACCATGAGCTAATCACCTTCACCATCCGCCATAAAGCTGGCAAGTCAGTCAGCAACACTGAAGTCCTTGACTTCAGGAAAGCCGACTTTGACAAGCTCAGGAGGCTTGTCAGTGAGGACCTAAGGGACCACGACCCCAGGGGGAAGGGAGTTCAGGAAGAGTGGTTGCTCCTCAAGGGAGCAATCCTTGATGCACCAGCTAATTCTACTCCATCTCGGAGGGAAGGCAGCAAGAGGGCACAGCAGCCCGCCTCTCCAGG
>NW_017728994.1:497716-497930 GCF_001723915.1 Gavialis gangeticus | reverse complement strand
TTGCATCGGTCTTTCATCAGTCCCATGGGATGCCCGTGCCCTCTACTGGAAAGGGAGGTCTGGGTGAAGGAGATCATCTGCCCTCCATCAATGCTAACCTCATGAAGGAGCACTTTGAGTGGCTGGATACCTTCAAGTCAGCTGGCTCTGACAATCTACACAATCTCAAGAAGCTGGTGAGCATCATAACCCAGCCTCTGGCACAGATCTTTGA
>NW_017728994.1:472654-492716 GCF_001723915.1 Gavialis gangeticus | reverse complement strand
TAGCAGGGGTAACCACCAGGATCTAGGGGAACGTTTGTTCACCATAGTGCCGCAAGGGATGATGAGGTCCAATGGTTATAAACTACTGCAAGACTGTTTCAAGCTGGACATAAGGAAGAATTTCTTTACTGTCCAAGCCCCCAAGGTCTGGAATAGCCTGCCATCGGAGGTGGTTCAAGCACCTACATTGAAAACCTTCAAGAGTAAATTGGATGCTTATCTTGCTGGGATCATATGACCCCAGCTGACTTCCTGCCCTTCGGGCGGGGGGCTGGACTTGATGATCTTCTGAGGTCCCTTCCAGTCCTAATGTCTGTGACTCTGAGATAGAAATGATACAAGAAAGTTTGGAGATGGACAATTTTAGGGAACAATTCGGAAGTCCTATTTGGTTAGGCTTTCCCAAATGGCATAATTTCTTTTTGTATCATCACTATTATTATCATTATTGAAACTCCCCAAAAAAGAGTACCTCCATTCTAGGAAGATTTAAAATCTGTGATAGGAAACAGGTGGGTACAGGCAGTGGGAGCATGGGTGGAAAAAAATTAGAAACAGGCAATAATTGTTATATTGGATCCTCATTTTCTTGAATCCTGCATCTCTGTCTTTCTGCGCTACTTTTTTATTCTTTACTAAGGATTTACTTTGTTTTAAATACTTAAATGCTCATATCCAGCTGCAGTAGCCCAGTTTTTCTTAATACATCATTACAGTCTTTCTACTGTATTATTACAGCCAGTCAGTACACTCTTACAAGATAAAATTTACAGAAGTTACATAGAATGTGGTCTATACAAGGAGATAAGTTGCAAGGAATTTAAAATGACCCATTGACTAATAGATTTTATACATTAAGCTTCTTTATATATTGATTTAACCCCCGTTTTTTTCAGAATATTCAATAGGTTATCATTAAACTTTTGGTTACAAAAAGAAAGGAAGGGAAGATGTGAGGGTTGCAAAATAAAAAAAAGACTCGGTTGAATAGGGATAGAGTTAGTTTATCTAAGCCTAGGCAAAAGTTGAAGTAGGTTTATGAAACAGGGAAATAGTTTAGTACTGATATATTTGAGTGCAGCAAGAGCATTTACATGTTATGTTTCTGCACGAGGTTTTAAATTATACAATACTTGTTGACCAGTGTAGTTTGTGCCACATATGATGGAAATAAAGTGTATAATGTGAACATTTTGAAGTTAATATTACACTCTACTCACTATTTTGTAAAATACATGATGATTTGACAAGGTAGTATCAAATCTGTATACTGGTAAGCTAGAGCAGTTGCTAGGACAAGAAGTAAAATGTGCTAATGTAAGCTATTTCTGGGTCCACATTTTCTTTGTGTTCATGTTTACTCTATGACTTGTTTTAATTTTAAATTGAAATGAGAACATTTAACTGAGTCTAAAAGTATATTTTTGCACTGTTTTAATGTATCATTAAATCACTCTCCAAGTCAAGTACAGTATATACACTTGATCTGAGCCTTCAAGAGGCCGCGTTGAGCTCAAGAACAATCGCTACACTCTGGCAGGGAATGAGACTTTAGATGACATGCTTAGTGTCCCAGCACTCCAATCCTGTGTCCTCCTAGGTTAAGGGTTCTGCAACCAGTCTGGTTTTTCTATACCTGAGTAACTATTGGTGGAGATTTTGTATATATATAAACATATTTTGTCTATTCCAATACCTAGCCATCCCCACTAGGGATGCTTAGTAGGCATTATCCTCTTACGGTACTGCCCGATTTTTAAAGGCTTAAAATTTAAAGTATCCTGTGGGACAGAGACCCAGATATCTTTTCAGATGACAGTCCTGAATAGTTCAGGCAGTTCTGCCCATATCATTCAATGTACACATGCAAATTTCTTTTCAAATGTCATGTTAAGGTTTTCTAGAGTTCTGAATAAGGATTTGTCTAAACTTCGATTTAAAGTCATGTTAAGATGACATCTGTCAACTAATGTGTTTATGAAGTCCAGGGTAGACAAGACAGTGTCTTATTTAAGACAAGCAGAACTAGTCAAACTGTAGTCTGGATACTGCTTAACTACCTGCTCTAACATACCCTCAAATCCTAATCTATATAAATTCTGCAAGATCCATCTTTCATCTGGGCCTATTTTATTGCCAAAACATTATATCTCTTTCTAAACTAAACCACTGAGAGGAAATGGACTGTAAAATCCTTTTATAAAGATAAAGGTTGTATTTAGCTCTCCTCCCTTTTATTGACAATAATAAGCTATTCAGAAATGCTTACATTTAAATTTTATTCCAAGACTGAGAACAAAACTATCAAAATTTCAATCCAGGTGATTAAAAATATTAGCCAGTTTCTACATTTAAGAAATATCTTATTTAATATTTTTTCATATGGTTAATAAGTCAGATTTAGTTATTTTTATTATATTTCACTATGTTGTTGTTAGGGTAATCTCCCAATTATTTGAACACAATATCTCTCCGTGTTTCTGTCTACCACTAAAATAGTTTAGAGGGCACAAAAACAACTATCAGGGATATAAATATCATTTTAAATTATCAGTTTAACTTCCTCTAATTCTATCAGTTAAATGGTTAATTGATGGCAGACAAGTTTCTTTGGGTAAATGTGGTATCTTTTATTACACCAGATAAATGGTTGGAAAAATTGTTCTTTGCAAACTTCCAGGCACAAACACCCTTCTTCAGGCAATAGGGAGAGTCTGCTGGTGTTATGTGTTCTATGTAGTGGACTAGAAGCCAATATGCAAAGTGCAGGTCTGTGAAAATGCAAATACGTGGCAGTGAGCATCAGAGGAAATGGGAGACAATACGTGAGAGACAGGTAGGTGTGGGGGGTGGAGGGGAGAATGGAGAACTAGTGATAGAATGTAGGTGGTAAAATGCAGACAGGTTACCTGGGGTATTAGATGTTAGTGCCATAAATCCAATATCGATATTTAGTCCGTAATTTTTTTTCTCAAGTAGATTTATGAAGTGAAGTTTGTAGGCTCATCTACAGAAGGCATTTTGTAAATTCCCTTTGAGGATTAAAACTGAGAAATTGGAGAGGGAGTGGTTGTCTTGTGAGAAGTATGCACCCACAGGTAATTGGATATTTTTGTCTTTGATATATTTTCAGTGTGCTTTCATTCTGGTATGCAGTTGTTGCTTGGTTTCTCCTACATATTTTCCAACTGGGCATTTAGTGCACTGGAGGAGAGAGATTACATTTCTGGAAGAACAGATCTACGATTCAGGAATGGTGATGGTTCTGTTGTGGGGGTTAGTTATTATGGGAGTGTTGGCAGATTTCAAATTTCTTGTCCCATCATGGTCCGGATCTGTTTGGTGTGCTTTGGTCCATAGGAAGTATGCTTCTGGTGATGAGGTTAGTAAGGTTCAGTGCTTGTTTAAAGGCATTTCAGGAAAGATGTCTTTAAGAATTGGGTCATCTTTTACTATGGGTTGCAATTTTTTGAGGATTTTTCATATAGGTTCCAAGGTTCATTATATGTCATAACGAAAGGTGCGCAATTTATGGGGGTTTTCTTTTTTGCACTGCAGCAATTTTTCACATGGTATCTGGGTGGCTCTTTCAAAAGTGTAATCTATGTCTCTGGAGGAGTATCCTTGTTGGGTGAAAGTCCTTTTGAGGTTTGCAAGATGATGATCATGGACATTCTTCTCAGTGCAAATTTGGTGGTATCAGAGGGCTTGGCTGTATATTACAGCTTTTTTAGCATATTTAGGGTGATTACTGGTTCTGTGTAGATATGCATGTTGGTCCATGGGTTTTTTGTATATGGCAGGTTATATTTTACCATTCTGGGTATTGATCATAATGTCTAAAAAGGAAATGTTGGTGTTGGAGTATTCAAGAGAGTCTGATGGAAGGATGATGATTATTGAATTTGTGATGCAAATCAGAGACTGCAGGTTTTCAGTCCAAATGATAATGATGACATCTATATATCTTAAGTATAAAATGGGTTTGATGGTGCAATTCTTGAGGAATTCTTTTCCCAGCTGCGTAGCCTCACTTAGACTGAAAATAGAATCTACTACCAGGTTTCTATATAGCCAGGACTGCTTTGGGTAACAGTATGTATTGTACTAGACAGGAAAGGGCAGGCTCCAAGAAACAGATAACCATTCTGTTTAGCAGGTAAATGAAAGGTAGTTATTTTGAAACAAAACAAAACAGTTTTTGGGGATGGGGACTGAGTAGGGACTTTGTGGTGACTGCAGCAGTTTTTCCATCCTATACTGTCCCACAAAAATTCTATCAATTTTACCAACCTACCAATACAAAAATAAGGTAAATAAAATCAGTACTTATTTTTGTAAACAAAACAAACAAGAATAGTGCAACTTGGTTAACCTTACCTTTACAACTGTTGTGCAATAAAACATTGGCTACTATTTCTTTCCATTTCTTTCATTTTTAGCCTAGCTTTGCACAGAAGATGGTCTCTGTCCTGTTGCATCAATTGTATTTGTTTCAGTACTCTGCTGTGTGATTTGTCCCAACTGTTCATGCATACTAATAAAGCGTTAATTCTAACCCTTAAATCAGAAAATCATAGCCGTATTGAATGTAGTCTGTTAGACCAACAGGACATTAGAAAGTATAGCAACAGTCTAGAGGCATAAAGATTAAAAGTACTTTTAATGAGCAGATAATGAAAGAAACTACGATGAAGACAAGGCCTGAGACATTTAAATTCATTTGGAGGAAATGTCATAACGTTTTACTGTTTGTTTTTTTTGTTTTTGTTTTGTTTTTGTTTTTTGTTTTTTTTTAAATTAAGCATGTTGCCACCTGTGATGGTCAAGGAATTTTGCAAGAGGAGAGGACCAACTGCCAGGTTGGCATAGACCTGAAGAAAAATGCATGGCGTTCAAAAGCTTGCATCTGAACCAAGCAGTTGGTCCAATAAAATGTATCACCCACAAAAATCCCTCCCCCTGAGTTTAAGTGTTTTTTTTCTATAAATCTGCTAACATTTAGGCTTCCTTCTTCCCACCAAACACACTATTTCTCATGTTTTCCTGCTTTGTAGTCCTGTGTATGTGCTTTGAGAGGTGTACTGATGTCTGACCGTTCAGTAAAAAACCTTGAAGTAATTGGTTCCATAATTCAGCAACAAGACATACCCTAGCTCGTCTTGTGCTGAAATACTGCCTCACTTTGGCTGCTTCATTAGGTATGAGGTTGAGGAGTAACCCCCCAAGATGTTGCAGTATTCCAGCACAGCATGGGGCTTCCCATATCCTAATGTGATTATAGAAAGTTCTTAACAATATTACTTTAAAGGGAAAAATAAAATTGTAACATCTAATTTGAACTTTTTAAATGGTATGGCAACTAAGCTGTTTCTAATTTTAGAATAACGTAAATCATTGTAATAGAAATTACAATAAATGTAGCTCTATACTGATTGCAATTAATTGGCTCTCCTTTCTTCTTTTCAGATTTCCTTCTTCACCTTGGCCTAATCCTTCTCCCTCCAAATCTGGTCACTTTGACTGTCTTTTTGTTTTACTTTTATTCACCCTAGATTCTATTATCTGTTTCTTGTCTTAATTCAGCTTTGTTGTTGTTGTTAAAGAGCAGCTCTCTTTTCAACTTCATTTTCCTTGTCATTGGATCCAGAAATCCAGTCACCAGTACTTTTCTCTCCAGGTATAATATGCCCAGGTAATCTCTCTTGTAAATTTGCATAATATTTAACTATATTTCAGTTTATTTATACAATACAAAACTTTTCTCTAACCTCTTGTATTGTGCCATGATATATTTGTGGTTGTTGATGGGAATGAAGATTTGGTTTCCTAATGCATTTATTATAATGAAATAATTATTTTTAGAAGTGAAGTTTACTCTGTTTTCTGTGTATTTTTTGTCACAAGACCATTTAGACAGCTACCATACTTGAAGCAGCATTTGTGGACATTTACGATTCTTTAAAAAAACTATCTAGCAGGGCCTACCTGGTGAAGGTTTGATAAACACTGAACCTTTTTAACAATTCGTATTTAATACTAATGATGCAGCATTGCTGCTTTCACATAACTGGTGACAGAAGCAGACTGATAGGAATTTATGCATTCTCAACTGGCTTTGTGCCAGATCAGCACAGATATTCTTCTAAGGATCTTCCTGAGGAGACAAAATAAGAAGGAAAGAAGAGAGAGGCAGAAGAAAGAGAAGCCTTTAACAATTTATTTTTCCACCACAGTCATCAGGTTGGAGCTCTTCCCAAAGGCATCTTTATTACAAGTTCCTCCTTCTACTGTAATAAATGGATCTCTTTCCACTACAATATTATAAGCAATAGGATGCATCTACTATGAAGACACTACTCACTATCTGAACTCAAATTCAAAATCTCAGGCAAGTTTGAAGTTGCACAAAGTTCTATGCTTCTATGGCCAGACTACTAATGATGTCTAAGATAACTGGTTTAAAATCAGTTCAGAAGTGACTGCTTTCTCTGCATATCAGGTGTCATGCCCTTGCACTTAGTTTTTAATTTAACGGTGTAACTCCACAAATATTAATCATATCTATCTAGGTACCTTATGAACTCTATCATGATAGATCAGGTGCTTTAAAGATGTAATGAGTTTATCCTCACAAACCCCTTCTGTGGTGGGGACTGACCATATTGTTATACTCCTGGGAGTGAGGGAGTGGTTTTTGTTTTGAGGATTTCTGTTAGTTTGTGGGGGGTGGTATTTGTTTTTTCTGTTTTTAACAGATTTTGGTTGTGGGCACAGATTAAGTAATTTGCTTGGAGTTGCACACAATCTGTGGCAGAGCCAGAATTGATCGAAATCCCTGTAGTAACATTCCAGTGCCTGAACCAGTTTTCCTTTTTGGTAGTATTTTATTATATGTTGTGTTGCAAAGATCCAAGGGCTTATTAAAGTAAAGCCCAGTACACGCTACTGGAATATTGTTTGAGTATAAATTTGAATAAAAGTAAGCTGTTTTTTCTGTTTTATTCTTAAAATAGACTAGCTATATTTGAAAAAAGGAGAACCCCAACACAAAAATGCTTCTAATACCCCCTGTTTTTCCATCTGGGGAAATCTCAGACTAGACAGTTCAGACATTCAGTTTCTCCAGGGAGAGTCCCTGCTCTCTCAGGAGAAACCACAAGTGTACAGAAGTTCATAGCTTTTCTCCCAGAGTAAAAGTGGCCACTTGGAGAGGAAAATAATTAGGGAACAACCTGCGTGAAGTGGCTCTCCAGAGAATATCTCTCAGGAGACCAAACTTCTGTAGAGGCAGTCATTCTGCTTTGCTGCTTTTCTCTTGCTGTCCCTCAGTCCCAGCCAAGCAGGGATCAGAACATAGCCCCTGAGTGCTTCAGGCTGGAAAAGCCCAGCACTGAAGCACTTAAGGGGCATGTTCTGCTCCTAGCTTTTTCCCTGTCTGAATCACACTGGAGCACCTGGGTGCCAAGAAGCATACAAGCATGTTTCCTGCCCAGTCAGATCTGGGCTGGAGCACAGCACCGGGGGAAGGAAACGCTGGAGGAGTCAATTATAGTACAAACACTTTGCCTAACACTGGCATTCCCTGCCTACATTCACTTAAAAAAAAAAAAAAAAAAAACCCTGCAAAGCTGTCTGGGCTGCATGATCTAGGGACCTCTGGCAGCCCAGCATCCTCACTGCAGGCTTTTTGCTTCTCAACTTCTGTACAGGTTTGTTTTTCTCTCAGGAAAACAGAACTGGAAGATTTGTCCTGGATGATTTAAATGTATGAATGCAACCTAGGTTCAGGGTATTGGGAACAGACAGAGCAAGCTTCTGTGATCCCAAGTCCTGACTGTAGATATTTGCCCTGGCATACACAAACATTTAAACTGTCTTAGTGGATGATACCAGTGGCCTATAGACTTGGTTATTATGTCTACTAGATGCTTCAGAGAAAAGAACAAGAAAACTCATGATGAACAATTCTGGAATGAACCAACTTATAGGGAAGAGTTTTCCTAACTGCAATTATAGCCAGTATAACCATCTGGATGTGGTCATCCATACAAATGACTAGGCCTAATATGAATCTTCCTTAGCTTTGGCACCAACCAGTCACATCCTGTTGTTCTTATTGCTGCAAGGTACGTATAAAATATGCATATAGGGGTTGGTTTGTTTGTTTTGGGGGTTGTTTTTTTAATGAGTTTGCCTTTGAATTTATTCCTCTTACTTTTTCTTTTTAATATTTTTAGAAAATAAATGAGATGCCCTTGTTCTTTCTTGTTCATTCATTATTGTATGGATTTATATAGTTTCATGGTTTTTATTTCTCTTCGTAAGGAAGGATTTCCATACTGATAATCGGTTTTAGTCCAATCTCTTGAGAAGGGATGATTGTTTGCATTGGAGACCAACATCTGTGAGTGTGCAAATGTGTTTACTGACAACCATAGAAGGGCCTCAATCTTGGATGGATACACAATGGGTAGGCTGATGGCCTTTAAGTTAAAGGCTTGTAATGGTGGAGACAGGAAGTCTGGCAGCAATAAAGCAAATGAAAAATGAGTCCAGGTTTCCAAGCTGAGTAAACATGACTTACGTTTAGGACTCTGACTGCAAATGCAATGAAACCTAGTGGAAGGGTATGCCCTTTGTCTGTGTCTGATATTGATTGTTTGGGATAAGAAATTCTGCAGGACTAGAACTTCCCAAAGCGTACCTAACACCATCTCCTCTCCCCAAAAAGGGAGGAGGTGGAGTAGTTTGTCTCATCTCAGTCTTTACTGGGATTTTCAGATAGCTGGAATATAGGCCTGTGCAAAGCGGCTAGTATTCTCTTCAGATTTAGATTCAGCCAATTCAGGGGACAGTGATTCAATTTGGTGATTTGAATCACTGTCCCGAATCCATTCGGACGAATATCTAAATTGAACAGGCTCTATCCCCCCTGCCTGTTCTCCCAGCCCCATCAATGGCTTACCTGCCTAGCCCCAGCATCGTGTCATTTAAAAAATAAAAAAGGTCCACACTCACCAGCTCCTGCCAGGTCAGGGGAGGGGGCGATCCCTGCTGCCCCCCACTGCCCCATGCTGTGTGGGGGGCTCTGCCAAGAGTCCCCAGAGGCCCTGATGGTCACTGCAGCAGCTGGTGAGTATAGGCCTTTTTTTTTAAGAACTGGGATGCTGGGACCAGGCAGGGCAGCCATTGACGGGGCTGGGAGAGCAGGCTGGGGTTGGGGGCACTCAGGGAGGCTAGAGAAGCAAGCAGGGAATAGGACCTGGTGGGGGTCCCCACCCATGGTCCCCTCCCTCCTCCTCCAGCCTCCCAGCCCACTACTTACTGGCCCAGAGTCCAGGTCCAGCTCCCTGCAGCAGTGAGCGGGAACTGCCCAAATCAGATCTCAAAATCTCTCTGAATCAATTTTGGACATGTTTATTGGTCTCTCGATTCAATTCAGATTCGGAGATTCAGCTGCCGAATCAGGCCATATCTCCTCCAGATCAAATCTGCAACTGAAGCTTCGCACAGCCCTACTAGAATACCTTAAATCATCTCTTGCACTTTTTAGCTGTAATTTTGTAGCATTTGCTAATGCTGTGATCGGCTTCTGTTAATGTTGCTCCCACAGATGTCCATGGAAACAGTTTAAATATTATACAGGACTGCATACTCAGGCTTCCTACCTTCTAACTCAGCTCAAACACAAGACCTGGCCTCGCAGAACCACAGATGGTAGAGGGTGGAAAATATAAACAAAAAGGAGATAGTTACTATGCTAAGGATTGAAGGGAGTGAGGATAGAGGTAGCCTATACCTACTTCAAGGCAAGAGTCCAACAAACTGAAGAATGTTACAAACCACCTCCTGAGATTATTCTTACATTCACGAGACTGTAGCTTTCTAATATTTCATGTGATAAATCTAAATATGAAATAATATATGTATATACATGTTTTGTGTATATATGCAGTTCTACTATCCATAAATTCACTCATTCTTTGGGGAGAGAACTCCTATTGATGTTAGACTAATCCTTTACATTCTGTTGGCAGGGAGAAAAATACTGTCCATTAAAATGGAACACATGGTGTCTTGGGGAAAATACTACTGCAGTTATAACACTCAAGAAGCAAAATTCTTTCAAGCTTTGTAGATTTTAACTTCTTTAAGAATTAGAACCTCTGCTTCCATGCAGCTGACATGCTTTTCTCATAAATGTGTAGCAAAGACCATTTGCAAATTTCCAGCTGTTCAGCATCCAGCAATTCAGAACTCAAGCACCCTTTTTTCCCCCTCATTCTAACTTTTTAAAGTATGATTCTTGTCATGGAAAATCCAGAATTAGCATTCTAACATCACATGCTTAACTTCAGTGTGCTATACTTGAAACAGTCAACCTAAAATGTGAGCATTTTCACTTAGAATTTGCAGAATTCCCAGAACCAATGTTACCATACAATAAGGTTCTTTGGAATAACCTTGTATAATGCCTGGTTTTAAGGGCACAAATTGTTACAGCCTGAATTCAGAAGCATGAGAAGTCCCTGTATGAATCATCAGGACTGTCTGCCACCTTAGAACAATTGGGCATTTCTTGTTCGGTAATTTTAAGATGACGTTTGAAGAACAAGAAATAAACCCTGTGGATTAGGGGTGTTGAAACCCTGGCCTACAAGCCAAATCTAACCTGCGCTGCTTTGTCATCTGACCCACTGAGCTCCCCATAGATCTGCATATCTGGCCACAGGAGAGTAGTGGCAACATTAATTGCTGCTCCCCCGTTGCCAAATTTCTGGATACATGGGGAACCTGGCAGGCAGGATAGTGTGACCCTACATGCTAAATCAAGCCTGGTCTGATCCCGGTGGTACAGGACCCAATCCCATGTCCTGGCCCCACACCATTCACCCAGCCATGGGGCCAAAAGGTTGAGCACCACTGCTCTGAAACAAAAATTTTAAGGTATTTGGCTCCTAATTTGCCCCTAGGGATTTTCATGACACCATATCTTTTTTTTTTTTAAAGCATTTTTTAAATAGATCAATGAATAGTCTAATTAATGCTTACTAAGTTATACCCTCGTTAATAAGAATTTAAATGAAATCATTTTAATGCTGTAAACCTTTTCCTTGGGAGAAGGAAGGAAAAAGAAGATAGGATAAAGTGTTTTCTGAGCAAAAACAATGTGAACAAATCAAAATGAGTTTAAAATCCAATTTCTGTTGAAGTCAATGGGAGTATTTTGCCACTAGCAAGATGAACAGTTACATCAGTATATACAAAAACATGACCTTTTTGTTGAAAATATCATTTTTATCTGGATTTAATAAGACAGCTTCTGTAGCCAAATTTTGTAAAGCACTGGCATTTTTTCTTAAAGTGATAGAACTGTGGTTTTGTTTTAAATGGGTAATGTCAAATTTATGGGCATTATAATGGAATTATGCCAGGCTGTGCTCAGCACTTCTATATTTGAATGTGAAAATTTTATTATAAATGAGAAAAGTGATGAAGATATGGTAGTGCTTAGATGTCTCTTAGGCTAGCGACGGGACAGACATTCAAAAAGCCTGAGCCTGAATTGATTCAGTCTTTGCAGGTTAGTCTAAGCTACCTATGTTGAACTAATTTGGAAGTGCACAGACATTCCCTCTGGAGCAAGGAAATGCAGGCACATGACTGCAGTGGCTCACGTTAGAAGACTGCAGGCGCTAGAGCAGTCCTCCCTTCCCTTCCCTTCCATAATGCTGAGCTGAGGCGGGGTATGGCCAGGCCCTAGCAGGACGATCTGATTAGGGAGGGGTTTAAAACCCCACCCTGGCTGTACAGTCCTAGGCTTTTCCCTGCCTGTTGCTGAAGGGGCGGAAATGTTACCCCTAGCTAGCACTGTGAGGCAAAGGGGAACAGGGGTGGGAGGACTGTTTGTGTGCATTTAATGCATCTGTTAATGATACTGAGCTTTGCAATCTTCCTCTCCCTGCTTTTTCATACTGTCTGCAGCAAACCTGACAGGCAAGGAAGCCAGCAGGGTGCTGATAACACAGTATTTAGCAGCCCATCAAGAAAACAAAAGCCTCTCTCATTAGTTCAAGTTCTTCTTAAAACAGCTTTTTCCAAGGAAGGAACAGAGGGATATTACTAGCTGACCTGTTGATTAGCTCTAAAAAGCCCTAAGTGGACACTGTCCTGTCTCCCTTTATTCTGTCTGCCTTTGCCCTGTCCCAGTGAAATTGGAAACACACACATGCAGATACCGCCCAGCATTAGCTAGTATACCACATGCTGGTTAGGGTCTGTGGGGCTGGGATTTGTGCTGTGGGAGATGGAAGGGATGGGGGGGATCTCTGCTTGAGCAGTGAGGGGGTGGGGGGACAAGGGGAAGCCAGGCAGACCTTGCTGTGCCTGCAGTCTCTGTTGAAGTGCCTCTATGTGAACAACACCTACTCACTAGATAAGCTTTTTTTTGCCCTAGTCATATTTGCTGACATTAATTAAAGTTTGTATTCTTGTCAGCAGTGCAGAGTATCAAAGAACGCTTCAAAAGGATGAATACAATCAAAAATACTCCTGTACATCATCAAGGAAATGTCTTACTGTGTTCAAATAACAATGCCAATAGGTCACACTTAAGCAAATATGGTGAAAGCAGCGCAGTGTATCATTGAGCAAATAATTACAAGATACTGGACTGCAGAGATGTAATTGAGGAAAGAATGTTGTGAAGAGTGAGAAGAAAGTATCCCAGCTTGACTTTCAAATATCAAGCTGAGTTTTTGGGTTAGCAGAGAAACTCAGAATGCTAGATGAAGCAGTGGCCCAGGCACATACAGGAAGGCCTATAATGTTGTTTTCAGTCATTTTTCAGTGTATATATAAAATTGCATTTGAGCAATACTAGTCTTTACAACTGCTGCATCATTAAGACCATGAGAAGGAAGAGTCATTTATGCTTACATTTGATGTTGCAAGGTAGCAAAAGACCAGGAAAGTTTCTTGACCCCCTTTCAGGCTTTCGCATTCTCCCAGTGTCATAATCTGTATGACAAATCCAGATGGTCTTTTGGAATTTTAATTGTATTCTCCTTTTGCTACTTTTTACTTGTTCAAAACCATTGTTACAAATCAATAGGAAATACATACTTTGTCCACCAATGTGGTGGATATTTGCTAAATCAGTAGTTGTACCTCTGCTTATCTGTATATCAATAATTCACTGTTTTGTTTTTATTCACTGATGCATCCAAGTCCCTTCCTCCCAACTTGTAATTCATTGAGTATTTTTAATTGGTGTTACCACTGTTCCTATTTTAAATACAGTACACATTAATGTTTCTACTTCAACATTTTCATCAATGATCTGGAAGTGAATATTACCATTAATGCATAACTTTTGGAGCAATTTGTAGAGAAACTAAATGGACATTTTTTGTTCAGTAATTCAGTATTATGGGGGATTTATTGGTTATCATTTAATTTAAATTTCAGGTGCATGTTTTAACCTCAAACGGTTAAAAAAAAAATGGAATTACATCAGTTGGACAACATTATTTCACATATGTAATGAAAAAGTAGAATTGTGATTTTGGCTTAATAAAATTTGTCCTTTCCTGGTGGAAAGAATGATTATCAAAGCAGATGTTACTTGCTTACAACATATGTGAGCATTCTTATGCACTTAGAACTGTTGTGTCATTACAACCTTAACCTCCTTTTCCTCACAAACTTTCTTTGTAATCTTGAAAGGAATGAGCTTAACATGGTACTGAGTTGCATAATTGTCATTGGTAGCATAGGTGGGTTTTTTCCTTGTTTTTAGAAAAAAAGTAAGAGTGTAATGCTTATTTTTCCCTAAAAATAAATAAATAGATAAAAGGAGTATTTAAGGCTGAAAGTTATCATTTAAACCCAGCTCCACCAATCCGATAAAACCAGAAAACCAGGCAAATCTAGAAGGAATTTAAAAAGTGAAATTAATTTTTTCAACATCTGTTTTCACCCAGGTAAATGTTCATACATATTATAGGGCATATTGATAGTGTTTGTTATGGAGAGGAGAGACAGGCATGGGGCCAGAGCTGCAAATCCAGATCAGGATTTCAGATACCTGAACATTTAGAATTTTTGGAATTGGGCCCACTTCTAGTTGTGTTATGGTAGTTCACATTTCTGGACACCAGATGGTGCTGCCATCTTATATAATGTACAATTTCCAGTTAATTGAATCTTGGTTTACTTCCAAGTCCAAATTAAGTTCCACAGGCAAAATCCTTCAATGTGCATCATGACCAAGTATGGACTTCAGGATTTAACCCCCGAAGTTTGTTAAATTGTCATTGTACCCTGTCTCATAATTTGTCACTGGTGTTATGTTTAATATGTACTTAAAATATCTTACGGTTAAAATGGTTCGTATCCAGTACTTTAGATCTGATTAGACAAACATTTAAGTAAAGTGATAAAATATGAGTTGTAAATACCACTTCAAAATGTAATGCCTCTAAGTGTAAAATCCAAGAGTGGCAGTTATTTTGTATTTGTACAGATTGTCATTTAATATAGCTACATGAGTAAGATTAAATTGGAAAATTCTTTTAGGTAGAAGCAGCTTTTAATGTAAATCCTCATACTTAGAAGGCAGTTATAGGAACTGATGAAAAACAAGGTACCATGTGCTGGCTAGTGTCTATAGATTTGGTTCTGAGTCTTAGAAGCATAAGCTGGCATCAGAAGGGGTTGTTAGTTATTCTTCATTAGAATTAATCCAGAGAAACCTTTTGATACAGGTTTGTTACATATATACGCTGCGCTATAGTAGATTACTTTGTGGATTCTTGCATTTCACTTTTTCTGATTTAAGCAAAATTACTTCTGAGATATCATGGCACACAATACATTTAGTAATAACCCTATGGAAAAAACTGGTCGAGTGAATGAACGGAATAGTATGTGTCAGTAATTTAGCTGACTCCAGCAGGCAGAGATTAGTATTGTAACTGATTTCTAAACTTTAATACATCCCTAATAGCTGTTTCTTAAAATAAATTGTGAAAAGAATTTCTAATTTAAAGTAAATTGTTCAAAGCATGTTAGTAAAATTTTGGTAATGTTTCCATGTCTTTTGCTTACTACTTGTTTTAATATGTTGTTTACTATTTTCTATTTCTATTTGTATAGATCCACATATTAAAGTCTCTGGAAGAAAAGAAAATGTTAAAGAAGCTAAAGAGAGGATCATGTCTGTCTTAGACACAAAAGTAAGAAGAAAGTTCTATTCAGGTGTATATTTTTGTCACACAGCATGTATAGTAGCATGCTGAAATTGTGAGGGGGTTGTCATTTTTATTGACATTTTACATTAAAATTTGTCAGTAAAAGTCTTTTTAAAAAGTCTCTGCACTGAGATGTGCCATAGGGATGAGATATACAAAAATGGTAAAGGTGGAACCTGCTGGAATTTTGTTAATTTATTTTATGAAGGTTCAGGTGTGTAACGATCAATTCACTAGAGAGAAACGTATACTACATTTAAAAATTACAAGATCAGCAGAAATAATCTGACCTCCATCAATCTAAAATTGAATCTAAATAGTCTTGCAAAAAAATAAAGATAATGGCTGCATAATCATCACAGAACTGGAAACTTTCCCTATATTGTACTCAATAGAATCTCAGTGATATTGAATAACATTAACTTTTACAGTAGGTCAGCTTCTATACTGGCATGCAGCACATCTGAGAAGACATTTGTGAGACTTGAGGTGATGTCACTTCCTGAACGGTTTCCTGCTTTTTCTCTTTTACTCATCATAACTCCCAAATGGCTTGCTTTTAAAGCACCAGTTATGTTTTGGTGTGGTGGTCTTGCCAGTGCCTGGTGTTTCATACTTATTACATTATGGGCTTCGGTGGTTTAACTCTCTGTGGTCATGAGGGATGACAAGCTGGCAGAAAACTAGAGGGCAAGGTAAGGGGGGAGAGAGAACTATGAGATGTGCAGGGTTTAGGACGAATGGCCAGGGTCTTGTGGAAGCACCAAGAGGGTCCATATAATAGTCTGAAGGAAGGACCTTAAGATTATGCCTCTGATTCTGTAAGATTGGAAGCACATGTGGCCTGACATCTCATTTATGCCACCATAAAAAAAATTAATATGGTGGCACAAATTACGAGCAAATAATTGTCACTACCCTTTTTCAAGCCACATCAAAGGAAACTCAGGTAAAAGGCAAAAGGGAAGAATAAACTCTGCCACTTTATTGTGGCAGACATCTGTTAGATTTGTGATGAGTGAGTATGGCCAGCCTGAGCTGCTTGCATTCTCCAGCCAACCCAGGCAGTTGCTCCATGGGCTTGAAGGCTTTTCAAGCCCCTAGAGCATCTGCCCAGCTTTTTCTGCTTACAGAGAGGCATCCTAGGGATTCTTATGGCACCTCTCCATAAGCAGAGAAGTCAGGGTTCCCCACTTAGCCAGACTCAGGCCTATGATTGCGAGGGGATGGGTCTTGCTGAGTTGGGAAAGCAGGGCTTTCTCCTCTCCACCAGACTTGCTCCTGGGATTGTGAGGGACAGGAATTCTGTGCCATCTACTGACATTTAAAGTCTGTTGGGTAATCTTCAGATCAGTCATTCCTTTACTGTGTACTCTTTTGCATATGCTGTTCTATGGATTGTTATACACTGAAAAATCTTAAGTAAAATTAACTAAAAACATATCCTTATTGGCCTATTTTAAATGTTGTATAAAAAGTACCAAAAACCCTTTTCTTGTTTTAAAACCTTGTAAAGCTTCACTTTTGTTTTTTTTAAAATAATATTGTTCTGTTTTCTAAATGTTGCTAAGGTTTTTTTTTTCCCTTCTGAGACTTAAGGACTGGAGCCTACATGTAAGCATTTCTTATGTTCATCCAGACTGAAGCTAAAAAGAGTCATTTTTCCTTATTGACACAATGACCTTTTGATCCACAAAGTAAAGATCACCAGCTGGGATCTCTGGGGTAGAATATACTATTATATTAAACCACTCCTCCTAGTTAATAATATTCTATTGTGCACGTGGAGTTCAAAATTTTGTTTACATTAAACTTCCATATATTTAATTTAAATTGGCACAATTAAATACTTCCCACAAAAAACATATAATAAGAATTCAAAAGGTATGATGTTAGAAAATTAACCCGTTTTTCCAATAGCGTGGAAGTTTGTTTAACCCCCCCCCCCCCCAAAAAAACCCTCCTACCTTAAGTAAATTGAAAATGTCAAGTGGCAGCTGTCTCTGCCGTACTTCTCAGTCCCCTCATTTTGTCATTTGTGAGACTCATGGTACAGGAGCCTAATATGTTTATTTCCATATGATTTCCTTATGACAATATGGTCATGGTACTTGGTGTGCTTCAGTTGATGTTAAGTCACTGATGAAATTAGATTTTCAGAATGCTTTACATAATTGTTTAAATTCCATTTACTGAAGAACACTAATGCTCAGATACTCTATTCTAAAAGAATCCAAAAATAATAGAGTCTTTGACTTTTAGAGTAACAGGGTCACCTTGAAGATGGATGTTTCACATACAGAACATTCTCATGTAATTGGTAAAGGTGGCAATAACATTAAAAAAGTAATGGAAGAAACAGGATGTCACATCCACTTTCCAGACTCAAATAGGAATAACCAAGCAGAAAAAAGCAATCAAGTAAGTATTACTTAATATTTTGTGTATATTATAAATGTATGTAATTCTATATAAATCAATTGGATCACATATATAGAATATGGAATGTATTACATAAATATAAAAGTATTACTATTTTTTTTCAAAATACTAAACATTTCTGGTGTGATTATTTTCACTAAACATTTGATGTTTAGGGAAATACGTTGTTTATATAAAATTTAGTATGGAAATTCATTGGTTTATTCCAAGTGAAACTAAAAACTTTTTCTTTTATCAGGTTTTTCCCATGAAAATCTTCATCTCATAACAATTTATTAAAAAGATAAATACTGATTACGCTTTGAATACATCAGTTTTTTTCTATGTCAATTTTAAGTTAAATATGTATTTTTCAGACTTTCATTATAACATTAATTTCTTCAAGTTCAGTAAAGCACCCAGGATGAACCAGGATTGAATGTATAAATAATAAATATAACATAATTTTATTATGTATAGAGTTCAACATTAAAATGTGCTCTCTTAGAATAGAAATTGTAGTGCTAGTTCTGACTAGTTATATTGGTATTTTGATAACAGGCTTCCAGGGGAGGGATTCCTCCCAATTGCTTACTGTAAGCTTTCAGAACAAAAAATATCTAAAGAGAATGTAAACATTTGGAGGTTTTTTCCTCAGATACTTCATAAGAACACTATACGTAATTTTATATGTTCTCAATTTCCAGGTGTCTATTGCAGGACCACCAGCTGGTGTGGAGTCTGCCAGACTTAGAATAAGGGTAACTATGTATTTTTAAGAAATAAAATGGCAAAGACACTGTAGAGGAAAACAGTTGAGAGAAAAACAATAGTTCTGTACTCTGTCTAGGGTTGTCTAATTCTGCGCTGTGACTGATATGCAAATCATATTGCCAAGTCCAAAACTGCAAGAAAATGAGAAAAAAAATATTCATAGAGAAAATAATTTTTGTTTGCAATTTTGTAAGTGGTAGATTTCAAATAATAATCCAAAAATAAGCTTTAAAAATCTCAGACACTTTGTATATGATAGAAATATGTGAATAATATTTGTGGCCATATGGATTAAATGCATTGAATCCATATTAATGCACAAGCATATACTCACTCAGGGTTTGGTTTGTTTTTTTCCGAACCCACCAATAGAAAGGCTATCTCTAACATGAGCTGTATAAATTAGTTATCATCTAGCAGTCTTTATGCTAAAAAATAACCATATTTACTTGCATACCACACAACATCTTCCCCCCTCTTCCCAGCCCCCCACCAAATGAGCCCTTCAAAATTGGGGTGCATATTTAAGTGGGAAAGCTGGTCTTTACTGAAATAGAAGCAAGGTAGAACAGAACAAGCAGATGCTGTGACTCATGCCTGCCCAGATGGCTGCCATTTCTCTCCATGGATACAAACAGCAGAGCCACAGTCCAATATTAATTCTCTCACAGCCACAGATGAGCTTTTTGCTAAAGAGCTAATGAACTTGGTGAGGGAGAGTGAACTGCTGCATGCAGTCTGTAGTGTCTTGATGAAGTGTGTGGCAGGAAACAGCAATTTCTAATTTATAGGAACTCATATAAAGAGCTACTTACAGTAAAGAATAAGGGTGCATCAATAACGATTTTTTGGGCCAATACTGATGGCCAATTATTAATCAGCCATATGCAGCCCAGCAGCAGTGTCCGGCTGGTAAGTCTGTTGTGGGGGAGGGAGGTGAGTGAAGGGACATGGGGGGATGGGCAGATCAAGGCCCCTGTGGTGTGGGAGGGAGTAGGTCTGGGACAGGCAGGCACTGCATGGGCAGGGCACAGGGCTGTCACTGTGCACTCAGGCCTGAAGGCTGCACCAGCCTCTTCCTGGCAGGGGGGCTGGGCCCAGGCTGTGCTCAAGGCAAGCCGGGTGGAGTGGGCAATGGTGGTGCTGGGAGAAGGGCTATGGGAGAGCTACTGTGAATTTTGGGGTGACTGTAGTACACCCCATAGCCCCACCTCCTCTAGGGGTATCCACATGGCAGGCACTGTGTCCCTGCCCCCCAGAGGAGCCTCAGCTCTGTCCCAAACCCCACCCCGCCCTGGCTGGACGGCACCCGTGCCTGCCCCAGACCCACTCCCTCCCTCACCATGGGGGACCTTGATCTGCCCCTCCAGTGCCCCTTTCCTTTCCCCTCCCCTTGTACCACAACAAACTTACCAGCTGGTGTAGTTCTCCACGCTGCCAGGCTTTGCTCCTCACCACCTATGTGCTCCACTGTGGCTGCACGCATGCACTGGACATTTAGTGGCCGTGTTATCAGCTACATCAGGCAAAAAAAGCTGATTTCTGATAGTCAATTTTTTTCATATCGGTGCTGATTCAATATTGGATTGATGTATCAATGCGCCTCTAGT
>NW_017728994.1:466100-467654 GCF_001723915.1 Gavialis gangeticus | reverse complement strand
AGCTTCGATCTGCCTCTCCCCTCCCCCACTCCCCCCCCCACTTACTGCCCAGATGCTGGGCTGCATTCCTGGCTGTGTGCATGCTGTGGCTGCATAGATGCATGCTGCATTTATCAGCAACATTATCAACCACATTAGCCAAAAAAAAAAAACCCATTTCCAATAATGACAATTTTCCTTGTATTGGTACCAATACAATATGGACACTGCACCTCTAATAAAGAAGTAACAGTTTTGCATTGCCCTTGCAATGGCAGGTCTGGGGCCTAGCCTTGTTGCTGTCCTGTCCTACCAGGAAGTTCCTCCTGCCTCACCCATACTGTTGTTTGGGATACCACATCTTTTGGGATACTCTGTGTTTCCAGGACTTGCTCTGTCACGCAGTTGGCCATGACACTGGAAATATCTTCTTTTCCACTTTCTACCTTCCAAAAACAAGGTGTGTGCCTTATTTGGAGGCATAAGTTATGCTGTACAAGAAAATAATATCTGCTAAAATCACCTTCCTGATCAGACCTGCACAAAGTCCTTATGCAACACTGTTGTGAGATTTTCATGACTTAGGCAAGACTGACAATAATTGTGATTTAAAATGCAGCTGGAATAAATAATTTGGGCTCCAAAAGACCCAGATCTAGCTATTGCATTCTTCCTTCTGTTATCGTTTTCCATTTTGATTTTGTATGTATTGCAAATAACTATGAATTAAATGGGGAATGTATACTCGTTTTAGATCAAATAACTTCTTATTACCACTTATAACATTACTATATTTATATTAAGACTGCTTGATAGCTATGGTGGTTATGGCAGAAATAGTGACTTACAGACTGGTTTATAAGAAGCCATGGTCTCTGTAATTCCAGTGAGCTCCCTATGAATAAGACTCCTGTGTACATATTTACAAAGATACCTATATGTATAAGCAAGTATAGAAAAATAATTTGTATTTTTATACTTCTTAGTTGTAAAAAACTTTCTTTTTGCCATTTGTGTTAAAAAAAAAAAAAAGTATGACTATGAAGCAATTACTATTTCTATTTTTATCAGGGTGAAGAACCAGTCTTGAAATATAGTCATATCTTGAATTTTTGTAAAGGAACTCTAAGGTGTCTGTAGATAATCTAAATGTTATCAGAGCCAAGTAATAGGAAAATTCTGAATTTGTTTTGCATTGTAGCAGGATGTGTGATTATACTTTGCATAGTTGCTATGGTTTGTCTCAATCTCAATCTCATTCTAGGAGCTCCTTCCATTGGTACTGATGTTTGAATTGCCCATAGCTGGAATTCTCCAACCAATCCCAGATCCTAATTCTCCCACAATTCAGCATATATCACAGACTTACAACATTTCAGTTTCTTTTAAACAACGTTCTCGAATGTATGGTACTACTGTCATTGTCAGGGGGTCACAGAATAATACTAGTGCTGTAAAGGTAATACACTTATTAAGTATTATTCTCAATGTCTCAAATGTGTAAATAGCTTAAACAGTTTTTTTAAAGTAGGGGTGCTCAACCACTGGCTTACAAGCCAGATCCGGCCTGTGACC
>NW_017728994.1:441287-461100 GCF_001723915.1 Gavialis gangeticus | reverse complement strand
TTTCCCACAATTCAGCATATATCACAGACTTACAACATTTCAGTTTCTTTTAAACAACGTTCTCGAATGTATGGTACTACTGTCATTGTCAGGGGGTCACAGAATAATACTAGTGCTGTAAAGGTAATACACTTATTAAGTATTATTCTCAATGTCTCAAATGTGTAAATAGCTTAAACAGTTTTTTTAAAGTAGGGGTGCTCAACCACTGGCTTACAAGCCAGATCCGGCCTGTGACCCTGTGTCATCCAGCGCATGGTGCTCCCCATGGGTCTGGAAATTTGGCAGTGAGAGAGCGGTGGCACTGATCCCCCACCATCAAATTTACAGAGCCAGGGAGATACTGGGTTCCTGTGAGCTGGATCAGGCCTCCAGTCCCAATGTGCAGGGCTGGGTGGTGGTGGCACTGGGCCCCAGGGCCCAATCCTGGTGTGGAGAGCAGTAGGGGGCGACATCAGGCCCACAGAACAAAATCCTAGTACACTGGGGTGAAAGGTGGTGGTGCCAGGCCCCTGTGGACTAATCCTGGGACACAGGGGTGGGAGGGGATGGTGCCGGTCAACTGGGACCCAGCCCCAGCATGTTAGGGCAAAACAGTCAGTGCCAGGCCTTTGGGGCCAAATCACAGGGGAGGGGTGGTATTGGGCCCTCAGGACCCAATCCCAGCACCCCAGGACCTCAGCCTGGCACTTGGGACAGGAAGAGGGTGGTGCTTGACCCCAGGGCCTGCTCCTGGTGCTTTGGGGCAGGGAGGGGGTAATGCTAGGCCCCAGAGCCCAATACTGGCATGGGAGCTCAATCTGGACTGAAGACCGGTCCTGCCATACCCATCTGGCATGCAGGGCCAAAAAGGTAAGCACCACTGTGTTAAACAGTGTATAGTTGCAATGCTGTCACTGATTAGTAAGGCTGCCTGTTACCACATGGTGATTTGAATATATTGATCTTAAAGGCTAATATTTTTGATAAAATAACATCTGTGTGTTTAAAGATGGATTTTTTTTTTTTTTTTGGCTTTCACCCTAGTATGCCTTCATTTCAGTTTAACCTAATTAGGTGACTCAAATTCTCAACATGCTGGCAAATGGTTAATACCACAATCCAAAACAGAAAAACAATACTGGATCCTCTTCCACCTATTGTAAAACATCTAGTAAGCAAACAATGTAGCAAAAACAACACCAAGTCATACAAACCTCAGCCCTTTCCATATATCAAGTCCAATATGTGGACTCCAAACATGGGCTGAGAGTCAACAAATTAGATCTCTTTTGGACAAAGGGAGAGAGAGAGCAAATTTTGACAGAGAAAGAAAGGGCCTTTCATTGACTACATCCTGCCAACACTACCTTCTCTCATAAAGCCAAAGGAGCTGTCTTGAGCTCTTGTGCAGATGACTACTACAGCAATAAGGTGGTCTCTAGTCAATTAGTATTTCATAGTCCAAGTCCTGAAATTAGTTCTGTTTGGGTAGTTCATATGGATTTCACTGTAGCTGCACAGGAGTACTGGATTGGAGTGCAGGATTGGGGCCAGGACATTAAGATCATCGTAACTGTCCCCTGTGAAACCAATTGTATATTGTACAACTCTTCATAAGATGGAGACTTGGAGGTAAAGTTGTTTCTGAATTATGACTCAACTTAATTTTAAGCAATATGCATCTTTTAATTTTTCTTTTATGCAAGAAAATCCTTTATATTCTTCTGCGACTTACTTTCAGAATTAGATGTGTGGTGACTAAAACAAATGTATCCTGAGGAAACCTGCATTTGGGTGTGCTGTTTTGACAGTTTATCTGCAGTGCATTTTCTCTTTCTTGTAGGAAGGAACAGCAATGCTTCTGGAACACCTGGCAGGCAGTTTGGCCTCTGCAATCCCAGTGAGCACACAGCTGGACATTGCAGCACAACATCATCTCTTTATGATGGGTAGAAATGGCAGTAACATCAAACATATCATGCAGAGAACTGGTGCTCAGATCCACTTCCCTGACCCCAGTAACCCACAAAAGAAATCCACTGTCTACCTCCAGGGCACTATTGAGTCTGTCTGTCTTGCCAGACAATATCTCATGGTAAATATTTCAGTAATTGCTGTATGAAAATAACTAAAAGAAAGTATGCCCAATTTGTCCGTAAAATGCAAATGACTTATTATACAATATTGATTCAGCTGACAGCTCTTCTTTTGAATGTATTGTGTAGAAGTTACTATGAATTATAGTGCCTTAAATATTTTATTAATAAAAATGTCCTGTAGTGTCATGATAAAGTAGCCCTTGCTCAGTAAGAATACAAACATGCATAATTTAAATTGGGTTTAAGAATGAGTTACAAATATTCACACAGGCATTTTTGTTTCTTTCTTGGCCATTGATTCGTCTTCCTTTTATTTGTATGCAGGATAAACAGTTAACTTTCTGAAGCTATTGACAGGGGTACCTGGCACAAGTTTCTGGGAAGCAAGTTTAAGTAGAAGTCATGTGGATGTGATTCATACAGAATACCCAAAGGGCATGTCTATACATGTAATTAATGTGGATGAATACACTCCAGAGCAGTTTGTATGTGCCCCGGGCACGGTGTTTGCACGTGTGCCTAGTACCACAAAACATTGAGCAGGGGTGGAGCAGCTGCAGCTGACAGGGGGCCCCATGGGTCAGCCTGCCAACCCAGGGCTTCTCCAACCCAGCTCAGTGTGCAACACAGGGGCTGGCTGGGGCACAAGGGTGCTTCAGTGCAGGGCTAGCCAACAGACAGCCCTTCACTGAAGCACTCTCATGCCCCAGCCAGCCCTGTCAGCATCTACATGTGCATTGTGGCTGAGTAAATAACTGCTATAAGATGGTACTTGTACTACTCTGCTGTAAGATGGCAATATTATGCTATGATGGAGTTCATTAGTTTACTCCATCCTAATAGCTCCACATGTGTAGAAAGCGACCTTTTACTGTGAAGCTAATTAGTCACCTCCACGGTAAATATCTTATATAGACGTGCCCAGAAGGTCCTACGTTCTTTTGTCTGTCCCTTTAACAAAACTAGCCTTGGAGGAGGAGTGCTTTTTTAAAACCAATCCTGATTGCATCCATTAGGCATTATTGTATTAATAACTATAATATTTGTTATACATAAAGCCATGTCTCTTCATAGTGATAGTTAGCACTTAGAATAACTGAAACCTGAGTTTAATATCAGTGCTGATAACAGATGTCTGCCAATTCCTAATAATTTTTTTTCACATGGCAACATGTGATCTGTTTTACCTCACTAAGAATTAATGGGTTGTGTGTTTTAAAAGGAAGCAACTCAGTGAAAACTTTCAACCGGTCATGTGGTAACAAACTCATAGCTACAGTTGGCTTAATATTTTTAAGTTTCACGGTTAGCTAAGGCTGTCACTAATATATTGGTTATAAAGCTTTAACATTAAACCCTAATTGTGCACTAGCTGAGATGAGAAAGCTGAACATATATTTAGAAATGAAGCCAGAGAAAACTTAGTTTACTCGTATTTAATAAAAAGTTTGGAACTAAAGGAAATGTTTAACATGCAGGGTAAAAAACCTTTATGATTTGCCACTGACCAGATTAGATAAATTTCTTCATATATTCTTTTCAGTGGAATTCAGTTTTATATGTCTGAGACTTCCATGTAGATTATGACCATGTTTAATGGTAACAGCTTTCCAGCTATGGTTGAATGAATAATGTTGGCTGCTTTCACCCTTCCTGGAAGCAGTCGAGATATGTGCTGATGATGTTTCAAACCAATGTAAAAAGACTGTCTTCTGGCCTTGTAAAAAGATATTTGATGGCAAAATGTGTATCAGCCTAACCTGTTCTTTGATCCTAATCTCTAGAAGCTACTTAAGAACAACAAACAGAAAACAAGCAACATAAGCAAGCAATTAGTGAATTACTACAGTGTGTCAAAGTGCTAGATACTATAAAAACTAAAAATGGGAAAAGGCAGCTTAAGGAGAGGTATTAAGACTTGTTCTTTGTTTGTTTCTTTTTAGTTTTTTTTTTCCCAGAACCTTAAGAGATCACTATATTCAGCCCTTTGAAAGTAAATGAAGGTTAAGTTTCCTTCAAGCTTTTGTAGCTGGATAAACTACATAGTAGTGATATCACTCATTTTTTTTAAACAATCAACACATGCAAAATGAAGTTGACAAACTTATTGTGAATGAAAACTAATGTTTTTTTAATTGATTTTTGACATTGTGCATAGAATAACACATCAACCAAAATGTTAATGTATATATTGCATGGCTTTTTATGACATGCATATGTCATATTTTAATAATATTAATTATTTTTAAATGTTTTCTGAACCTGGCATTAATACTAACCTGTACTGAACTTGACAAGTTTACTCACTGGCTTATATTGGTGTATAAATAAATTACAGACCATCTTAAATGTTGGCTTGAAAACCATTTCATACTACAAATACATGCTAGTCATAGAAGCATATAATTTTGTCACTGGCTTGGCAGCCCATCTGCCTTTTTCTTTATATTCCAGTGTGCACTAGTAAGTTCATCAAGAAAGTTTAATTCAGTGGCTTTGCATAAAACAGCTTGGTCTGTGCTTTATTTTGCAAATACTACTAGATTTTTCATTTGTTTTCGTACATATTTAAACTTTCCCCATATTGACAATATAGTTTTATATCTTTAATCTCTCTCCAAAAATGCTACTTGTACCACAGAAATCTCTGCTGCAGTTGGACCTTTTTAATAATCTTCCCATTTAATATTGGTTTTAGAATGGACATATTTATTTTCTTTCCTTTCTTTTTTCCATTATCCTTACCCACATGTTCTAAATGTACAATAGTAAAACTATAGTCAAAATACCAAATTTTGTGATGTACATATGAAGAAGACTTATTTCCAGCTTTCAAAATTTCCGTTTTTCGCTTTGTTTTCTTAACCTTTTAGTTGAGACTTTTTATCCAATAACATTCAGTGTGATCTTTGATATTACCATACATAACTGGCTTTACAAAAGCTTTTGGAAAATCCAGGTATGATATTTCATAGACTTCATAGACATTAGGGCTGGAACAGACCTTGTGAGATCATTGGTTCCAGCCTCCTGCCCAAGGGATAGGAAACAAGCTGGGGTCAGATCACCCTAGCAAGATAAGTATCCAAGCATTTCTTAAAGGTATCCAGAGTAGCTGCTTGCACCACTTCTTGGGGAAGTCTATTCCAGACTCTGGAGCATCGGACAGTAAAGAAGTTTTTCCTTGTATCCAGTCTAAAACAGTCTTCCAGCAGTTTGCTACCGTTAAACCTTGTCTTCCCTTGGGGTACCCTGGAGAACAAACGTTCTCCCAGTTCCTGATGCACACCCCTTTATATACGTACAGGCTGCCACCAAGTCACCCCTGAGCCTTTGCTTCTCCAGGTTGAAGAGTCCTGTGCCTCTCAACCTCTCCTCATAAGGCCTGTTCTCTTGACCTCTAATCATGGGGATGGCTCTCCTCTAGTCTCTCTCAAGCTTCTGCACATCCTTTCTAAAGTATGGATCCCAGAATTGGATGCAGTACTCCAGCTGTGGCATAACCAAGGCCAATTAAAGCTGGAAGATGACTTCTTGGGTCTTCCTTGAGATGCATTGGTAGGTGCAAGCCAGAGTTTTTATTTGCTTTGATGGCTGCGGGATTGCATTGATGGCTCATGTTCATCTTCTGGTCAGTCATGACCCCCAAGTCTCTTTTGGTCATGATGCTAGTGAGTTTAGCAGTGTTGAGCGTATAAGTATTCTGTGGGTTGTTTTTCCCCAAGGTGGAGCACCTTGCATTTCTCCATGTTGAATGTCATCAGGTTTTGATCCTCCCACCTTATGAGCCTGTCCAGTTCGGTCTGTCCTCCAGTGAGCCTGCACTTGTAGGGAACTACAAGCCAATCAGTTTGACCTCAATCCCTGGAAAGACCTTGGAAAAAAATCATCAAAAAACCCATCAACAACAGGCTGACAGAAGGCAACATTCTGAAAGAGGGCCAACACGGCTTCATTGTGGGTAGTTCTTGCCTGACCACCCTCATTTCCTTCTATGACGAGCTGACATATTACCTGGACAAAGGAGAAGAGGTTGATGATTTCAAAAAAGCCTTTGATTTGGTCTCCCATGATGTCCTCATGGTAAAATTTAGCAACTGCACAACCTTATGGTCTGATGGCTGGGGAACTGGCTCCGTGGTCAGACCCAGAGAGTGATAGGGGAATGATAATGAATGGGGGATGGGGGGAGAATGAACAGGGGACAGGGGGGAATGAATGGAGGGCAGGGGGAACCAACGGGTAGGGGGAATGAGCCGCCTACTTGTTCTCCTATTCTCTCCAGCCTCCTGCTTGTTCTCCTGCTCATCTCCAGTGTCCAGAGCAAGGGAATGAGCAGGGGCTGGAGACCAGCTGGGGGGGGGGAGGCCGTTGGGGAGGACTGTAGCCCCTGGGGGGCCTGGGACACTGCAGGCAGGGTAGTCCATATGCTGGGGGGGGGCTCTGCCCTGTGGGGGGCAGGGGACCATTGATGATGTGAAGGGGGTGCACACAGGTGCATGTGCACTCCCTGAGCGTGGCAGTGCACCCCTCAAAAAAAGTTGCTTGCCACCACCCCACCGCCACCGGTGTCTGTGGGCAGTCAGCAATTGCTGCTGGTCACTGCTGTTGCTGCCAGTGGTGCTCCCCAGTTGGTGCTCACCACCCCCCCACCACCACCGACAGCACCAGCGGCATCTGCGGGACCTCCCCGCTTATCGCCACTGCCACTCTCCTGCTGCCACCAGCGCCGCTGTGCCCCCCCAGCCACCAGGTGCATGCGGCATTCATGCAGAGGACCCACCCCTCCTAAGCAGCCCCCACACCCACAGTCCCACACCTACCCGCACACTGATCTGCATCCCCCCCAACATCCCTCCACACCCACCCACATCCCCCCACACCCACCATGTGATAAGAAAACCAAAAGCAAACATTAAAACACAGATATTTAGGGTTTATTTTATTATGATGCTAGAGACACTGGTAGGCTTCCAAATTTCTTTAACATTGTCAATATAGCAATAAAACATTGCCCATCTGATCAATCCCCCTTTCTCTCTGTCTCTTTTTCTAATTGTAGAAGAATGTGGATTTTGGGGTATTTTAAAAAGTGAATTTGGGATGCTGCTTCAATAGTCTAGCTGACACAAGGTGCTAGTGTCCCCAGATACCAAGTGGCTGGGCCTCAGAAGCTCCTGAGATCAAGTAGCCCTGAGCTGCTGGCCAGGGCAGGTTTCTATACTGCTGGGGCCAGCACAGGTGCTGGCCCCAGGCTTTAGCTTCCCCCGGCTGCAGATCTGGGAGGAGCCAGGCAGAGTTATTTTGCCCCAAGAGGCACAATTTGCTCCACAACAAAGTACATGTCTGAGCACATGCACTGAGGCAAAAAGCCCCGGCTCAAGTTTGCACTGCTTCTGTTTGAGCTGCTGCAAGCATGTGTAGACACCCCTCTTGGGTGCATTCCATCTAGGCCAGCTGACTTGTGGATGTCCAGCCTCTCACGCTGTTCCTGCACAAAATCTTTGCCAATTATAGGCATATGATCACCCTTACCTGGTAGTCCTACATCCTGTCAGGCAGGGTGATCCCCTTGGGCTGGTGGAAAACCAACACAAAGTAATAGTTGAGGAAATTAGCTTTCTCCTGGGTGTCAGATGTCCCGTTTAGTTCAGCAAGGGTCCAATGTTGCCCTTGTTTTTTTTCCGACTTCCCATGTATTTGAAGAAGGACTTTTTATTTGTCCTTGATTTCCATAGCCAGTTTGAGTTCAGTTTCAGCCTTGGCTTTTTTGATCTTCTCCCTACAGGTGTGGGCCAGTGCTGCGTAATCCTCCTTAGTGGTAGTTCCCGACTTCCATCCCTGATAAGCTTCTCTTTTCAGATTCAGGAGGTTCATGAGTTCCCTACTGAGCCAAGGCAGTGTACCAGCCCTTTTGTTACCTTTCCTACAGGCTGGAATGGACTTGCTTTGTGCTTTTAGGATCAAGTCCTTAAGGAGCAACCACTCATTATGGACTTGCATCCCTGTCAGAGCATGGTCTCTCAGGAATGCAACAACCAAGCTCCTGAGTTTGTGAAAGTCAGCTTTTCTAAAGTCAAGGGTTTCTGCATTGCTGACTGATTTGCCAGATTTACGATGGATAGAGACAGTGATCAACTTGTGATCACTGTCACCAAGCTTCCCTTCAATCCTCAGGTTGCTGACTAGATCATCCCCTTTGGCCAGTACCAGATCCCTTACCTCTTGTCAGCCCATAGACTTCTTGGGTCAAATAGAGCTCGTCAGTGCAAGTCAATCACTGGCTCTATCTTCTCATGCATTTTTAATGTGCACATGAAGTATGTTTAGATTACACTATTAATATCTAGTTTAAATTCTCAACTCCTAGAAATAGTTATCACATTTATTCATTTTTTACAGAACACCCAGCATTTGTTTGTTGCTCTGTAAAAAGATGCAGTTGTTTCTTTCTTCTCCCATCTGTGTTGTCTGATATTAAAAATGTGGTTATTTCAAAGGTATTTCATGTGAAACTTTGAAAATGTAAATTTAGCTACCTTTGCATGGAACAAATGAAAATGTTTAATGCCAGTTTTACAGTCTCCAATCTCAAAGGAGTTATTCTATCCAGTTGTTTCTTCACACACTAATTCTTCTGCCCTTAAAGTTAACAATATGAGAAAATAGCAGTGCTAAATATAATTTTTACAGTATTTAAAATTAGATAGTAGGCATTTACCAAAGTTCATCATTCAAATAGCTGGGGGGGTTTTATAGCAAACATAACATGCATATAATATAGTTTTTTATGTCTAAAATGTTTATACCATCCCAATTTCAAACTGTCAAGATTTCTGGTCAAAATTCTGAGGGAAAAAATGCTGATCATTATAATTTTTTTCTGCCCTATTTAATTCTGATATGCAAAGATCATCACATACAATGCACGTCATTGATATAATATCAATATCATCACATTAGAATAATAATGCTTTCTATTTTTAGCTGAAATTTTATATTTCATATGAGCATATCTTGACATAAAAACTTTTGTATTTAAATTTCCAGGGTTGCCTGCCTCTTGTGCTGATGTTTGATATGAAGGAAGAAATTGAAGTAGAACCCCAGTTTATCACTCAACTAATGGAACAGTTAGATGTCTTCATAAGCCTTAAACCAAAGCCAAAACAACCAAGCAAGGTTAGTGAAAACCTAGTATTTTCTTTGCAAACTGTGACGTATGCTCTCTTTATCAGAAGCCACTATAGTGCTTTTTGATACTAGATTTCAAAAAGCCATGCAGTTTTCTCTTGTCTCATCTTTCCTAGGGCTACTGCTGTGGTGACATGGGATCAGATTCTACTTCATTGAAGGAAATGCTCCTTTTTGCTTTCAGTGAAGTCATACACACTGTGATCAGAACTTTAGCCCCACTAGATTTAAACTAAAAGGAAATTCAATTTTTTTTTCAGTTAATCTTAAACTTGGAAAAATGTTTTTAGGCTGAAATCTTTCCTGTTACACTAGCTCTGATTTTTCCCCATTTTTTTATAAAAGATTTGACAAAATTTGTGTTAACTGTTCTAGCGAAGTATTGGCCATGCAAACGCTTTCACAGGAGAGCAGAGCCACTTTCATGAGCGGATCTACTATGACGTATTACTGACCATGTTTCCTCACATACAGCAAACTCTCTAATACAGATAACTCACTAATATTTTTAATAATTACTAAAAATTTTCTTCTGCCTGTTCCTGATAAAACATAATCAAGGCTTTGTGTTTATTTCCCCATGTGTGCTGAACAGTTTAAGTAGGCTTGTAAACCAGATATCTGTCCTTAAATGGGTTCAAATCAACATACTGACTTCTGACACACTTTCCATTATGTCAGCAATTTTGATTTTAAATGTAGAAGTGTTTACATGAATAGATAGAAATAGTTTACATCCTATATGCTCAGACATCTATATAAACCTTAGTAGAAAGCATGTCATTTAAATAAAGATGAAATACTGTTGTGTGAAATGTTTCTTATAAATTTGACATGACTTTGCCATTTAACTTCTCTATATAGATATATAGACATAGGACGTAAAGAGCACCCCTGTATGCTCTTTATTATGGTGAACCGTAATACTTTTAATCATGGTGACTGATGATAATCCTCAATTTTTTCCCTTTGTAAGCCTCACTTAATTAAAAAATGTAGGAGTATGTTCTTAAAACAAAGTTATTTGCATATTTAAAGGTGAACAAAAATATTAACAATTCTTTAACAATTCCGTAGACTTTTGGATGCCTGAATAACCACCAATGGATATAGTGTTTCAGCTAATTTTGCTTGTTACCTTACCTTACTGTAGCCCTCAAGTAATATCATAAAGCTTGTGCTACACAAATTTGTATTATATTATTATATCAGCTGTTTGGTTTTTTTATAGTCTGTGATTGTAAAAAGTGTGGAGCGAAATGCCTTGAACATGTATGAGGCAAGGAAATGCCTCCTGGGACTTGAAAGTAGTGGCATCACCATAGCAGCAAATCTGTCTACACTTTCATGCCCTGTTGGCCTCTCCTGTCCTGGTTTAGACATTTTGTCCTCAGCAGGGCTAGGACTCACTGGACTAGGTAAATACTTTATTCTTACTTACAACTTTTGAAACACTGATCACAGGTATTGGGAAGGTCACACATTATTTGAGATTATGTATAATAGAGATACTTGATGATTTCTCAAATAGAAACCTACTTGAGTGAAATGCAAACACTCCTTGAATAAAGAGAAATATTTTATAACATTTTGATAATAATCCAACATTCAGAGCTCACCCACAATGGATCCTCTCAAATCATCTCTCCATCCATTAGCACTGATGCATCCACTTTACTGTTCTGTAAATTTATGACAGAACAGAGGAGGAGTATTGTTAAAAATGTAGACAGAGTGCACAAGCACCAGACCCCACTTCCCTCCCAAGAATGGATCCTGATGTAAGACCACAAGTCGCAAGAAAAAATAGCTTATTTCATGGCCAACATAAAACTAGTTACTTCCTGGCTTATTTGTTTTACAATTATTCTCTCTTTGAAAGTAATCCAAATTGAGGGAAGGTTTAAATACTTTTGGCTTACATTTTATACTGATAAATAAGTTCCAATTAGTAACATATCAATATAGAAATAGTATCTTCAATATTAAAATTCCTAGTCAAATCCAACCATTGATTTTGCAAGTACTTAGGAATAAACAGGTTTGCTGATGTTGGGGAATCAGGATGTTATTATGTGAGGACAGCTTTTTTTCTTCACCATGGCACTGTCCAATACTATCTGAAAGTTAAGTGCCTGAGAACAGTGAAGCTGCAAAGTAGCAATTACCTCTAATTTTCAGGTGATGCTTCCCCGAAGTAAAATTTGACAGAAACAATATGGAGACATTCAATAGATACACAAGTTGTTGTAGGTTTTAATGGCAGCAGCCAACAGAAGCATTCAAATACTGCAGTGGTGCAAACAGATAGATTGACTGGAAAAGGAGTAGAGATTTTCCTCCTTTTTGTTTAACTTCCTGAGATCCAAACAGGCCCTGGTTTTCACTGATCCTCAGTTGAGTAAATCTGTCTTAATTATAGTATGTTCTAATCAGAAATAATCAGCAGATTGTTATACAGTGTTGTGTATTAAACATAATTAATATAATCTTTAAAAAATAAAGATCACACATGAATATGAATTATGTGTAATTTTTCCCACAGGTCTGTTGGGTCCTACTGCCCTATCTGTCAACACCTCCACTTCTCCAAACTCCCTCTTGAATGCCCTTAATAGTTCTGTTAGTCCTTTACAGAGTCCAAGTTCAGGCACACCTAGCCCTACATTATGGGCAACATCTCTTGCTAACACAAATGCCACAGGTTAGTAGAAATTAAGTACAAATGAGATCAATTTTTAACTATTTAGGTCACTAGAATAAAAAAAAGTAAAAGATGGTACCATTTTCTCTTAGAAGTCTCACAAGTAGAAATTCTTAAACATTGTTTACATAAATGTATAAATATGCAAATTTTTTTTCTTTAGATTAATTTAATTGCATTTTATAATGTAATATTCAACTTTCTAGTATTGTTTTAAATGAGAAAATATAAAAATCTAAGTATCAAATACTACATTAAATAATTGGCTTTGCATGTTAATGTTCAATATAATTAAATTCAAAAGATTTTATATTGTATTCCATCATAATTCAGTTTGATTTACTATCTGATGTACTCAGCTTGTCAGCTAACCCAAACATGACTTAATTTTTTATACAGGTTTTTCTGCTATACCACACCTGATGATACCGTCTACTGCCCAAGCCACTTTAACTAGTATTCTGCTATCTGGAGTACCTAATTATAGCCAGAATACACCATCTCCCCCCCCTGGCTTGACTCCCATTGATGTCCATGTCAATGGTATGCAACCAGAAAACAAAAAAGGCTCAACTTCTTTAAATGGTCATGTGAAGGTAAGCATTGTGATGTACATCCTAGATGACCATTTGTCTTATTTGTTATGAGTCTAGTCTAAAATAATTTTAAGAAAAACCATCTGTCATTCATCTAAGATCACTCAGATTCGGACTGCAAATAAATGCTTACAATATGTAACTTCATCATTAAAAAAGCAAAACTTGTAGCTAACGTTCATGTGTGAATGCAAAGAAAGAGGAGGAAGTCAAATATCAAAAAGTTTTTAAAACATATTTTGTTAATTATTTCAGACCTCAAATATCAGCTATGCTGCACTATCTGCCTCATCACTAGGAGAAAATGTGTTGAGCACAAACCACAGTGATCCAGTAAGACAAACAAGTAGTCATAGCACCTCAGAACAAGTGACTGCCAAATCAGATACTACAGATGGTAACATCTTGACTTGTATTTTTGGTAGTAATTGGTGGTAATGTTCATTTGATTAATGTTTGTCCATTTCACAAACAAATAATCACATGTTGAGATGAAATTTTTGCCATTATTTTTTTTTAGAATTAAGCCTTACGTCATACACATGTTATCTAAGAGATTGTATAAAAGTTGTCCAGTACCATGGATATTATAAGATCAGTTAATATGTTTGCACCACATTGTTTCTGTGGGTGCAGATACAGATAACAGTTTAACAGTTGCAAAATGTTACTGATTAGGAACCAATTCACATTTGTTGTGGGACAGTGTGGACACACATGCAAGTTAACCTTTCAAAAACATCATTGATAAGGAACCAGTTCACAATTGTATGCTAGTATAAGTGCATTGGTTTAAACAAAAACAACAAACCAACCCCCCTCAAAACCCCACCCTTGACCAACACAGTTATATTGCTATAAAAAACCCTCTGACAATCAGGGAAGTTAATTATGTATTTTATTTTAATGTTTTCATCAATTTAATAGGTGCGTTAGCTACGCCAGCTAATCTTTGCATTAGCGTTGTAAAAGAGGAAACCAGGATTTATCAAAAAGAAACAAGACTGTGTAGAGAGGCTGCATTCCTCTCTAACAAATATTATGTTTGTGCAAAGGAAGTTTCTTTTTTGTTAGGTTCACAGTCACCCTGAACATTGATTTTAATGAAATACTCATTGGCCAGTTAGAAATATTTGATCAGTCATAGTTTAAAGAAAATTAAATGTTGAGCTGTTTAATGTTAAAACATTACTTTGTTTTTGTTCAGTCTCACATGTAGGTACTTCCAGATACTTTGATGTTTAGACAAAGATTTTTTTTCAATTTTCTGCTGGTTTTGAGTGCCTCAGTTTCTGACTACCAAAATCAAAACATATTAAAAGGCCTGATTGCTAGGAAGTGCTCATCAGTCAGCTTCAACATCCTGTATTGAGTGAGGTACCTAAACCCCTAAAATGCATCCAAAATCCCCAGTCATTTCTGACCTTAAGTTGTTAGCTTTGACAGTATCCTCGTATAGCTAAATCTTGCTTAACTTGAAAAAATACTCTTCAGGTTTGTAGTCAACCACACATGTCAATGCATACTTGTATATAAGCAAATGAAATAACTGTGGCTATTTAGCTTTGAATAAATTAGTCCTTCTATAAATCACAGAGATTTACATATAGAGTGTGAAAATAGTTTTAATTTCATAGCAATGACTGCCAGCAGTATGTATAATAACGATATTGGAATAAAAAGGGCTTTATTTTACCACTGTTTTTCTTGGTTTTGTAGGTTGCAATGATGCTTTTGTAGAAGTAGGCATGCCAAGAAGTCCATCACATTCAGCCAATGCCAGTGATCTGAAGCAGATGATGAGTTCTTCAAAACAATCATGTGCTAAGAGACAAACCGTAGAGTTATTGCAAGGCACCAAAAACTCTCACTTACAGTATGTAACACTTCTAAGTTTAGAAGTATAGAATTTAGTGATGGGCAGAAATATATATCATGTTCCTTGGGTCAGGATATCTGGTTCAGTCATTGACGAATATTTGGAGAACTGGTCTTAATCAGACTTGGCTGTACTTAATATATTTCCACTATTTGTATAAGTTCTTCATATTTTTGTACTTTATTTTACATTTAATTTTTTCCTTTTTATTTGCTCCCCAAAAGCATTGCTTCCATCTTCCCCTCCTCCTAAATTCTCCTCTCTGAGGAGCTTATAGTTATACTAACATCAGTAGAACTTTATCACTGACTGTCCCTGCTGTGAGAAGTCGTGCACTTGAGATTTTTTTTCTTAGTGGCAAAGCATATTCAGCAAATAAAGTTATTTTCCCAAGTTGTTGAAGAAGGCCAATTGAAAAATTGGCAGTTATCTGTAAATAACACTTTTTGGATCAATCTCCATCTTTTTCCAATTCAGATTTTCTTCCTTGTCAGTTATACTTTGTTCAGTTTTCCTCCAGTCTAGTTTCATAGATTTCATAGACATTAGGGGCTGGAAGGGACCTCATGAGATCATCGGGTCCAGGCCTCCCCCATCATAGGCAGGAAGTCAACCAGTATCAAGTGACCCCAGCAAGAAATAAATCCAGCTGATTTTTGAAGGAGTCCAGAGCAGGTGTTTGCACTACTTCTGAGGAGAGTTTGTTCCAGACCCTGGACACATGCACTATAAAGAACTTTTTTCTTATATCCAGTCTAAATCAGCCTTCCTGGAGTTTATGGCTGTTAGACCTTGTTATTCTTTGAGGGGTGTGGTGAACAAATCCCGATGTATACACCCTGAGCCTTCTCTTTGCCAGACTGAAGAGTCCCAGTCCCTCAGCCTCTTCTCATACAGCCTTCCCTCCAGGCCTCAGATCATACAAGGGGCTCTCCTCTAGACTCTCTCAAGCTTCTCCACATCCTTCCTGAAGTGGGGGGCCCAATACTGAATGCAGTACTCCAGCTGCAGTCTCCCCAGGGCCAAGTAAAGCGGGAGGATGACTTCCCTGGTTTTGCTTGAGATGCATCAGTGGATGCACGCCAGAGTTTGGTTAGCTTTGCCCACCACTGCATCATATTGGTGGCTCGTATTTATCTTGTGTTCAATCAAGACCCCCAAGTTCCTTTTGATCGTGGTGGTAGCAAGTGTAGCACTGCTGAGCCTGTAAGTATGCTGAGGGCTCTTCCTACTGAGGTGCAGCACCTTGCACTTCTCTGCATTGAAGGTCATCCAGTTTTGGTCAGCCCACCTTAAGAGCGTGTCCAAGTTGGCCTGTATTCCCAGCTGTCCTGCAGTGTGACAGCCCTCCCCCATAATTTGGTATCGTCTGTGAACTTGGCCAGTCCACATCTGACTTCTGAATCTATATTGTTGATGAAAATGTTAAAGAGTACTGGCCTGAGTACCAAGCCCTAAGGGACTCCACTGGTAACCCTGTGCCATGTTGATTTGCTCCCTTCAACTAGTACTCTTTGGGTCTGACTTCATAGCCAGTTGCCTAGCCATCAGACCATATCAAGGCACAGTTCCCCAGCTTAACCATGAGGATATCATGGGAACTAAGTCAAAGGCCTTCTTGAAGTCCAGATATATGATGTCCACATCATCTCCCTTGTCCAAGGCATATGTTACCTGGTCATAGAGGGAGATGAGGTTGGTCAGGCAAGACCTGCCAGTCACAAAGCCTTGTTGGCTGGCATTCGGAAGTTTTAAATAACCTGAAGAGAGCTTCCACTGTCTCCCCTTAGGAACTGATCATAAAATACCTCCCTGTTGGGAATTGTTCAGTGTTCTTCAGGATAAATTTTAATTTGCTTAACTGCCTTTATTTATTTTACTATACAATGATAGTTATGTATACCCTCATGTACATTTCTTTGACTTTAGTTATAAAGCTTTGGAATACTACATTAATACATTTGAATATTGTCTGGGCATGTCTACATGTGCCCCTACAGCGCCGTTGTTACTGCGCTGTCATTTGGTACTTCCTTTTGGAGTAATAAATGATGGTGCAGTACCAGCCCGTATTGTGCCATGTGCACGGTGCACAGTTATTTTTAGCTGTTAAGTTGTGGTAGCAACATGCGATAACAAGGGAGCACGTTGCTATGATAATATAGCAGCCAGTGCTACGTTGCCTTAGTGCATTGCTATGACGACATAGCATCACATGTAGACGTGTACATTATTAGCGTATATGCAGTTAACCTTGGTGTTTTCTTTGTTAGGAATTATGTAGTTATTTAAAATACAGGTTTCCCTTTACAGCTTTATGCTGTACATGCATTCCTGGAAAACCAAGCATAACTCGAATTCACGTAAAGAGAACCCACTTTACAATGTAACAAATAGGGATATGCTCCAAGACCTTGATTGTACTGACCCCCCAGACCCACTTTTACAAGAACATTTTGGTATTTACCAACAGCAGACAGTATACACAAGCACAGGGTAGTGGTGAATGTTACCATAATGGGGATGGTAACTACAGAAATACTTGTCACAGACAGCGAGTGAGGAGCACAGATCCACACAGGAGACTGTATTTTGATATGCATCACTCCCACAATGTACCACACAAAGTTGCTGGCTCTGGGCTTCCACCGCACCTATCACATAAGAGTGAATTTACCTTGCATAACAAATTTTTGGTATAAAAATGGTCATTGCATAAGAGAGAATTCATACGTACAGAACCTGTATAAAGCGAGGGAAACCTGTATGATTGCTTTTCTGTCTCTTGGGGAAAGTGCCCACAAACGGTGATCATTGTAGTGAAAAGTTATTCTAACAGATGCTTTTATAAGTGCAACTGGAGTTTCCAAGACATGGTTTTCCCTTTCATTTTATCTTCACAGGGTGTGAAGCTGCTCAAGTTGCCAAGATTCAGGCAAATGAGGGGCTGAACTAGGAACCTTTTTTGAACTGATGTATTTTTATTAGATCACTGTGTTTGTAAGTTCAGGTATTAGCCTATTCAGAGTAAATGAGATCTGTTGGGTTTTTTTTTTTAATGGTGTAAAAATAGAATTGTAAGAGAGAATATTAATGAAATTTTGAAAAAAGCGTAGAGTGGATAATGAAGTAGTAAACCATAAAAAATTACCCTTCTTTTCCAGCACTGCAGAGAGATTGCTGTCTGACACCGAGCTGAGTGCTTCTGAAAGTCCAGTGGCTGATAAAAAGGCTCCTGGGAGTGAACGAGCAGCAGAGAGGGCCGCAGCTGCACAACAGAATTGTGAGAGAGCACGTCTTGCACCACAGTCATCATTTGTAAATATACAGGTACATGTTAATACTGTATTAGATTTGGTTTTATTAAGTAACCTGAGCAGTAAAGTTTGCTGATAAATGCCTATAAAATAGCGAGTGATGCGAAAGATTGGTTTGGCAGATTAAATGGTTATCAATATTAGTTAAGTTGCAGTCCAATGCATTTAGTAAAGTTAATTCTCTTCTTGTTGTGACAAATGTTCCTCCACAGCATATCTTTTCCAAATGGCAAACTAAATGCATAAAGAGTGCTTCAGGGTCCTGACTTCAATTAATTTACATCTAAAATTAGACAGAATAAGCTATACCTCTGACTACAAGAAGATACAAGTGTTATGTTGGGAGAGTACTTTTTCTCCAGTCCTTTCCCTCAATACTTTGAAGCTCTGTCCCCTCATCAGTTGACTACAAAGAAGACTACACAGAAAAAAATGTTACACTTCTAGGTTTTTCAGGAGTTGGCTTTGTGACAATTTGAGAGAGATGAAGCCTGTGACGTAAGTGAGCATGTAAATTTATGACTTGGCAAAACTCCTGAGGCAAAACTTCCCATTGCTGAATGTGTTAGTTTACTTTTCTGAATTCCAAGGGTTTTATTTTGGTGCTTTCCTTCCTTACATACTTTTCCTGGGGTCTTGAACTCTTATCATTTGCCTTCTACTGTCAGTTTATCAACCAATTCGTCTCTATTTATAAACAGCAAATGTATTGGAGCTTCCTTCTTAGCCAGCTTCCCTGTCATCCCATAGTTGGTTTCTGTCATCCCAAAAAATTGTCCCTAACAAACTCCAAAAACTTGCTCGAGTGCCTGTGTACTGCTGTTACTCTTCCAATAATATCACTGTAATTCAAGTCCTCCCACAAGCAGCACATCCTGTGGTTTGGATGCTTTGATTTATTTTTGAAAAAAATAAGTGTCATCTCTCCATCCCCTCGGTGATCTTCAGTGGGTACACATAATATCACCTTTACTATTCTCCAGGTTTACTTTAGGCTAGAGGCTTTCAACAGATCTATTTCCCACTTCCTACTGTTGAACTTGTTTTCTCAGAGTTTTAAATGTTTACTATCAATAGGTAGTTCAGGAATTCAAAACTACAGTTGAAATAATGTCTTATTAAAAATGCCACATAGGGGAACTTTAAATACTTCCACAACTGCACTTAAATGTATGTCAGAGAGAAAAATGTATAGTCCTAAGTAGGTAATTTTCAGTGAATGTTTTAAGCACATCAGACTTCCATTGGGTAACCGCCACAGTGTTGTATAGTGGCTAACATTCCTCCTCGATGAATTCATGGGCCGTGTTCAAAACCTTTGTTTTCAGAAAGAGCTAAGAACTGGAATGACATTTTGTTAGAGCAGCAATTGAGACATTTTGTGCCTGTTTAATTTTTAGGCATTTGACTATGAACAGAAGAAGCTATTAGCAACTAAAGGTACGTGGAGAAAGAGCAACTTCTGAGTTGCATTTGTTTGTTTTTCCTTCCAGCCGTAGGTTTTTTTTCCTAAGGTTCAACTTTTTATTTTTGCTAAAATTAGGTAAAATAAACTCTGTAATCTCATCTGAAATTTTGAATACCAATTTATAGAACATTGTCAGTATAAGTTTTATAACACGGAGAGAGGGAGATTGTACTGGTAATAGTTTTAGATCTCACACATGACATTTGTCATAGCCAGGGATCCTGATTTTCCCTAATTAAAAAAATAGCAAATTCTCTGATAAAACCCCCAAAATCTGTGATTAAAATGAAACGCCACTATACATACAGATATCAATTGAACACGATGTTTTATTGATATATTTACAATTTTACAGCAATTTGGAAACCTGCCAGTGCTGATCACTACAATAAAATAAATTCTAAATACTGATAAATTTTGGTATTTGGTTTTGGGGGTTTTATCATGAAAAATTAGAGCTCCTCCTGCCCCCGTAGCTCACAAGGATGCAGGTCCAGGCTCCTCACTCCCAAGCCACAGCCCCTTGAGCCCTGCTGGTGCCTCTCACTCCCTACCAACAGCCCCCCTCCCCCCA
>NW_017728994.1:423969-441272 GCF_001723915.1 Gavialis gangeticus | reverse complement strand
TTTGCTGGTGACCTTCAACCCCACCCCACCCCCACCCTGCCAGAGGGAGCCCCCAGCTGCTAGGGCTACAGGGCCAGGGGCCCTGCTCTACAGTGCCCAAACACCACATGCTGCTTGCAGGAGGCGGCAGCTCTTCTGGCCTGAGAGGGGAACAGATTGCGGAACATGGCTTCCCCTTCAACGTGGGCTGGAGCAGAGCCCAGGGAAAGGCAGGGGGCAGTGGTGCAGGCTGTCCACTTCAGACTCAGCTCCCTGGTGCTGTGCACACTCCCGGGGTAGGGTCAGGTGAGCCATGTGACCCCCAGATTTCTGCACAGGGTGGGTTTGGGGTTCCCTGCCCTTCTGCCCTCCCCTAGGGCCTCCGCAGCCAAGCAGGTGGCATCCAATGCAGCAAGGCAGAGCGGGGCTGGGCAGGGAAGCTCCGCGCTGCTGTGAGCTCTGCACTGCCCCTTAAGAATTAGAATGAAGTGTTGTATAATTAAGTGAGATGCAATAGCATTGAGAATGTTTGGAAGGCGCATGCATCTCTTTCATTACTAGGATTAATGCTTTTGTTGATCTATCTTTGCATTTTTAAGCAATGTTAAAGAAGCCAGTTGTAACAGAAGTGAGAACTCCAACAAATACGTGGAGTGGGTTAGGGTTTTCCAAATCAATGCCTGCAGAAACTATTAAGGAATTAAGAAGAGCTAATCATGTACCATACAAGCCATCAATGACAACTACATATGAGGTATGTAAAACCATAGTACAATGTAGCAAACGATAAAGGCGTTTTTAAAAGTTAAATGGCTAAATCTAACAGAAAACCCTCTAAATGACTCCCTACTCTTAGTGCTTTAAGATGTATTGTGGATGCATCCAGAAAACAGCTGCTTATATGTAAACAAATTCCATGTTCACTCTTCCTCTTCACTTACATAAAAATTGGTTCCTGACAGTTTCTCTTGTTAAACCATGAAGAATGTTGTGACTTGTATTTTATGAGTAAATGGATACAAAGGCATGAGCACACAAAAGGTTATTGTGAGATTTAAATATGACTAGAAATTTAGAGCACATATACTACTCATAACTTTCCATGTGTGTGCTCTTACCTTGTAGAATACGAATGCTTAAAACTGTCAACTTACCCTTCTTTCACCGAGGGCTATGCTGCTAAGGGTTAGCTTTGCTTTACTTAGGGATAAGGAGCATGTATATGAGCTGTTACAGTGGAGCAATTGACTTATTGTAAAGTTCTGTCATTTGTCACATAACTTGTTTATGTACCCGTGTCCTTAAGAATCTGGCAGAGGATAGCTGTAAATTCCAGGCAAAACTCCAATGTACTATTGTAAGAGTTAATACAGCGAAGGCCCTACCATCTGCTTCTATTTCATTATTTATTAGTAGTTCTCAAACTATTTTCAGTGTATGCTGTTCCCCAGATCTAACAGTTTTTTTCTTCGTTTTCATCCTCATTCATACTGCCTGCAACTTAAGTGGTGTGATCTTTGGGGTAGGGACCTACACGGACTGTTTTGTAAGGCCCATGTGCATTATAAAGGCACATGTCTTAGATCTCCTCTTTAGGCACACATTCACTTTATGTATGCCATTCACCTGCATCTGTTAATTTGTCTACCAAAGATGAAAAATACACTAGAAATACACAGTGTGATTTCTGTGATAATGATAAAATGCCAACATTACTTCTTCTCTGTCAGGCTCATCGTCTTATTTAAATGAGCTAAGTTGTTCTCCATTTTCTCTGAAAAATCGTGCCCTCACCTTTCTAAAAGTTTATTATCAGACATTCTAGAGTTTACAAGATTTTCTGTCTCAGAAACTTGAAGCCTAAACAGGTAGGAATAACAGCTTTAGTTCTATCTGTTGAAATATTGCTTCAGTTTGCATTGTTTTGGATGAGCTATTATTCAGCTATCTGGGAGAAATAAAACCATGCATCCTTTGTAAAACACTTCCTGCTTATCTGGCAACTTTAAAAACTGACATGGATACCAGAAAGTGCTCCTATCACTGTACTTTCTCACTTTTAATGTTTCTGTGGCCTGTGTGCAATATATGAAGCAAAACTTTCAATAAGCAGGAGTGCTAATCAGCTCTAACGTTTGGAAAATTATCTTGAAAACTAAACTCACTGGACACACTTTTTTTTTTTCTTCGCTGTAACACTTTACTCTGGGTTCTGTCTTTTTCCAGAATCAGTAGCTTGCATTTTATTGTATTACAACATTTAACCATTGCTGTGGTCAGGTATATTCTAGACCAGTAGCTGGCAACTTTTTCAAGCCACGGGCCAAAACAACCCAGCTCCAGTCCAACACAGGACAGGAGCCTTAAGTGGTTAATCAGCGGTGGGGGAGTTTTGCTCGAGCTACTGCTTCTCCCTATCCTCCAATTTCCAGTGTGTGGCACTGGCAAAGCTTCAGCTGGTGAAGAACTTTGCTGGGGCTGAGCAGTTGGAAGTTGCTTCTGTGCTGCCACTGCTTCTCCCTACCCCCACCTCTCAGACCCCTGGCTGGTTTAAGATAAACCAGACTCCCCCAGCATCCTGGCATGCTCTCTGGCTGGCCAGGGCTCTCTGCTTTGCCCTACCCCCCCCCTCACTGCTTAAGCAGGAATCCCCTCCCCCGCATTCCCCACAGCACGGACCCCAGCCTCATGGACCCTAGGCATGTGTTATGCTAGCTAATGCCTCAGAGGTGTCTGTGTGTGTCCCCAATTTCACTGGGACAGGCAGACTGAACAGTTTTGGAGCTAATCAACAGGGCAGCTGGTAAGCTGTCTAAGAAGAGTTTTAACTAATGGAGAGAGGCTGTTGTTTTGCTGATGAGATGATAAACACTGTTATCAGCTCTCTGCCGGCTTGCTTGCCTATCAGTTTGCTGCAGACAGTATAAAGAAGCAGGGAGGAAGATTGAAAAGCTCCATATCATCAACAGATACATGCATTGCAGATACCCCCCTTGCCTCAGAGTGCTAGTAGGGGGGTGTGGTCTGGCAACACTTCTGCCCCTTGAGCAGCCAGCAGGGAAAAGCCTGGGATGGTGCAGGCAGACTTCCCTAATCAGAGGTCCTGCCAGGGCCTGGTTATGCCCCCCACACCTCAGCTCAGTGCTGTGCAAGGAAAGAGCTACTCCAGCGCCCCACATCTTCTAGCCTGAGACACTGCAGGCATGTGCCTGAATGTCCTCATTCCAGAGATGATGTCTGTCCAGTTACAAACCAGTTCAGCCTAGCCAGGTTAAAGTAACCTGCAAAGATTGAGCAATTCAGGCTGAACTTCTGTACAGCAACTGAACTTCTGTACAGTTCCCTGAGGCTTTTTGAACGTCTGTCCCTAGCTTTGGGGAGGTTAGATCACATTAAAAATGGCCACCCAATCTAGCTTCATCGAGGTGCAGACCTTACACTTAGATCCCTATAATTAGGAGGATCTAAGTATGAACTGTACAGAGGTTCAAGAAGCTTAGAGTGGTCTAAAAATGGGTGACCCAATCTAAGTTAACTGAACCTCCAAAGTGGTCATCTAACTTAGATCAGGTCAGGCAAGACCGCTCTAACTGAACTTCTGTACAGTTCCCAGAAAGCCCAGCCACTGGCCCTAGCCCTGTAGTGGCAATATTCCTACCACTTCTTGGTAAATTGAGTTGGGTAGGATAGGGGGGCATTATTCATCTGGGAGTGGGGGAGGTTTGGTGGGGGGCTAAATATAGCCCCTGTTCTGGGGGGAGAGCCCCCCATACTCCTAAGCCCTCCACTCCCCCAAAAGCCCCGCTAACCCCCCGGATCCCAGCAAACCCTTCCAGACCCCCCAAATAAATCCCTCTCAGCAAACTGCTCTTGCCCCTTTAGACCCTCCCTCAGATCCTGTTTACCCTCAGACTCCCTTCCCCACCCTCCCTTGAAGCCTTCTTGCTCCCCCAATACCCCCAAGCCTCCCCACTAGCCCCACCACCCCAAATGATCAGGTGGCCATTTTTAACTCTATCTAACCTCCCCAAATGTCTATACCTGCCCTTAGTGGCAATCATCATATTTCAGGTTTACGTTGATATTTTCCATATTATTTCAAGGTGTGTGATAGTAACAGATAAATCAATTGTTTCACAAATACCTGTTCAGTTATGACAAATGTTAAAATAATCTTTCTTAAACAGCTCTTGTCACTTGTTCCGTCTTTTCCTCAAGTGGTTCATTTCTGGTGTGCTATTGCAATTTCAGGTGGTTCATTTCTGGTGTGCAATAGCAATGTATGCTATTGAGAAATATTAAGGTAGATGGCTTATATTAAGACTTTATGTAGAAAATAGAGATTCTCATTCAAGAGCCTGTCTATGTGCACTGTGAGACAAATATATATCTTGAGCACTCCACCTACCATATGGTGACAGATGGGTGGGTAGAATTGCTTCCACCCAGCAGCATCAGTCATCAGCAGGGATCCTGGTTTTCCCTGATATAAAATCACAAATTCTTCAATAAAAAATTGCAAATTCTCTAATAAAACCCCCCAAATCTGTGATGAAAATTAAGGGCTCACCGTACCCCACTCCCAGCCCTGCTTGTGCCCCTTGCCCCCCAACCACAGCCCCTGCTCCTGCAGCCTTGTTGAAGGAGGGGGCCCCCAGGTGCCAGGGGTACAGACCTGAATCTGCAGTCCCTGGGCCCCATTCTCCCCTGCTGCAAGGAGGGGGTGCTGTCTCCACACCATGGCATGCTCTCCTGAGGAGAACAGGGAGGACCCACGCCCCACAGACCTGTGTGCAGGGCAGGTGAGGGCTTGGGTTTCTGCCCTGCTGCCCTCCCCTGGGGCCTCCACAGCCCAATGGGCCTGACCCAGTGTGGCAGGGAACAGCAGGGCTGTGCAGAGAAGCTGCTCACTGCTGTGAGCTCCATGCTGCCCTGGCCACACACCTCCTGCGCGTGGGGCTTCTTCAAAGGGAGCAACCCCGTGCTGTTGCCTTCACTGCAGCCATGCACACGGGGCATGTCACCAGGGGAGCACACAGCTCACAGCAGTGAGCAGCTTCTCCACATAAACCTTCTGTTCTCTACCATGCCAGGTCATGCACACCGGGCTACAGAGGACCTGGGGGAGGGCAGCAGGGCAGAAACCCATGCCTGCAGCCTGCACCTGGCCTGTGTACAGATCCGGGGGGCCTGGGTCTCCCCTGTCCCCCTTGGAAGTATGCACTGTGGCAGGTAGCCAATCCCGCCTCCCCTGCCCCCCTGGACTAGCCACCTGGGGCCCCATCTCACTCCCTGCTGGGGCCCTGCAGCTACACATTGTGGCCCTGGGCCTCAAGCCCCACACACCACCCAGCTGGGCAACAGGCCCAGTCCTGTCCAGCTCCCTCCCTCCCTCCCTACGGAGACCTCAATCCCCCTCTTTCCCCTCCCCCACTTACCTGAAGGACCTGCTCGGGGCCATGTACATGTGCATGCATGTGACACCCCCTGTCCCACTGCCCTCCTGCACTTCCTCCCAGCTCCCTGCCAGCCTGCAGGAAGCTCATTGTAAAACTGCAAAATCCACGGGTTTCTCCAGTAAAATGAGAAATCCGGGTTTGCCTCCGGTAAAAGGTAAAATCTGCTCTTTACTCTGTTTTTCCATGGGAAATGAAAAACCCGGATCCCTGGTCATCAGCTGTTGACCAGCTCGGGGCTTTTCCTGTAGCAGGTAGGCAGTAGCGTCAGCTGTGGACACCATGGGCAGGTTCAGTAGCAAGGATACAGAACCTGCCTGTGCCATCCATAGCTGACACCTGCCTGGCACAGCAGAAGCTCCTGCGCAGAACCTGCCAACAGCTTCAGCTGTGTACCCAAGCACAAGCTGCTGCTGTGCCAGGTGGGCTGCAAAGTCACTCTGTCTCTTTTCTCTTCTCTCCATCTTTGTCCACCTCCCTCTCTCCTCCTCCCTCCAGAACCTGGCCAAAGCTGACACTGTCACCCACCCAGCTGTCACCACCCAGAAGGTCTTGCCTGGGTCCACATCTGAGCACTGGGGCTCCTGGCAAACAACAACTTTGGCTGGGTTCTGGAGGAAAAGAAGGGGAGAGAAGAGAGATAGAAAGAGAAGAGACAGAGATAGACAGAGGGAGAGAAGAGGAGGAGTCAAGAGATGAAGAGAAGAGACAGAAAGATGGATGTGACCTTTGAGAGTTCTCTGAAACTCATTAAGTGGCCCTCCAGCTGAAATAATTCCCCACCCCTGGGTTTGACAATGGTTGTGTATGGGTTGGTTCAGATACAGATGACCTCATCTCAGGCAGGCTTTTGTACTAGGTGACCTGTGGAGATCTGTTCCGGCCCTACTTCTCAGTGATTCTCAGAACTGCAGTTGCTGTTGAGCGGGGTCCATCTTCATAGAATCTTATAACAACTTTAGGAATATAAAAGACTTTCATATTAAGTTTGGGCTTTTTTTAAATAACTTCTACTTGAATTTCATAAACTTATTACAAAAACAAGAGCTCTGTCTAAAATATGTAAAATGCAATTCTTACTTTAATAGCAATTATCTGTTAATAATATATTTTAAACCTTAAAATCTGGTGTATTTTTATGGGACTATTTTCTGGGAAATGACCAGTCAAATTGCATTGAAACTCTTATTGGTTTTGCACCAGTTTTTGTTTTCTTTTTTCTGTTTTGGGATCTTGCAGGGTTCATCAATGTCTCTCTCACGGTCTAACAGTCGGGAGCATTTAGGAAATGGCAGTGAATCTGATAACTGGCGAGATCATAATGGTATTGCTCCCACATCTCATAATGAATTTGTGTCATCGATTGGCAGCCCCAAACGAAAACAAAACAAATCCAGTAAGTATTTCTTGTCAATGTATTTCATTAAAAAAGAAAATCTTGGAATTTGGGGATCAAATTTTGCTTTAATTGCCAGGTCCTGAATTTTTAAATGTGGTTAACGTCAGTAAATATTTGCCTAAATATTTTAAAGGATTTAATTAAACGTATTAAACAGTTTGTTTGAAAAAGTACAAAGCAAAGACAAAACTGCATGACAAATTAATGTTTCAAAAAAGGAAAATTCATGGAAAATAGTAATGGCACAGAAAACAGTGTCCCTGGAGATCCTTATTTTTCAGTGAAGGTTTTAGTGAACTAAAGCAAATAAAAGTTCATTCAGATCCAGATTCTTCAGAACAGCATCAACATTGATCTGGGGCTACCTAGTAAAATCCATAAATTTTTATAGTTGTTATCCTAGCAATACTTGTTGATACATGATTTTTCAGTAGGATCAGTAGAGGTAGATTAATTTGGTAATCTGTTTCCTTGGATACAAGTTACACATATTAAAAATTATGAACAGGTGTTTTTAAACAAATTGTTTCACAGCCTACTCAAAACTGCTGTGAAGTTGGTCTCAATCTTAAATTAACTGATTGACTTTTTAACCTTCTGAAATGGGCAAGCATAAATTTGCAATTTGCTAGGAGGAGAGAAAGCAAAGAAAATTTCTGAGAGTTTTTGTGCTTTTCTTTAATCCATGCTAAAAGGACCTGTATCCCAGGTTAATTTAACTAATTCAAAAGTGAGAATTGGATGTTCTTAGAGAGTATGACTTAAAGAAGGAAATGTTGCTTTTTCCTCCTGAATTTGTAATTCTTCATCCAGAATTGATGCATTTTACCGTTTTTGAAACTGCTGCAAGTTTTAGCAAAGGTACTCCATAAACACACTTTTAAGCACACTTTTGCATCTACTTGTATATAACGCAAACCATGCATGAAATTAATTCAAAGGCAAAAGGCTCATGATTTACTGTATAGATCATTGGGCTGAGCCCCAGCAGAGTCAATAGTGTTTCACGGCAACTGCACAGATAAGCACTACTCAGTAGCGGTGTGCTGATTCAGATTCGGGCTGATTCGAGGACACTGATTCGATTCGTTGATTCGGATCACTGTCCCCGATTCTATTTGGCTGAATCTGAAGATTCAATGCTGATTCAGAGAATCAGCGATTCAGACATAGACACAGCTTTAAAAGTTTTTTCTATGTACCTTGAGGTAGCAGGTGTGGCTCGTGATTGCTGCAATGCTGGGGTGCATGGAGCGTCCCACAGGAGTGCAGGGGGACCCTCCACGTGCTTGGTGGCGAACCCGGAAGTGAACCAGAAGTACTTCCAGTCCACTTCCAGATCTGCCAGGGAGCATGCTGGGGGGGGCCCCCTACACCTCCCCAGCTCGGTGAATGGCCACAGGGGACCTTGGGTGGCCCCCCCACCTCAAGCCAGGAGGCACCAGTCACCAAGCCACAGGGGTGTTGGGGGGGGGGCCCCCCAGCGCGCTCCCCGGTGGATCCAGAAGTGGACCGGAAGTGCTTCTGGTCCACTTCCAGGTCTGCTGCCGAGCGCACTGGGGACCCCCTTGCACTTCTGTGGGACACTCCATGCACCCCAGCATTGCAGCATTCACAAGCCACCTGCTACCTAGAGGTATGTAGAAAAAACATTTAAAGCTATCTCTATGTCTGAATCTCCTAATCTTTCCGAATCTCTCCGAATCGATTCAGAGGGTTTCGATTTGATCCAGAGATTAAAGAGTCCCCTGACTCTATTCAGATTTGGAGATTTGGCCACCAAATTGGGCCAAATCTCTGCCGAATCGAATTGGAGACCAAAGTTTTGCACAGCCCTACTGCTCAGTATATGTGTGTGTGTGTGTGTGTGTGTGTGTGTGTATACCAGATACCCCCACAAAGGATCAATATGCTAATTAGCCCCTTACTTGTTACTGGAATTGGTGTTCTTGTCACGAGTCCTGGGATCCTCCAAAAATTCGTAAGCAGATGAGGCACAGGGCATCCTAGTTTAGCTCCACCTTATGGAAGGCAGGGCCACAGTAATAATAAGCAACAGGCAGAAAGAAGGAATGACGCAGGGAGTCTGGGTAAACTGTTTAGGATCCATTTGGTGATATTTGCCAGACATTTAAGGCTGCTAAAGTAGCAGGAATCATTGGAATTAGGAAAGAAAAGCACAGATCAGCTGTGGGAATGAAGAGGAAGTTGAAATGTATTCAGTGTAGTGGCTAGCCATGACTTGAAAAACAACTGGGGGGGACTGTACCAATGGACATTAGCATATATCTTATTCAGATGAGCTGCACTTAACCCATCCTTGTTTTATGTTCCCATCTGCATGTTTTCCCCATGGGGGCCATGTGTTTTATAGTCGGGCTTAGTTTCGGCTTCAATTAATCAATTTCATAGTTGGTTTCCATTATTGAGCTCATGCTGCTTTTTCAACACTTTAGTGATAGACAATGCATTTAATGAGTTTCTTTATATTTAAAAGTAAGATGAGGAGCTTTCCTCCATGTTGATTGTGTGGGGACACGTACCTTGTCTTATATTCAAGTACATATGGTATTCATTTCTTTGCATCTTTGTTTAGTTTTTCCCCAAACAAAAATCTATTTTCCCCTCTGTTTCTTTCCATTTGTGACCCTATCCTTTTCTGACATTGAACTTGCTTTCCCTTCACATCTTTCTGACTGTGCCGTGTGGAATCACCATCTTTGGGAGCGTTCTTTTCCTCTACTGAAAAAAGCTTTTTGCTTTGTCTGGGTGAAAAGGAAAAAGAATCCTGAAGTTGGCTTTGGTTCTATCTGATCACGATCATGGCTTCTCCTCAGGATGCAAGCTGTGTCCATCTTGCAGTAGCACTTTACTTACATCTGATGGGAATGTTGACAATCTGCACTCCTAAAAGAATTCCATGTTCCCAGCAAATGTTTTATGGGTTGGGTCCCTTACCACCCAAGACAAAAAATAAAGAGTGAAACTAGGCTCCAGTTTTACCTCTTGGGTAAATCCACACAGTCTGCTTCCTACCATAGGATTTTCCCCAGCATTCAGCATCTTTGTATATTTGATGCCTAAAGAAAACTTTCAGTCTTCTCAGTTCCAAAGAAGCTTGACATGAACCGTGAAACTAAAGTCCACTCCCATGAAGGTCCATGTTTCATACCTGCACCAAGACCCTAAGTCTTAATTGCCTCATCCTTTTTTATTCAAAATGTCACACTCCCAAGTGGTTTCTGTTGAAATGCGTTAATGCTCCAGCATAGATGCTGAACCCTTTAGTTCAGTCATCTTCAGCCAACAAAGGAAAAGTACTGGAACAAGTACCCTAGGAACTCTTTGGCATCATCCAGTCCAAAGAGGAGCATCTCTTCAGTTCCAGAGCTGACTTTCCTTCTGGCTCTGAAATCCCAGTTCCTGGTTTACCTCAGTTGAGTGTTTTAGGATCCTGTGCACTAGCCCTGTTCTTGAAATTCCTATCTTCCCAGTATTGACGACATTTGCAGTTCTAAGCAGTCAGGTGTTTTCTCTGGAAAACATACCCCTGCTCATTGATATTTTATTGGTTTCACATGAAGATCTTTCACTCCTTCCTTCAGTTCCTTCCACAGTTCTGCTTTTAGGCCTGGCACCTCTGTAAATCTGACCTTTGGTACTTTGGTACTCAGCAAATGAAAAGCACTATGTAGTCATCTCTGTATTCCCTAGTTTAAGTGACTTGCTGAGCGTCACACACGGAACTCAGGAGTTGGGAAAGAATTGAATTATCAAGACAGTCGTTTTCTATGCCCTACCTTATTTGTCATTCACCTTCCATTTCCTAAAATCAGTGATGTATGGCAGCTACAGTTAATACCCTCATTTGATCAGAGGCTTGTTTTACTCCTTGATTACCATTCATCTTACTTATTGAATCCAGAAGGAATCTCATGGGAAACAAATAGTATATGGTCATGTAATTAAAAGCTATCATAAGTCAGTCCCCTTCTATGTATGAGTTAATGTTCCACAAGCAACCTTAATTCTTATACCTCCCAATTTCTGAGAGCTGGACTTTCATAACCTTTGTATTTTAATGTAGCTCTTCAGGATAAAATAATCTGAGTATTTTCAAATTTAGTGTTCTGTAGATAATATTCCTTCAGGATTGTGTTTATTTACTAGCTATTCAACCTTTAACTATACTTTTTATTAAATGAAGTAATTGCTTCATCTCTTGATTCTCTTATTTCCACTGTAACAGAAGTGCCAGAATGCCATTTCCCCATCTCTATTCAGTCTATTGATATAAATCCATCCTTGCACCTGTTTTCTTTTCCTGCATATCCAGATCAATAACAGGTGTACGGTAAAAGCAACCACGAAATGTGATTTAGCTAATAAAAAGTTCTTTTGAAATTCATCTGGTTTCTTCAGACTACTGTTGCATTAAACACTTAAATGAAAAGTTTCACTAAACAATAGAATTTGAAATATCTTGGAAATTAAAAATTCTAATTAATATATGTGTATTCAAGTGATTGGAACTACAAGTGTATATCTCTGTCTTTCAGCTGAACATTATCTCAGCAGCAGTAACTACATGGACTGTATTTCCTCGCTGACAGGAAACAATGGTTGTAACTTGAACAGTTTGTTTAAGGGGTCTGACCTTCCTGAACTGTTCAGCAAACTTGGTTTGGGTAAATACACAGATGTTTTTCAACAACAGGAGGTTAGTATTTTTTTTTACATAATCCTTGTGCTTGATGTGTTTGTGTATTTTAAAACTGCACTAGATCACCCCAGTTAGACACTAAGAGCATGTCTATAAGGTACAAGGCACTGCTGTGCAGAGATACTGCATTATGGTTTCAGAAGTACTGTGGTGTAGAGACATGGTGCTTCCCCACCCCATTTACACATGTTCTAATTCTCTGAGAAGCTGTTTGGGTTTTTTTCTTGAGTATACCATCAGTGCTGTGTATGCTCATTCCTTCAATTTAAATCAAAAAGCTAGCCTCTTTTTATGTAACTAGACAGGGTAAGGCAATGTCTGTATAATTCTACTACACACTCCCTCCTTCTGCTGTACCTTAGCTAACTCTTGCAGCAGAATAAGCAGAGTCCTGACATCACAGAAAGTTGAGCTTTGGGGGTTGTTACATAAAACCCTAAGTAGGTGGCAGTAGTTTCCAGTCAGCTTTCAATCAGAATATTGTAGTGTTTCTTAGTAAAACAAGCATTTAATGCACAGAGACAATGTTGTAAATAATATTTGAAATACCATGAATAACTTCTAAGCTCTATCATATAGCAAGTTTACTGGTGTTCCTCATAATATTCTTCAAATTGTTCATCTATATTAAAATATTAAAAATTGACATTTCAGTATAACATTTACACCTTGGTATTCCGGCATCTACAGAGAAACACATCCCTCTCTGATTTTTGTTCAAAGGTAGTGCCTTCATTTTGATAGTATGACCTTCAATATATAGCATGAGTTACTTGGAGCCTTCAAAGCATGAGAAGAATGGCACTACCTCAGTCCTTTACAAAGACTTCAGAATCCTGTCCGCAATAGTCCCATGGTATCCACAGCTAGCAGCATTCCACTTCTTGGGGTAATATTTCACCTACTTCCTTACTGATGAAACAAAAATCTGTACCCTGTATCCAGAGGAGTGAAGAGATCAACCCAGTTCCTACCTTGGCCTGTTTCTAAGTCTGAGGACACAACTAGACTCCAGATTTTCTCCCCACTACATTTATTTCTGTTTGTGCACCAAAGTCAGTTGCTATAATATAAGGCATATGAGTTGTTGCCCTGTGGTGTCAGGCCAGGTCTCAGGATCTCAATATTGCACTGTTAGGAGGGTGTGACACAATTGCACATATACAAACGCACAAATCAATTAGGTGCATACACACACATACACACACACTACCAGCTCACGCACATACACATCTAAACCAGCCTACGCACATGCATACCTATCACCAATTCAAGCACATACACACTACACACTAAAAATGAGACAAAAATCAATACCTGCACATTCAGTACACATACACAGATCACTAATTTGTATATCATGGACACAGTGATATATATATACACACACACACACACACACTCACCAGTTCACACACATACAACCCACCTACACATAGGTAAGTTCCTAACTTGGATGGTACGGTATGTATGTGTATTCTTGGGGTACCTGGGATACTTGGGGGAAGGTTAAGGTGAGAGAGAGAGAGAGAGTTAAAGTGTAAGGAGTGAAAGTTGCCAGAACCGGGATTAGAACCGGTGGACTAGAGAGAAGCTGACTAAAGAACTGAGGCTTGGGTTTACTTAAGATCAAGTGGCCCCAGGGTTACTCAAGGTCACTGGTGAATGGGAGGGGGGGAAAAGAAAAGAAGCAGCTTGGTGGCAAAGAGGAGACAGCTAGAAAAGAGAAAGAGATAGACAGCTTGGGGCTGGAAACTGAGGCAGACAGCTGAGATATTGGGGGGGGAGCAGATAAGTGGTGGCAAGGAGAAGACAGCCAAAAAGAAACTGAGACAGAAACCTAGTTGCTTAGGAGAAAAGGCAGTAGGGATAAGGCATTGGCAAAGAAACAGGGTTTGGAGGCAGAGAGGAGCTCAGGACAGGTGTTGGAGGTGGCAGTGAGCCAGAAGCAGGAGAGGGAGGAATGAGACAGAAGTTAGAGGCGTAAGGAGCAGAGATTGGAGCAGGGATGAACCATAGTAAAGCAAAACCCAACTCAGGGGTCCAAATAACTTAATTAAACAGACAACACGCCACAAAGCCCCATGAAGTTATTGGTTTGCACGCACACACACACACGCATGCCCTCACAATGGCAGCAGGAGAAAGAGACTCAGTGGAAGGGCTGGAGTCCAGGTAGGGAAGAGAAACAGAGTCCAAATCCTTGGTTGAAGAGAGGGTGGGGGGTGATAGCTACCTGTCCAGGGTGGAAAGGGTCTTTGTCTAGTAGGTGTTGTCCAGAGGGGGGTCGCCAGCAGGGCCTCTGGGTGGATAGGTGGTGTGGCATGGTGCTGGTCCGGATGGAGAGGGTGTCCCAAGGAGTCAGTCTTCACTACCCCTTTTATGGGGCAGACTACCTTTGATCTCCTACGGGGAGGGCATGTCCAGGCAAGGTCAGTCCTGTCCCAGAGGGCTTCAGATGTTCTTACTGAGCATGTGCAGCCTTGACACAATGCCTCATCTTTTGTTTCTTGAATGCTGAGGGTGGTTCCAAGGGCTGGGTCATTGGTCCAGGTATTGGTGTTGATGGTTTGGTCATTCAGAGGGAGCTATTTTTAGACTTACTGCCATTGTCTCTCAAACACCCTCATTCATCCCGATTCATTCAAGAACCAAGTTACATAGGATGGGTAGGTGTGAGTCATGGGTTACACAACCGGGCCTGGGAATGGGATGGAGACTTGACAAACAAAATGGAAACTTGACATGACTTATGCTCACTTACATATATAGGCCTAAAACAGTAATCACACAATATAAAAGCAGTAAAAAAAAAAATCAATACAAAACATAATAATTATCACTTATAAAACAGTGGATATCTATATCAAAATAGCAGGGCAGTTATTTGCAAAGAGGGGAGAGAAAAATAAAACTTACTACCTAAAATAAAATGTTGAAGCTTATCCTACATCTTAGCTTACTTATACTTATCTATAGGGAATAGAGAGGGAGAGAAAAAGTCAGAAATGGTTGGGGAAGGGGAGGGAATGCATTTTAAAATAAATTTAAAAAAGAAAAACTGGGGGGGTTGCTACAGAGGTATTCATTTAAAAGGGCATGTTTCCACTGAATTATGTTTAACGTTTTAAAAAACAATGAACTGAAGCAGACATGCCACAAGTTAAGATTAATGTCCCCCCGAGTGCCACTCAATCCCTTTCCTCTGCCTAATCTGCCACTGTTTCCTGCTCCCTGCCATATTTGCCACTATGCTCCCTCCCCAATGTCCTGCAGACCACACACAGAGGCTGCTGGTGTCACTTGTGATATTCATGCTGCAGGTTGGCCATCCCTGAACTACAGCATAATTAGTAAGGATAGTATGTTGTGAAAGATCCTGTGGTTTAATTTTCTTTAAGGTGGTACCAGCATGCTCTGTTTCAGCTTATTAATGTTTATGATACTTTAGAAATGAACGTTTCACAGAAATTTTGAAAGTTTCAGAATCTCATGAAGTGCAGTAAAGCATCACTAAATCAGTCAAACTTCACTTTTTAACCTATCTGTTTCTAATAAAATATCAAAACAAATTATCCATCACTAAGGTCCCTTCTACATGTTACAGGTATTGCATAATTAAGTGGTTAATAGCACAGTTGCCTTCAGACCAGCTACATGTCCAAAGTGTCTATCACACCATAAAAAGCACCCACCACCTATATAATTGGACCTCAAAATGTATACTAACTTTTTATAGCTCATTGCTATCAAACTTTAATTTGCATGTGTATCAGGGCCTCCCCTGCAGCTGGGAGCCCTGTAAGACCCTCCCAGCCGCAGTGGTCCACCATGCCCAGCAAGGGCAGGAAGTCCTGCAGCTGTGCGGACTCTCATCCCCAGCAGTTGTCAAATCTGGGTCCCAGTAGCACAGGGACCCAAGACTCTCGCAGCTGCGGATACTGGATGTCAGGACTCACCTGGGTTCCAGCAGCTGGGGGGCACAGCTGCCCTGGGGTTGCGTGAAGCTCCTGCAACTGAGGGATCACGGCTGTTGTAATCCAGACCTGGGGGTGTATGGGGTGTCCCCACATCTGGGAGCCCATCAACTGAAGGGGGCTCCAAGCTGTGGGAGATTGCTTTTTGCCAGTGTGTGGGGGAGCCTAGGATCAGGTTCCCCCTGCACCAACAGTAATGCGCAAAGGGATCTAATGTATGATCCCACAGTCATTGCTTCTGCCATACACACGCAGCATGGCAGGAGGCTCAACTGTATGGATCATATATTAGATCCCAGCTCACCTTTGCTGCATGTATAGAGGGGCCCTAAGGGTTGTAGTACAAAAGGAATCTGTTTCATTTTCCCCTTTTCATTTCATTTCAGTCATTCATTGCCAAATGGGAATTTAGCAATTGCATTATAGATATACAGAATAGGTATGTAGAATCAATAGAAATAAAGTTAAACTTTGTTTTGAGAGCCAGCTATTACTACACTCATAAATAACAATTTTAAGTGGTAAGTTTCAGTTCAGAAAGGAAATGGTTGCTGAAAGATTGTTAATTTTATGTGATTTGAATCCCAATATTTAATTTTGGTTTTCTTTCTCTTAGATTGATCTTCAGACATTCCTTACTCTTACGGATCAAGATTTGAAAGAGCTAGGAATTACCACTTTTGGCGCCAGACGAAAAATGCTGCTTGCAATCTCAGGTGAATAAATAAATATACTTAGCCATTAAGGCTGTAGATCCAAAGATTTAAAATTCATGTTACTTTTTCCTATAAGTTGAACTGAGATCTCCCACACATTCAAATGATTCTACAACTATATTGCACTTCTAAAATTAGTGTTAGGTTGGAAAAGATAATCCCACTTCACAGAGGATGTTGATAAAAATTTTAAATAAATGGGATCAGATCTTTTTCCTCCTGCTGGGCATTTGTGTGTGATCTTACCTTGCCTTGGTGCTTGAAAACATTTAATACAAAAAATTCTTGAGTCCTTCTCCCCCTCACTGCTTTATATGAGTTAGTCTTCAGGCTTAGATGAAGGTGTGCAACAAAAGCAAATGTTAATGGTTTTTCAGGCATTTGAACAGGATAGAATAAGATCACGCTTAACCCCTAAGTGCCACTTGGATGCCAAATTGGTGAGATCAGATCTGAGCCTTCATTTCATTCCAGTTAGGAACAAAAGTAAAAAAACTTGAAAATTCTCTCTGAAAGGGAATGGAGCCCTGTCTCTAGTCAGTGAATATTTATAAGAAATGTACCACTGGATTTTTCCAACTGACTCCTAATTATAGAAAGTCAACTTATATCTTACTACAGTAAAAGAAAATGATAATAGCTGCTATTGTTGATGCACAACACGGTAAGTATCGACCAACCTGGACTTCCAGTTTCTGGAAACACCATCGAATTTCACCTCCTTATTGAATAAAGTGATGTTTGAGGCTTGTTCTCCTTGGCAACAAACCTCTTTCTATCAAAAGGAGAAGTTTTCTCAACTATTTCATGGAAAATGAGAATTCTTTCTTTATATCGCCTTTAATGATATCATTTGCAAAATGTTTTTATATATGTGAATTTATGTTGTTAAGAGGGTAAATGATTAATGTACTAAATTTGATTATATTCATCAAAAATTTTTAATCTTAGTTGCCAGTGATGCACACTTATAATAGGGCTTTTGTCCACAATAAAAGAGGAGAACGGAAAAGTATTTTGTGTAAAAAAAAAAAAAAAAAAAAAAAAAAAAAA
>NW_017728994.1:413747-423852 GCF_001723915.1 Gavialis gangeticus | reverse complement strand
AAAAAAAAAAAAAAAAAAAAAAAAAAAACTTTAGACTATATCTGGCAATCTAAACCTGTTGCTTGGGGGGGAGCTGGAGAGGTTGGGGACCTTTTTGAGGTGCCAGGTCATGGTTGTTACTTGGAGGTTCAAAAGTAAAGATCTGTGTTAACTTCAATTATTTAGAGTTATTTTATAGAAAAATTCTGTCATAGCATTTTGTAACCTGATATGTCACATTGCTGTTCTCTGTTGAATGTGCACCTGCGTTTTTCTATTTGAAAAATTTGCAGTCTTTGATCAGGGTGTTTTAAGTGTTCCCACTGTGGTGCTTTTGTCAGTTTTAAGGGTTTGCTTTGTTTTCTTAAGAATTTGTATAAGTAAATTTGACACAATGTACTCTTTTCAGGAATTATGCATAATCATAGAAACTCTGCATGCAGCATAATTTTGAAATTTTGTTATTGTTGTTTCCTACATAGAACTGAATAAAAGCCGAAGAAAGTTGTTTGACCCATCAAACATACGTGCCTCTTTCCTGGAAGGTGGAGCTAGCGGAAGACTGCCACGTCAGTATCACTCAGACATTGCTAGTATCAGCGGTCGCTGGTAACGGTATGTTGTGGCTCACAGTCAACTGTAAAGATGGACATGGCAATCCTGTGGACAACTGTCACTGCACACCCATCCTCTGCACTTTGGGAGTTTGGGTATCAAGGACCAAAGTATTTTGTCTGCACAAGTACTGTGCCAAAAAAAGAAAACACTTGTGTGTCATCTTTCAGAACACCAAATGTGGGTTATGTTTTACTCATTTAGAATGGACAGAATTTGCAATAATAATAATATAGGGTTCTTTGTTTAGTATTTTATTACCTATAACTATAATGTATGCACTGAATTTTTACTTTATTGAATGAAGGAAAAATGAAGAGCTGAAATGCCAGAGAGCATAGCTTTTGATTTTATCACGATGGATTTTTCTGGTACTGCTTAAAATAATTATTGAGGTCTTTCTGCACTTTATGTGTTCTGATTTCGTGTCCTGTGGAAATTTATTTTTCTCTCTTTTATTTCCATATAAAATGTTGTATTGGCACTCTTCAAATTTTACAGTGTTCCTATATTAGGTCAAATCTCACCACCAGGGTACTAAGAATCAATCTGTATGTAGATTTTTCCCCCACAGTTGCCTGAAGAAGCATTCAGAAATCAAACCACCTGGTAGTAGACCAGTCCTATTATGTTCTTAGGAAGCAATCTAAAACTGTTTGCAACAAAACTCATTCACTTTAACAGATGTAATGAAAGACCAAAATGGACCTTGCAATATTAACCCTTTGCAGTCATCATATTTAACTTCTGCGTATAATGCTACAACTGATTTTAATGGTTGTCTCAACACAGAGGGCTATTTTTAGTATACTGCCACTAGAGGACATTTATTTATATCAAACTTTTATATTTAGATTCTATACACTAACAGTACATAACAAATTAAACTGAGATCTACTAAAAATTTATGGTAGAGAATGAAAGGCGTTCGTCAGACTGGAGCTGTGTGCCATAAGTTTGATGAAGCAGACAACTAATCTAATTTGGCAAGACCACACTGTTGCCATTTATTAAGTGACACATTACTTACGTGACTCTGCATGCAGCAATTAAGCAACATATATGAAATAGATGTTATAGCATCTGTTTTGATTTAGGTTTGCGATTTTCAGCTATGAAGTACTTAAAACTCTGGGATTGAACTATTTCTGAAAAACTGGTTTAACAAAAAAAAAGTCCATGTGATAACTGGCTAGAGCTAACTATAATATTCTTATACTGTGAAAGTCCAAAAAATTTGGCAGTATTGTTGCTGCATCTTTTCAGATGTCTGGTTATGGATTTATGAAGGGTTTTCATATAATGAAGGAAGTTATAACGTGCCTCTCTTTCTGCAATGCAGTATGAAGGTTCCAAACATTAATTTGTTGGAAAGCATTCCCATAGGAAATATTGTGAATTATCTGTACTGTAATGTATTATTTATGTTCAGTGTACAAGCCTTTAAAGATGGACATGAACCACTATCAAGTGCTCTTAAGAGAAGGCATTAGAATAACCATTTACAGTAGATAATTTTATACAAAATGGCATGAAAATAGTTTTGACACTTTCCAGGAATAATTATTTTAAGGTGAGAAAAGAAATTCAATATATGGAGACATTTGCACACATAAAGGGAATTTTTGAAAGGTAATTATTCTGAGGGCATTGATGATCAAGCAGTAATAAAGTGGCCTGTTGCAAATAGCAAAAATTAACTGCTCAGTATTGGTTTCAGCCATATCCACTTAATGGTGTGTAGCTTAATAACGTCCACTGTAAATAAAATAGCAGTTAACTCTTTCTGTGTTTAAGATTATAGATGAACAAGTATAGACCTCCAGGTTGCATGCACACAGTTTTTACACACCAAAGTTATGTGCTCAAATGCCCAAAGTCTATGAACATATCAGATATTGTGTGTATCTTTTAGACATGCTGAATTTTATGCAAGCAGTTATAGTAGCCAAAGGCCTTAATCCTGCAAATATTTACTCTCATGCTTAGTTTTAAGCATATGAGTAGTCCCATTGATATAAAGTTACTCATATTTAAAAGTAAGCAGTTGTGTAAGTGTTTGCAAGATCACTGCCATGGTTTGAAAATTTAGTAGCATAGAAACATTATAGTTTTACATGATATTTTTAAATAAATATTTAGCAACGCTACATACAAATTTCTTGCAATCTCTTCCTAGTTAGTCTGATTAATTTTTAAGCTTACCTAATATTAAAGTTTAAACATTTTTTCAGAAAAACTACACATCTCATTTTTTTTCAGTTTTTTCATAGGTATATTGCATCTAAACATATTTTTGGCTGACATTATTACAGTGTTAAGTTGATGTGATCTTTTGCTGAGCAGTGCTTTTATCAACCACACCAAAGTAAAAAAGTTCCCAGTAATAACATGATCTTGAATAGGGCTGCACATACACAAAAAACACACTGGAAAATATTTTTCTCACTTTTAATTCCACAAAGGGAATATAACAATACAGCATACAGTGTTGTCAGTGTTGTATTATGCACAAAATATTTGACTTGCTAAATTAAAATATTAGTTTTGAATCTGTGCCTTAATAATGACCAGTTATCTGTAAATCTAGAGCAGATACAGACTATTTTTGTGGGTTGTGTCCTTTTAGTGATTTTTTTTTTTTAAAGAAAGATGGAATTAAAACATAAAAAATGGGGATTTTTCAAAACTAATCAATTGTTACATAGAAAAAAATAAATTTATATAACCCCCTTGTAATCTGATTGGTAAAAGATGTTTTATTTAGACCCTAGCTCTAGAGGCAGTTGCTTCTTAGAGGCAGTTGCTTCTTAAGAAAACACCAGAACTGAATTTTCACATATTGCAACAGACGTTTCTTTCCCATTGACTAATTTCTGCATGTTCTACAATTCACAGTATTTCATAAAAAGTGTTTCCCCCTCTGGCTTTTGATTCTGAATAGTTGTCAAAAAGTTGCAATTTTTTCCTGGGGTGGCTACCAGAGATTACAATAATTCTGGGACATGGAGTCAAACTAACAACTTTTCCTTATTTGTTTCCTGTCAGCATGGAAAATGTACTTGCGAGTGCCAAATCATGGCAGTCATTAACACAAACAAGAATACACAGGGGTTTGGAATCATGGAGATGTGGATTTAGATCTGCGATTTCATAGGGCTTTTCATACTGCAGAAATATGGGTGATGGAGCAGGAAGAGGGGTTGGATGAAATCAAGCAGTTTCTTCTGCATTAAGGGGAGCAGCTTCTATCCTTGACCAATGAAGAGTTATTAGTGACACAGGGTAGTGATGCAAACAGAGATGACCAAGAGTAGCTGAACAACAGCTGATTCCTAGAAACTGTGCCAAGTTCAGTCTAAAACCCTGGGTGTCTCTCAGCACGGAGAAATGTTGCCCTTATCCTCCAGAAGGTTATCATTCCCATTTGGAAGCCTAAATAATTTTGGTGTTGGTATATCAACTGTCAGCTGTTTCCCTGAAAGACTGAAGTGCTCTGATAGAGGTGCTGTCCTATCATGTCTCAAACTGTGGCCAGATGTAGGAGGCCATTGATGGCATTTTATGGATGGAGTTTCTAAACTCTTGCACCTATTCTTTGTTTTTCAGATGAGGCCAAAGACTTTATTAACAGGAAGGAGAATTTCCTCATGACATATAGCAAAGCCTCATTGATTACCATGGAAGAGTCACTGGTATCAAAGTGAAGTGGCCTGCAAGGTCCATGATGCCAGGATAATTACAATCTTACAGCTGTAGGCTGAAACAAGCAAGACAGTATTTTCTTTCCAAACCATTGTGTGCATTAATGGAGCAAGGAATTTTGAAGGGATTCTTTCTGAGATATCCAAGTCTTGCTTATTGGCTTAGGTAGCTTCTCATTGAACATATGGCCACGAAAAAGGGACCATTAGTGACAGTCTCAGTGGACATTATTTGGAAGACTGAAGCGTAAATGGCAGCAACCTCTGAAAAGGTTTTTTACCTTGTTTGATAAATTCTCTTTGCACAATGCCTGCACAGCATCTAAGAGGGAACCTGGAGGATGGATTGGAGCAAAAAGTAGAGACATTCTGAACAATTTCTGAGATGACAGTAGTAGAAGGTTTCTCAGTAAAATTCCCCAAGTGGACAAAAAGGGTTTGGGGTTGCATTTTTCTCCTACTTTAAGCCAGGTAATTGTTGTGAATCAGTATATTCTTGTAGCCATGATCTTATGTTAGAATTTATTAGGATTTAAGAGTATTGGGAGGAATTTTGTAATACCGTTTATGGTTACAGATGTAAATCAGTTAAATTTTTCAGCAGAGTTGTACCAAAATAAACTGAAGCGGCAGGTGATGGCTCTAAGGTTTGATGTAAAGGTTTCCTATTTACAGGCTACTGAGGCTCATTGATTCATAGATTCATTAATTGTTATGGGCTGGAAGGGACCTTGTAGATCATCGGGTCCAGTCCCCCTGCACTAGGCAGGAAAAAACAACTGGGGTCAAGTGAGCCCAGCAAGGTGACTGTCCAGTCTCCTTTTGAAGATTTCCAGGGTAGGTGACCGCACCACAACTGGAGGGAGTTTATTCCACAATATGAACACTCTGACTGTGAAGGAGTTTTTCCTGGAACTGAACCTGAAGCAGCCTTCCAGGAGTTTGTATCCATCGCTCCTTGTCTTCCCCAGGAGTGCCCTGGTGAGCAGCTGTTCAGTGAGTTCTTGATGTACTCTCCGGGTGTAGCAGTAAGCCACTACCAAGTCTCCTCTCAGCCCTCTTTTCTGTAGGCTGAACAGGCCCAAGCCCCTCAGCCTCTCATAGTATGGCTTGTCTTGCAAGTCCCTGATCATATGGGTGGCTCTTCTCTGGACACTCTCAAGTTTTACCACATCCTCATTGAAGTACGTTGCCCAGAACTGGACGCAGTACTCCAGGTGTGGTCTCACCACTGCAGAGTGCAGTGGGAGTATCAGTTCCTTAGTTTTGCATGAGATGCAACGGTTAGTGCATGCCAGTGTGTCGTTCACCGTGCTGGTCACAGCATTGCAGTGCCAGTTCATGTTCATGCAAAGGTCCCTTTCGGCTGTGGTGCAAGTCAAATTGTTGCCACTGAGCCTGTAGGTATTTTGGGGATTGTTTGCCCCCAGATTGAGCACCTTACACATCTGAGTGTTGAACTTCATTTGGTTCGGTCCACCCAACTCTCCAGACTATTCAGGTCTGCCTGTATCTGCAACCTATCCTCTGGCATGGCCACACTTTCCCATAATTTGGTGTCATCCACAACTTCACCAGTGAGCTTTTCACCCCCACATCCAAATCATTGATAAAGATGTTGAAAAGTACTGGTCCAAGCATGGACCCCTGAGGGACACCACTGGTCACATCTCGCCAGTACAATACAGATCCATTCATGAGAACTCTCTGGCTCCTACCATGCAGCCCATTTTCCACCCACTGAACTGTTAAGCAGTTTATACTTCCAATTTTTCCACAAGGATATTGTGGGTTACTAGAACAAAAGCCTTTTGGAAGTCTAGGTATGTAATGTCGACCTTCTCTCCCATGTCCAGGTGGCAAGAGACCTATTCGTAGAAGGCGATGAGATTGGTAAGACAAGACCTACCCGCAACAAAGCCATGCTGACTGTCATTAAGAATCTTACACTCAATGAGCATATGGCACATAGATCCTTTAGTAAGTTTTTCTGTTTTATCCCTGGGATGGAGGTTATGCCAATTGTCCTATAGTTGCCCAGGTCCTCCCACTTCCCCTTTTTGAAGAGGGGCACAATGTTGGCCCTCTTCCAATCCTCAGGGATCTCCCCTGCGTGCCACAATTTCTAAGAGTTTTGTCAAGAATTCCTCAATGACTTCAGCCAGCTCCATTAGCACTCTCAGGTGAAGTATATCTGGTCCTGGTGACTTATAAATGTCTAGCTTTTTTAGTTGATTTTGCACCAGCTCAGCATCCACACTGGGAAGGCTATCATTCCCACCACGCCCCCTGTGATCCTGTCTCACCTGTCTTTCCCCTTGGTCCAGTGAAATACTGAAGCAAAGTGGCCATTCAGGAGTTCAGTTTTTTCCTGAGTGTCTGTTACCAGCTGTCCCGAGGTGTTAAGCAGGGGCCCCACATTTCCATTTGTTTTGTTCTGTTCCCTACATACCTAAAGAAGGACTTCTTATTGTCCTTGACTCCCTTGGCTAACTTAATCTCAGTTGCTGCCTTAGTTTTCCTAATCATTTCCCTACAAGTGCAGACCACGGTTGTATAGTCCTCCTTGAGGACTGTCCCTAGCTTCCACTGTGTGTATGTCTCTTTTTTTTCTTTTTCAAGAGGACCGCAATGTCCCTATTGAGCCAGGAGTGCTTGCCAGCCCTTCTGCTACCTTTCCTCTTCATGGGAATGGTTTTCTTTTGTGCTTCAAGGATTGTGTCCTTGAGGAACAACCACTCTTTGTACACCTCATTCACCTTCCATCCTTGGTCCCCCATCACCTCCCCTACTAATGCCCTGAGCCATTTGAAATCAGGACTCCGCTGATTCTTTTAACCTTGGCATAAGAAGTAGGTGATGTGGTCAACACCACACTCCAGTCACCCTGCAAGGGACTCCTGGTACCTATTGGATGAGTGGGCCTTAGAGCTGTACTGGGAGTGAAAACAATGAATGGAAACCCATTGTTGGTCCCTTGGATCAACCCCAGGTCCTTTTAGTCCCCCTATGAAATGAGCTACATGCCTCCCAGTAGGCTTGATATAGCAAGGGAAAAATAATTTAAAGCTTTGAGTCTTTTGGTACAGACATCAAATTGAGCACACTGTGGGAGGAACTTAAATGCCAAATACACAGATAGAGGCTCTTAGCTGTGCCCAGCATGGTGACAGACAGCTAGTACCCAGTTGTCACCAATGCAGTTAAATTGGATTACTGGTAGAGCTCCCTTCTGCAGTATTTCCAGGCTAGCTACTGATGGAACCCCCTCTCTACAGTGACATGAGAATGGTGGTTCTTATGGGGTTAAGGGACCCTTTGATAAGTTTTTTGATGCCAGGCACCTAATTATCTAATGCATCACTCTTAAGTTTGGAGATGGCATCTTCTGCAAAAAACTGGTGCAGGCCTCTTAAGCAGATCATTCAGGGGTGGGAAAAATACAGCTTGTGGGTTGAATATGGCTCAACAAGGGATTTTATCTGGCCCAAAGTGTGTCCTGGCAGTGGGATGAGCAGAACTGGGGCTGAGACTAGGATCACAGAATAGTGACAGCATTGGGCCAGCACCCAAGGCAGAGCCATGATCCACTACCCACATGTCTCTGCAATGGGCACCAGTTCTGTGGGTAGAGGTGTGTAGGGAGCAGATCGTACCTCTGCCCTGAGCCCCACATCTGCACAGTCACCGCCCCAGGATTCCGACCCTAGCTGTGGTCCCACCCACCTGTCCCACTCCTGGACACCACAACCACAGCCCCATCCCATCTGCCTGGCTGAACATACCTGCCTATCTCCATAGAAACCCTGGGATCACCAGGTGGTGACAACACAGGGTCAGGCCCTCAGGCAAAGCCACTTAACAAGTTTTAGTGAGCTGTTGTGGGGTGCTGACCTAGTCCACAACAGCTCACCAAAACTCCTTAAGTTGCCCTCTAGCCCAAATAATTGCACACCCCGATTGATAATGTGGGTCCTATATTGGTCTTATGCCTTGTGTCTCCTTTGCTTTGATTTGAAAGTGGGACAAGCACCAGAATGCATTCATTTTCTGAGTGTCTTCTAAAGATTCTTCTCCAGAAAGAACTGAGCATGCATGTTGTGGGAGGGGGTGTGGCGGGGAGGGGTTGTGGGGAGGAATAGTCAAGCCCTGGATCTTTGTAGTGGTTCGCATAGAAGCATGGAATAGGTGTCCAGGAATAATCATGGCTGCTGTTATCGTTATATGAACTCACTACCAACTGGTATGAAAAGGCATACTTCTGGCAGCTCATTAGCATTTAAATGGAAACGTGACATCCAGGCACTGAGACAGTTCAAGACACCCAATATTCAAAGAGGTTGATCCTCGTGTGAAGCAGGCAGAATGCAATATTAGTTGGAAGACTGTGGAATAGTTAGGAACATATCTGTACAATTTTAAATTAACTCTACAGTTGTGCTATCCTCTTCCAACCAGGCTTGTTTACTGGAACCTAACAATTGCTGCAATTTAAAAGCAGATTGCATGTGAATGCAAGATTATTTACCTTAAACTTAATGAGAGGTGCCCTAGCATAACATTTTTGTGTAGACAGTGCCTGCAGAACACAGCTGTTTGCTGAAAAGTGTTAGCTCACAAGGCACTTCTAAGCACTGGCACAGATTGGACAAGCATGCCATAGCTTGCAGAGTATGTGACAGCTCTGAACAAGGTTGCTCTTGACTTTTTAAATGTTTTGTGTTTGAGGTAAATTCTTAATATTGGTTGCTTAATTTAAGTTTTTGATCTTCAAGAGGATAAGGTATCACAACAATGATATTCTGCTATATAATATTTTGAGTAAATTACATTTTAATAACCTGGGTACATTGTGCAAATATTTTTTTCAGTTGCACCCTTCTGCACAGTACCCAAGCTTTGCGTGCAAAACCATGCTCTCCACTATGGCTGGATTTTCTGAACCCCCGTAAGGGTGAATCTTGCACGCAAATATTGCATATTCTTTGAATGCTTTACCATCTAAATATGCTTTTAATGTGGTAAAATCAATCCACTACAAATAAAATACTGTAATCCTTTTAGTGATTGGTTTCTGAAGGAACATAGATGTTCTATTTATAGTTTTTCATAGTTAGTAGGGTTGGAAGGGACCTGAGCAGATCATCAAGTCCAACCCCCTGCCACGGCAGGAAAAAGTACTGGGGGCAAACAACCTCAGCAAGGTGATTGTCAAGCCTTGTTTTAAAGACCCCCAGAGTAGGAGCTAGCACGACTTCGCTTGGAAGTTGGTTCCAGATCCTAGTCGCCCTGACAGTGAAGTAGCACCTCCTGATGTCTAATCTGAATTTACCCTCTGCCAGCTTGTGACCATTATTTCTAGTCACTCCTGGTAGTGCTTGGGGGAACAGGGACTCCCCCAATACCTGCTGGTCCCCTCTGACTAGTTTGTAACAGGCCACTAGATCCCACCTCAGCCTTCTCTTGTGGAGACTGAACAGATTCAGGTCCCGTAGCCTCTCCTCGTAGGGCCTGCCCTGCTGCCCCCTGATCATGCGAGTGGCCCTCCTCTGGACCCTCTCCATGTTGTCCACGTCCCTCTTGAAGTTTCATAGTTTCTAAGTGTGGCACCCAGAACTGGATGCAGTACTCCAGCTACAGCCTAACCAGTGCCGCATATAGGGAGAGTATCACCTCCCTGGACCTGCTTGAGATGCATCTGTAGATGCATGACAAGGTGTGGTTGGCCTTCTTGACTGCATCCCCACGCTGCCTGCCCATATTCATCTTGGCATCAATGATGACTCCAAGATCCTTTTCTGCCTCTA
>NW_017728994.1:407121-413703 GCF_001723915.1 Gavialis gangeticus | reverse complement strand
CTCCCCTGGGGCCTGAGGGGGACCTAGTGTGGGGGGCTGATCTGGTCCCTGCTCAGGAAAATGGAGGCAAAGAAGTTGTTAAATAGGTTAGCTTTGTCATCTGGTGTGACGATCAAATTTCCTAGCGTGTCTTGCAGGGGCCCCACATTACCAGGTACCTTCTTTTTGCCCCCTATGTATTTAAAAAAGGACTTCTTGTTGTCCTTGATCCGGGAAGCTAGACCCAGTTCCATCTCCGCCTTAGCCTTCCTGACTACCCCCCTGCAGCCCCGAGCAACCACAGTATAATCCTCCCTGGTGATGGCCCCTCCCTTCCATTGGGTGTACGCCTCCCTTTTAGCTAAAAGACATTTCCGGATGCTTTTGGTGAGCCATGGGGGCTTTTGTGCCCTCCTGATCCCTTTGATTCATGTTGGGATTACCTCCCTTTGGGCTTGGAGGATCGTCTCCTTAAAAAGCAACCACTCTTCTTGGACACCTGACTTCCCTCCCCTCCAGGACCTCAGTGCTTCCCCAACTATAACCCTTAGCTCATTGAAGTCCGCCCTCCTAAAATCTGTGACTACTGCCTTGCTGCAGGCCTTTTGCCACCTTGCACTGGATGGTGAATTCCAGCAGGTGATGATCACTGTTGCCCAGGTGGTCAAGCACCTGCAGCCCCTCACCGGGGGGGCTGTATATATTCCCCCCTCACCAGGGGGGCTGTATATATTCATATGCAGTGTGCATGAGTATAGCAGGAAGAAATAAATTTGGAGAAAGAACCTGCTGGACTGGTGAGCAATAAAGGTAAGTTAGTGTCAGGCTCACTCAGCACAGGTTTACTGTACACTGAGGTGGATGTGTCAGCCTTGAGCTCTGCTGGGGAGGGAGTCAGACTTAAAAGTTACAAATATGAACAGGGATTTATTGAGATGACAACACAGAATATTTACAGAGGTAAGGGACAACAACAGAAACAATGATTTAACAACTACAAATACAGGAAACATACTGTGATGAACAGTAAGTGAAATTGAAGTTCATCCTCGAACTAAAGTTAAGAAGAAGCCAATACAAGTCAGGTGAAAGCAAGAAGATTCCAGGAAACCCATGAGGAAGCTGGGGCTATAGCAGACAGAGTCTCACTTCCTTCATGGGACAAGTTGCTAGCTTCACTAGTGCTCGCCATTAGGGCTGTGCAATACAGCAACATTTCATTTTGATTTCAGATTTGCTGTTTCAAAGGGACGGTGTTTAGTTTCACTGTTTTGAAGCACTGCTCCATTTTATTTCTCCAAAACTGTTTTGCTGTTTGGACAAGTTTCCCCCATAGGCTATAAAGGGAAATCATGAAAATACCTATAACTTATATTTCTTGCCTGATTCAGATGAAAACAGCAAGGATGGTAGCCCCTTCTGAGGCCATGAAGTCTGCCACCTTTCAAGGAGGTAAAGTGCAGTTTCCTAGAAACCCCTGCATCTGTCATGGAGTAGGGCCCCTAGAGATGTCCATGATACTCCTATGTCCCTGTGACCATGCCAGCTCTACCCTGCAGGCACCTTCTCGCCTGCAGCTACATTTTGTTAGAAAAGATAATAGAGAGCCAGGCTGCACTCAAGCTTCAGCTCAGCCATGGTTCTAATGGACCCTACTAAACACTGTAGATTCTTGGACCCATTACTAGGACCTGCTCTAAGTAGGTTCCTCAAGGGGACACCCTAAGCCTTATGTGCTAGATGCATGACTCTAACTACCCCTTACCACGCCCCATACCTTGCAGATAGCATATCCTTGTAATGAGGTCTCAGTCTCACTGTACCTTCTATTGTTGTGGGGCTCTCTATGACCCAGTTGCTGTGCCATCACTGGTTCTTGGCCCCTACACTACACAATAATGTGCCCCAATGAGGCCACCTCCTCCCTTATGGCCTCAGTCTGGTCCACCACTTTAAATAATAAGTAAGCAGTACAGTAGCACTAGCATCTCTGACAGTGAAACTGTCACAGACCCTTTCTTTCCTTTCCTGCAGGACCTGCTTCTCCAGCAGCTGCCATAAAACTCTCCCTGCCAGCCCCAGCCCTGGAGCTTAGATGTGCCCAGGACCCTGCCTCCTTCCAGTCAGCTGACTGGGGGCAGGTGCTAGGGGTGTAGGTTGTAGCTGTGTTGGTCTAGGGACATAGCAGACAAGGTTCTTTGGGTCAATCTGATATATTTAGTAGACGAACTGAATAGTTGAAGAAATACATCTTAGCAAGCTTTTGAGTTAAAAACCCTTTGTGAGGCTGAGGAAGCACCTGCAGTTAGTGTGTGCGCTCTTCCTGGATGGAAGAAATAGTAAAGAAGCCAGAGGCTAGCATGCAATGCAGGCAAGAAAACCAGTCAGTGAAAATGGAAATGGAGGCATCAGGAGGTGAGACAGGCTGGGATAGTGGGGAAGGGGAATGTAGCAGGTAAAAGTGGAGAGTTACCTGGGGAGTCAGGTGTCAGGCAGGTTGTAGTGTGTCAAAAATCCAATGTCTATATAGAGTCCATGTATTTCTGTACCTAGGAGGTTGATGAAGTGCAGTTCATAGGTTCATCTGTGCAAAGTGGTTTGTAAATTAGAACAAGCACTGAACCTCACTAACCTCATCACCAGAAGCCAACTTCCTACAGCTCAAAACACAACAAATGTATCCAGACCATACCATGACAAGACATGCAAAACCTGCCAACCATATCTCCAGTATAGCGATATCTTCACAATACTTATCTCCATCATGGCACCAAATGTCCTGATGGAAAATATGTAGGAGACACCAAGCAATAACTGTGCTCCAGAATGAGCACACACCAAAAATCTGTCAAAGACAAGAACAACCAGCTACCTGTCTCCAGTCTCTCAGGCCTGATCCTCAAAGGAAATTTCCAAATAATTTTTCACAGACAAGCCTATGAACTTCACTTCACCAACCTCCTAGATACAGAAACATGGGCTCAATGTAGACCTCGCAGGGTGCAGTTTTAGGTCATGCCCAGGACCTGGGGCCTCCTCCTTCCCCATGGTCCCATCCCATACCTCCAAGTTCATCCTGGCACGTGAGCTCAGCAGGGACATGTTCTTCCCCTGCTGGCTGGTGATGCAGTAAGTGCCACCTCCAGCTCTGAGAGCAGGGCATTAAATGGTTTGGAGACCAGAAACAAAGAGGAAATAAGTACAGATGGAATGAGGAGGGTGGCACTCACTCTACACCGGGAGCTTAAGAAACCCCAGCAGTGGGAGGTTCACCTTGAGGAACACCAAATACTCCACCAAATTAAGATCCAAAGAGGTTTAGTGGGGTGTCACAACATCCCCAGCAATGCTGAACACCCACTCACTCAGAACACTGGTTGGTGGACAGGACAGGTATTCCCAGACAAACATGGCCAAGTCCTGTCACATCTGGCTGCAGCTGCCCCAGTAGGCCAAGGGGTCTCTCAGCAGCGGCTACACATCCTCGGTAAGATAGGCAGCCACCAAGGCCTGAGCGCTACCTGCCTGATGGTGGGGTCTGCTGCCTCTGGACCCCATGCCCTTGGCCTGCATTGGCAGTGCCTGTGGTGAAGGAGCAGACTGGCTGGTGGATCCTCCTCTTCCACGTCCCCCCACTTGTGCCCTTATGCCTCCTTAACTCTGTTCACCAGGATCTCCATCCATTGATCCAGGGTTTTGCTGCCCTTCACCCTTGGGTCACACATAGCCGCCAGCACGTGGACTGTACTGGACCGCAATGGATCTAGCTGTTTCTTGATGCCCTCCTACAGCCACTTCACCAGTACCTGCACCTCTGGTGACTGGTTTGCCCCAGCCAGGAATATTGATCCCCTGGAACTTGTGCATTTTATTTTTAAGTTCCCTAACTATGAGGATCACCTGGCTCCGGAAGGCATTGCCACTGCTAAGATTCTTGGTGTCCTCAAGGAAGGGCTTGAGGACCACCCAGATCTAGGAGATGGTATCCCTCTCAGCTTTGTTCAGCAGGCCACTGATCCTCCATGTGCTCCAATGGAAGTAGCCCACCACCTTCCTGCATTTCAAAATCAGGTGGCTGGTTGTGATGGCACCCTTACTGGCAGCCCTGTCCCCCTCCAAGGCATCTCTCACTATGAGGTACAGCTTGTGTGCCACACAGTGGATGCCAATGAAGTTGGCATCATGGACAGCCTTGACCATATTTGCCCCATTGTCGGTGACCATGAACCCGTGGGTGAGCTCACCCTACCCAATGAGCCACCCCTGCACCATGTGGTTCATGACCCCCATGGTCTCTGTTGCCATGTGGGACTCATCCATCACCCCAGCTTGAAGGAGAGCCCACCAATGGCCTGACTGGTTGCACCAGTGCCCTATGAGGGAGAGGTAGGTGTGATCTCCACCCCAGCTGCTCCAGCTGTCCAAGATGAAGTGTAAGGCCACCTGCAGACCTGCCTTGCACAGCTCCTCCCTCAAGTACTCCATGCATGCCTCATACAAGGAGGGTACTAACGTCCTGCTAAAAGTGGTGCATGTGGGAGCTTGGTATGATGGGGCCATGAGCCACCTGAACCCTGGATGCTCAACAAAGGAGAAGGGCTGGCCATCCACAGCAAGCATCTCCCCAGTCTTCTAGGGGACCTCGCTCATTTTGAGAACACACACCCCTTGTGTGCCCACCTTTCCTCCACTGTTCCAGGGTGGCCTGCCTCTGCTTTTGGGGGACAGGGACCTTCGAGTGAGAGGGAGACTTCTTTTTGGGCATTCTCCCACTGGCACCAGACTGAGGAGCAAGGGCAAGGGGATGGTTCCTGCAGAGATGCATCAGCATTCCCATAGAGCTCATGCAGTTTGCTCCCTTGCCCCAGCTGGTTTTGGCTCAGCCGTGCAGGTAGGTAGCATACGTGGGATAATTTGCCAGCTCAAGATGATCCCAGACCACACTACCCCCTCACTTCTGGGGTGCGGGTACGTGTGTGGGTGCTGCCTTTTCCCCCTCCTCAGCAGGCAGAGGCACAGCAACAGAAGTGGACTCAGCTGAGCCACTTGCCTCCTGAACAACTACCTGAACCTCCTCCAGAGTGCCTTCTGGGGAAGGAGACCTGGTTGTACGGGAAACTTGAGGGGTGTGGAGCACAAACTCAGATGATTCCCCCTCCTTCCCCAGAATTTCTCTTGCTATGGCACTCAGATCCAGATCCAAATCCAGCTCTTCCTCTGGCACTGGAAGGCTCAGGCTGGGAATTGAAATTGGGATGGAGGAGACTAATGCTGGTGCTCCTTGTCATGGTGGTGGTGCTTAGGGTTGTTGTTGTTATGGCGGGTGTTATTGAAGGTGTCAGGTATCGCCGTCCCCGGTGGATCTGACGGATGCCGCCTAGGGTGTTATCAGCTATAATTGGGGATCTTACATGCATATGTTTCACCTGCCATGACTTGATGTTAACAGAGTTGGTTCAGATACCTTCACGTGTAGTCCAATTATTAGTCTCACCAGTGTCCTGCGAGGTCCCGAGGTTCTGAGGGCTCCACCACCCCTACACCCTCGCCCATTCCACTGGGTGGTGGCCAGCCAGTTGGTCCGGCCACGTGTCCTCAGTTCCTCTCAAACAATGACAAAAGAGCGGTCAAAAAGAAGACACGAAAATAGAGAAGGCTCTCCTGGCCTGTGTCGCTGCTCCGGCTGTCTGCAGCCACACTCGAAACCAAACCTCTGACCTTTGTCGGGTCAATCTCTCTTGTTGGCTCTCTCTCTTTCTCTGAGAGCCCCTTGTAGAGCTTGCCACGATTTCTCTTAACCGCTTAAGTCTATACTATTGGCTTGTGCCACTATTACATGTACTACGGTACCCCAAAGTCAATTGTCCCCCTCTATTAGGGTTATTATGGTATCCTTCTCACGGGCTCAGCCAGCTCCCGGCAGGTAAGCAAACAGTTCTACTCCCCCCAGGGGCCAGTAAACTGGGTTCCAAAACCCCGATGTGGTTTTGCTCTCTGCCAGAGGCTTCTACCAGCACTCAACGTTGCCTTTAGAGTTCCCTGCAGCGTGTGCCGGCATGCTCCACCACTTCCTCCTCCTCTTTCCGGTTCTGCATTGCTCCTTCCTGCCTGTCCCGGGCTCTTCTTTATACTGGCGGGGGAATTATCGGCCCCTTCCTTCCCGACATACCTGGGTAAGGGGAATCTCTGCCAGGCTCCTTGGGGCTGCGGACCCGGGGCCACTAAACCTTTGATTAGCCCGTAAGTCTTGGAGCCTGGTGGCTCCTTCTCTCTTTCACAGAAGGGGATGCAGACACTGCTCCCATTTCCTTGGTGCCATTAGCAGAAGATGCAACATGGCTGCTAGTTGTTGGAAAGATGCTGCATCTAAGTTGTGGGGGAGGATTTAGAGCTTTCCCTCTGCCCCCTCTTCTGCCTCAGCCACTTGCCTTTCCATCACACTTCATGTTTGGTGCGCTGGAAAATCTCTGTGTGTTTCTATATGTATTTATGTAATATATAAATATATGTTCTGTAATATATGTTGTCAATACAGACTGTCAGGGAAAAAACAAGTTTCTTTTATGTGGAGAAAGAATTACAGAGAATATCAAAAATGTAAAA
>NW_017728994.1:399148-402121 GCF_001723915.1 Gavialis gangeticus | reverse complement strand
CAATACAGACTGTCAGGGAAAAAACAAGTTTCTTTTATGTGGAGAAAGAATTACAGAGAATATCAAAAATGTAAAAATATCAGAAAAGTAAATTTCCAAAAGGGTTTTTTTTGGAATGGTTTGAACTTCAAACAGGTAAATGAATTTGTTTATACTACACAACTAAATGGTGTAAGTTCATCAGTAAGAATGAAAGAAAAAGAAAATCATGCTAACTTCAAAACTCATTGGGCATCTATACACATGCTCCAAGGTGGGGATGGGGGAGGCACTTTAATTAGAATGGCTCCAAGAGCTGCTCTAATTAAAGCGATGGCAGCATCACATGTATGCAGCATCCTGTGCTTCAAAATGGCAGTGGGGCGCTTGAACTAAAGCCCATTCAAGCTTCAAAGTGCCCCTGCCACCATTTTGAAGTGCAGGGATGCTGAATAGATGTGACACAGAGGCTGCTGGAACGTGCTTATTAGCACAGTCCAGCAGACTCCATCAATCGAGTCTGCTCCAAAGCACACTCTAATTATCATGTCAGAGCAGACATCCAGCACATGTATAGCCCATTCTTAGCTGTTAAGATTGACATCTCCTTAATACAGATAAGGATAACTTAGGTTTCTTAAATGTTTACCTGTATGCCCTTAGAGATAACCAGCTCCATGGTGGGCATATAGTTCAGTTATGTTAAACATACCAGTTAGTGAAATGCATTGTAATAATGTTGCGGTTGGAAAAATACAATGCTAATAGATTGTAAGTATAAAACTTTCACCTATTAACATAGTTAAGAATCAGTGCTACTAAAACAGTTCCAGAAATCCTGTATGTGAATGCACTTATATAAGGGGAAATAAATTACCTAGATCGGGGTGTCAAATATCCAGCTCCTGAATGGGGCAGGGTAAGTGGGGGCTGTGCTCCAAGCCAAATTCTGTTGAGGATGCATGTCAGCAGTGGCAGGGTGAGTGACAGCTGAGTTAACCCCCATGACTCTTTGATGCTGCTTACCCCACCACTAGAGGCAAGTACAGACCAATCTGGGGGGCTAAATAAGTTTCACTGCCCTGTGTTCTAGATAACTTAAAGATGTGTGTTAGTGTGCATCTATAATACACGTCATAAATCATATGCATATTGAACCAAGTTCTTTCCCCACTGAGACTCCCAGAGGCCATACAGTCCAACCCCCTGCCTGAAGCAGGATCATTCCTATCCAAACCATCCCATACAAATCCATTAGCTAAACTCTTTAGCTGCCTGGCTGCCATCTTGGCCACCATTTTCTGTCCCAGAACACCCTGTTCCCATCACATGGTCTTTGGCCTCCTAAGGCCCAACCCCTGGCCACCATGTTGGTGGCCATCTTGACTGCCATGTTATGTCCCAGAACACTGAGGTAACTAATCTAGATTTTTTTTTGGAGGGACTGGCTTTCTACGGTAATAGGGTGAGCCTGTGTTAACTATATAATCTCTTTGCAGGGAGCAAATATAGATTCTTACACTACACCAGTAAGGCCCTTTGTTCCTGCCTTACCACCAAGGCCTAACAGATGTCTGCCAAGAAAATGCTACCATAGCAATAGTTCTGAAGAGGGGGAGATTAAGGAGAGTAGTTCCCTAATCCAAGGGTTTCCTGAGATGTTTGATGACCAGAGCAGACACTGACGATTCTGGAGAAGAGGTGTGTCTCATTTTGGATGCTGAGGAAGAAGAAGATGTCTCCAAGGGGTCAGAAGCACTGGTGTCTTGAACCTGGAGGGGTGGGATGTGGGGGTCCTTATGGGTTTCGGTGGGAGGGGGCAAGAATTAACTATGAACCCCTTAAGCAGTGGCTAAGTAGAGTTTCTCCTTTAAGATCTCTCTGCAGCCTAGTGAAGCCTTTCTCATGATACCAGAAAGACAACACAGCAGCAGCCCTTGTAACCCCTGTATTTGAAAAGAGAAGCTGTTTTTTGTGACAATTGGAGGCCTGGTGGTTGAGAAGAAGAAAGTGCTGTGGGTTTCAGATAGGAATTGAATGAGCAAGCCCTGTCTCACCACAGGGCTGTAGAAGGCTCATGAAATCTCTTGTACTTGTTTGTTGTTATGACATACTGAAATATTGCTTCAGAAAGAGACTTTTTGAAGATTGCAGTGGCTCTCTCCTACATTCATCAGGACAAGGAAGCCATGACTATATGGACCGGACAGATGAGGATATAAGCCGGAAAATTCAGAAACTTTGTACTTAGCTATGTATGGAGAGTTTTCTGAACGCCATAACTGCATTAGGTTAGTCTATGAATTGTCTATGCCTCACTGAGAAACATTTAGCTCAGAGTGTGGCAATTATAAACCATATCAATTTGGATGGAGACCCAAATTCTGTTTTCTATGGTGTTATTCATGAGGAAGATAAGTCTCTGGTACCCTATATTGAACACTTCATTGGGACAAGAAATTATAAATTTCTGCTCCAGAGAAAAGGTAGCCAGGATATAGTGTAAAACTAGCAAAAGCTGTAAATTTTGTACAGATTTTAATGAAAATCTTGTTAGAAATACATTCTCACAGGTGTCATGCTTCCATCTTTTGGCTAAGGGAAGGGTATAGATGGGGGGGTGGAGGTATAAAGGGGTCACAATTAAGGACACATTGAGAAATGTCTCAAGTAAACCCTGTGGAACCATTCAGAGCATCTGTAATCTGATGGCTACAAGAAGGTGTTGTCTTTACAGCTAAGAATCTTTACAAAAAAACAGGCAGGCTGGTACCACCCCAAAATTGAATGGATTTGAATCCATCAGTTGTTGCTATCACACCTAAGAATCTTACAAAAGAAGCAGGCAGTGTGGTACCGCCCCAAAATTTAATGGATTTTAATCCATCACAATGGGTCTACAGGGTGTTACCTGATTTGCCCATCACCTTGGGGTGTGCTCACTTATTAGGGGTACGTTTCTAGGGTCTTGGTAATTCTATCAATGTGCTGCTT
>NW_017728994.1:395511-399137 GCF_001723915.1 Gavialis gangeticus | reverse complement strand
CTGTATCAGGGTTCCCCAAGAACATGGAGCTGAGAGGTAACAAGGGACAAATCAAAAACCTGCCCTTGTTTTTGCATACTGGTTTTTTATTCATCCCTGTAGACCCATTGTGATGGAGGATGGCCCTGATTTTTGCATACTGTCCTTGATGATGACCCTCCCCATCAGAGAGAGAGGCCTCATAAATATTAAAATCAGAAGTCATCAGGATATAATTGCTGAGAAGGCCAGAAAACACCTCTTTTCTCAGGATTTTGGAACAGTTCTAAGACAGGATCTTAGTATGTGCTCATATGCTTTATGTATATAAGCTTTTTTTATGCTTTATTTACTTTTTTCTTTCTGTTGTTCATTACAGAGAGCCTGTCTACTGAAATAAAGATCCAGACACCAGGTTCTATGTATGTGGTCATAGGTTTTTATATATTTTTATGAGTTTTTATTTAGGCTTTTTCTTCAGGATTCTTGGGATCTTTATTACAGCAGAAGCAGCCAAACTTTAGACTAGAAAAATCTCAGACGGGTCAGCCCAAGGCAGGGTGTATGTATGTAACTGTTTTTACACTCTATGCATAGAGACAACTTTTCTGTCTCATCACAGTATCTTTTAATTACTCTTTCTTGTGGTCTTCATTATAGAGGATCTATCTAGTGGCAAAACCACAAGTACTATGGGCACTTTTACTACAGAAATGTAAAAATTAATTTTAACAATGAAGAGGTCATCTATGGGTGTGTTAATATAACACTTAAGTCAGAGAACCACTTGGTAAAAGTTTGTCCCAAAACAGAAACCCTTCTTCACAAATGGAAAACCAGAACAATCATATCCCTTCATGTCTTTACCCCATGGTGAAAGGTACTGTTAGACTTTGACTTTATGTGATGCCTAATGACTAGGGACCAATGGACCAATGCCGTCATGGATCACCTGTACACATTGCTTGTCAACAGTTTTATTAAAAATGGAGTCAGCTTTGGGTGAGCTCCCAAAAAACCCGGGGAGCAGCAGCAAACATTAGTTTTTTCCATATTTATACACCTTGGTTTATGCTCATTAACATTTACTCCACCTTTGTTCTACCCTTAGTTCTTCCCATTTTAAGTTCTGCCTCCGTTTACTGTTTGTTTCATTAGCATAGAATTACCTATTTCACTTATTTACATTTCTTTTTGCTATGAGTGCATGTCTAAGACTTTGACCCTACTTTTTTCAGTCACTGGGTGGACTTTGACTAAAACTTGAAAGCTTCTGGAGGCTTCTTTACTAATCACTATTCACCTTTTTGCATATGTTTATTTCAGATTCTGTTACCAGTTCCATGTTGTTTTTCACATTCCAGTCAGTTTTTTATGTTGTACCATCCCCACATTCCTAAGACTTCACCTCATTCACAGCACACAGACTTACACAGACTCACTTGCTGCTTTTTTAGAAAAAATGGTTCACACAGTTAAAATGGTTACTTAGCATAAGCAAATGGCTAGCTTAGCATAAGCATTCATAAGCAAAATCTACTTTATCTCCTAATAGCGGGTGGTTTGCATCCTTTTTCTTTTACACAATGAGCTATATATCTAACAACACTACTATACTGTTAGAAAAATGCTTGCCTAAGCATCTTACAATGTTACTTTTAACACACCATTCTGCCTTGTAATTGGTAGCTCTGCTAGGCCACAAGTTACAGCCTTTTTATTCAGCTGCAAATCCAATGCTTCCTCCTGGTTTAATTTTGCTAAGGGTCTTTTAAAGCATGGGTTTGTCTTTCAGCCTTGTAGCTTTTGAAACTGTGTTTTGGTGTTAAGGGTAGGGTTAGAGTGTGTGTTCATTTTGAAAATGAATTGTTGATGCTGAGATGTCAATTTTGTGTTTCCTAAGTGATCTCATGCAACACCTCCAAAGAGCAATATGATGTTCCAGAAACACCAGAGGGATGCAATCCAGTTTGAAGGCCTCTAACAGCACTTACTGAAAACCACAGAAACACTGAGGATCAAAAACCTCACAGATTAGAACCTACCAAAACCAGAGCTGAAGGACATGGTAAAAAAAAGAAAAGACCGCATGGTTCCTCAGAGGAAAACACACCACCAAACCCTGAGGAAGCCATGTGTAAAAACACAAACATTCACAGTTCCAAAGCTGCTGTTTTGGGGTCTGTGAATAAGAAACACAAGACTGATTACTCACACACTGGGAAAGATCATAATTATTTTACAGACAGAAAGAAGAGATTTGGTGGGGGGGGGGGGGGCCCTATAGAGCCTTGAAAGATCATGATTGTTCAACCAAAAGGACAGATGTTGTACAGAGGGGAGGTGGTCTGTATGGCCCTGACACTAGGCATGGTATGCATCATAAGAGGGGAGGCACTGATAAACCTGAGAACAAGTGGGGCAAACAATGAGGGCCTTTTTAAAGACGAAGAAAAGGCTAAATGCCTACTGAGAAAAAACAAGAGGCCCACAAATACCCCAAACCTTCCCAAGCCTGTGGAGCCAGAGAGCAGGTCTGGAGCATGTGATTTCAAAGACCTTCGAGAGAGTCAATCAAAACCTTCCTGACCTTCTAAGCCTCTGGTGTCAGACAGCAGTGGTGGTGAAAATGAATTAGAAGACCCTCCAGAGGGCCCCTCAAAGCCTCCCTCTCCTCCTGGGTCTGTGCTATTAGACAGTAGGGATGGTGAAAGTGATTTAGAAGATTCTTCAGAGGGTCCCTTGAATGTAGTCTCTCCTGAGTTAGTTTAGGATGTCTTGCTAGATGTATAAATGGTATGGGTGTGAAGGTGGGAGTGGCCTATAGCTAGGTTTGGAGCCCAGAAGTATATAGAGGAGTTTCATTTTAGGAATCTGGAACTTATACTGGTACATGTGGCTTTTGAAGCCATAAGAAGTGGGGTAGAATGAATTGTAGACTGTCTCCACCATTTATTCAAACCTGTTGATTATGTCCAATGTTAAAGGGGTGGCCAGAGCCCCTCCAGCATGGCCTGGACCACTGATCAGCGTGCCCCAGCACTTGCCATAGGAGCGGAGATAAGTGGCAGCTGGGAAGAGATGCAGACACAGGTGCAGACTCGGCAGTTTCACAGCTGCCTGAGCCTGTGTATCAGAAAGAGCTGGGGGCGTGGCTCCCGAGAAGTGAGGGCTGCTCAAAAGGTGGCTGGGGAACCAGATGGCAGGGAGCTGGGGAGAGAGGAGCAGAACACCAGCTGGGAGACGCTGGCTCTGGAGCCAGGAGACTCCAGCCCCAGCCACCCTGGGAAGGAGTCAGCTGTTCACCAGGGGACCCTGACTGGTGAGGCAGAAGGCAGACTCAGGGGTCAAAAAAGGCAAGGGAGCCACACTGAGGGGCAGCAACCAGAAGGGACGCCGCTGGGTACCATGGCTGAGGGCAGACCCTCAAGCCTGCAGCCATCCTCAGACAGCCCCAGAGGGGGCAAAGCACAGAGGACCAGGAGTCCCCAGAAAGGGGAGAGAGGTGATGCCAGCAAGAAGGACCAGGATGATGGGACCTCAGGTGAGCTGGGCTCCGGGGCAGGGACTCCAGAAAAACTGGTAGGAATGAGGCACAGGGTCACCACCAGTAACCACGCCTACTAGAGAAAAGGCGATGCACAAGT
>NW_017728994.1:369528-390511 GCF_001723915.1 Gavialis gangeticus | reverse complement strand
AACCAGAAGGGACGCCGCTGGGTACCATGGCTGAGGGCAGACCCTCAAGCCTGCAGCCATCCTCAGACAGCCCCAGAGGGGGCAAAGCACAGAGGACCAGGAGTCCCCAGAAAGGGGAGAGAGGTGATGCCAGCAAGAAGGACCAGGATGATGGGACCTCAGGTGAGCTGGGCTCCGGGGCAGGGACTCCAGAAAAACTGGTAGGAATGAGGCACAGGGTCACCACCAGTAACCACGCCTACTAGAGAAAAGGCGATGCACAAGTTCCCTGAGGTGATAAAAAGGGGCACCAAGAGAGAGAGAGGGAGATGATCGCGGGAGCTCCACCAGCAGGTGCTGGTGTTTTGCAGTTAAGTTGCAGTTGACCCCAGCTGGGGCAAATTTATTTCTTAGAAGAGGGGAAACCAGCCCGAAGACAAGGAGTGGACCCCTAAAGGTTAACAGCCAAGAAGACCCAGCCCTTTCAAGGAGGGCAGTGTGGGGAAGACCTGTGGGGACCAGCATCTACCCAGGCCAAGGACGTGGTAAGTGTGAGGTAAAGGGGAGGTTTGGAGCCCCACGAAGACACCCCCAGGATCAAGACCCGTCCGGGCCCCTGACAGGGAACTGCCTCACCAACAATAGCACCGAAGACATGGCAGGAAAGAAAGGGGCAGACCATCCACGTGGCAACAGAATAGGGTTTCACCCTGATATCGCTGGGGGGCAAGGCACCGACAAAGAGGTCTCCAAAGCCTTACAACACCTACCAGTGACCCCCAGCTTCATACTGAGGCAAATGGTATGAACAACTGCTTATATTCTCCAGCTGTTAATTTAAATGACCTGTTTTACTGATCCACTCTAAAGTTGTTACAAAGTCGGAGAGAAATACTGTTTGATTCAACATTGTGGTTGATTGTAGTAGCTGTAAGAGGTGTGGGTGGTAGTGCCCGTAGAGTGATAAGCTGTATCCTCTATTCCCAAATCATTGCCAAAAAGAGACAGTATTTAATTGATCTGAATACCTTTGATACTAAGCTGTGTTTTGCTGGTAGTCTCCTTGTTCTGACCACTCCTAGAAGAGCCACAGATGCAAAGCTGCTACATGGTGCAAACCAGCTGCATGAGAAGTTGAGGTGGCCAACTCAAAAACCAGTTATGCTGAAGGATGTATCACTGTTTGATGACCTTGTAAAGGTTAACATCCATACAATTATGCATAAGGAGAAAACAGGGTGCAGTTTCTATAAAGCACACAACACACCTCGGTACCCAAACATTTGTTTCCTTATGTTGCATAGTGAACATTATTATGGTGGTCTGGATGTGAGAGAGGTTTTGGGGGTGAGAAATTATTACGATCTTTGTCAGGCATTGTCCAGTCATAGACGTGTGCAGGTTCTGGTGCCACCTCTGTCTGAGCCCAGACTGTGCAGATATTGTGAGTAAGGCAAGAGGTGTCCTAACTGTGAACTGGTCTGTCGATCCTTAGTGTGCTTAGAGAGACACACAGTTCTGGCTTCTGAAAAAAACATTGACTGTCTGTCTAAAACTTTGTTATAAATGTAAATCTTATGTGGACAAAAACCATGAATGCAAAGAGTGGCAATGCAAACAGTGCTATGGGCAGATCATGGATGTAGACAAGCACCAGCACTTTATGCCACAAATTACTAAACCTGAAATAGGGAAGGTTTACATTTTTTATTATTTTGAATGTATGCAGGAAACCAGGATGCATGTACCAAATTACGTTTTCATGATGGAGTTAGCCCTAGAAATCTCCTGGGAGGCTGAGACCCAAGAGACAGAACAGGCTTGGGAATTTAAGGGTGAAGAATGTCTGTCTGACTTAATTAAGGTCTTTATCAATAAAGAATACCAGAGCTACACCTTTACAGCTCACAATGCCAAGAGCTATGATGACTACTTCATTGTCAGCCAGCTATTAAAGGAAAAATGGGCATAAATCTCATCACCCAGGGTGGTAAACTCATGTGTATAGAAGTCACTAGCCTAGATATCCATTTCATAGATTCTTTAAACTTTCTACACATGAAACTTAAAAAGCTTCCCCAGGCCATGGGGTTCAAGAATGCAAAGGGCACTGCCCACATTTTTTTAACATGAGGGAAAATCAGAATTATATGGAACCTCTCCCAGAAGCAGAGTACTATGGGGTTGAAAGCATGATGCCTGGTGAGAGAGAGCAATTTTTTAGAATGGTATCAGGAAAACTGTGATAAGACATTTGATATACAAAAGGAGCTGGCCTATTATTGTCTGCTGGACGTAAAAATGTTGAAGGAGACCTGTCGCCGCTACAGGAACAAAGTTATGAAATGGCCTGGTGGGTCGAGATGATGAAAAAAGAAGGTAAACTCAAACATGTAAATCTATGCATAGACCCTTTTCAATATATCCCACTGGCTTCTGTCTGTATGGCCATGTACAGATTTATGTTTTTGAAAGACCAGACCATAGCACTACTTCCCCCAGATGACTATCACAGACAGATGAAGAGATTTTCAACCCCCTCTATCCAGTGGCTCATGTACATCTCCAAAAGAGAAAATATTCAAATTCAGCATGCCTTACAGGATGAGGAATTTGAGGTGGGGGGCTATTTTTTAGATGTCTATGCTATCATTGATGGGAAACCCACAGCCTTTGAATTTTTGTTTTTTCCATGGCTGTCACCTGCTACAATGAAAGTGAGTGGAACCCATTGACAGGGACAACCTATGGGTTTTTGAATTATCAGACTCAGCAAAAGGTCAATTATCTTAAGAGAGTGGGGTTTACCTTGAGGACCATTTGGTAGCATGAGCGGAGGACTTTGTTAGAATCAGATGAGGAGCTCACAGATTTCTTAAGCAGAACCCTGTTACTTTCTCTTCTGATGCCTAGGGACACTCTCTTTGGTGGGGAGAACTAATGCTATCTATCTCTATTACAAAGCTAACCCAGATGAACAACTATTATGATTTTTCTAGTCTCTACCCCTTCATAAACAAAACAAAGGAATACCCCATTGGGCACCCTGAAATCATTCATGACAATTTCGGCCCCCCATCAAGCTATTTTGGGTTGGCCAAGGTGAAATTGTACCCACCATGCAGTCCCTTTTTCCCTGTGTTACCTGTCAGAGTGAATGAGAAACTTATGTTCCCACTGTGCCACACCTGCATGGAAACAAACCAGCCAAAGTGCACCCACACTGACAAGGAATGGGCCCTCCTGGGCACCTCATGCACCCCAGAATTGAACAAAGGTATCACAAAGGGGTACAAAGTACCTAAAATCTATGAGGTCTGGGATTTTTCTGAGATGACTAACACACTTTTTGAAAAGTACATAAAACTCCACCTGCAACACAAACAGGAAGCCTAGGGGTATCCCACCTGGTGTGCTGACAAAAAAACCCCATGATCAATATGTGGCCAATTTCTTGTAAAAAGAAATATATGCTTTATGCCCTGAGCATATTAAACCCAACCCCACAAAACAACAAATCAGAAAATTATTTCTAAATTCTTTGTGAGGTAAATTCAGCCAGAGGACAAACCTCCCCAAGACCAGTATCATGAGAGACCCTGAAGACCCCTTTGGCTATCTCTTTTCTTCTGCCTATGACATTTCCTCCTGTGACTTTATTGATGATGAGATGGCCTGTGTGTCTTGGAAGCATGCCAAAGAGTGTTACACACTCTCAGGCAATACTAACATCTTTCTACCATGTTTCACCATGGCGTATGCATGCTTAGAATGTACGATCTGGTAGACAGCCTGCAAGACCGGTGCCTATACCACAATCTGTTAGACATCCTGCAAGGCCAGTGCCTGTACCACGACAGAGACTGTGATTTTTGTGACCCACAAAGGAGACCAGAATTCCCCACTAGGCAATTATTTAGGTGAGCTCACAAGTGAGATCCTGCCAGATGAACGTATCATGCAGTTTGTCAGTAGGTCCGAAAACCTATGGGTATAAGCTGTTGGGAGGAAAGGTCTGTTTAAAGGTCAAGGGGATTACCCTGGATGTGGTCAACTCTGAAAAAGTCAAATTTTGGGTGCTTGAGAGATCTTGTTCTTGATTACAGAGCGAACCCCACCAGGGACCCCCCCCAAAACCATTGCAGTACAGCAGACCTCGATTGTCAGGAATGAACAGCAGTAGACAATCGAAACCAAGAATATTAAGAAAACACAGAAAGTTTATGACAAAAGAGTCCTCACAGAAAACTTTAAGCCCCTCCCCCATGGTTTTTGAATACGGATATGTGTGGGAAGCACCCCTTTTCTGTGATTCTTGCAGGGCCTAGCAACTGTGGCAAAAGTTACATTCTAAAAAACCTTCTGGATAATGCTGATAGCTTGTTGTCTGTTTGTGCCTGAGAATATCATGTGGTGCTATCACTGCTGGCAACCTTTGTATAAAGAACTCCTTTGCAAATACTTTTTTTTATCTGTAGCCCAGGTGTACTCAGGTATACACTCCCCTTCTTCAATTGAAAGAAATTGTTAGCTGGCAGGTGTACTGTGGGGGAACTGCAGACTGTTCAGTTTTCCTCCATCCCTATAGAACCAGGCCAGGACAGTCAGGGGACTTAATGTAAATAAATTTGTATATATTTATGACAAGGAAAAGAAACACTATATTATTATAATAATGTAATGTATAATAATACAATATTTAAACAAATAACATAAACAATTCCCTCTGGGTAAATGATACAAAACCTTAAACCAGTGCTCCAGATACAGGTAGCTGATATGAAATAGATAAACCCCAAAATAAACATAGATAGGCAACAGATAAACTATAGATAAGTATAGATGAACAATAAATAAGCCACAAATAAATACAAATAAACAACAGGTGAAATAATTGCAAAATGGGGTCCCAGCAGAGCCCTAGGTCTCCATTCATCTACTAATTTACAAACATGAATTCAAAAAATATAAGGCCTGACATCACACAACTTATGGCGCAAGAACCTCAAAAGATAAATTTAATCCCAAGGGGAAACGCCAATGCCTTTGGGCTTTTTCCCAAGCCCTTCAAGGAACCTGGTAACTTCAGGGGGGGCCTCCCAGTGGGACCTCCACTTTCAGGAGTCCTTAACTAACCAGGGGGGACTCCCCCTTCCCTGTGGGAATCCTTTTTCCCTGCAACTCACAGCTCCCATGCCTGGAGGGTGACCCTCTTCCTCAGCGCCAGGCTGCTCTCTCACCTGCGGTGGTCTTTGGGGGGGGTCACTGTCCTGTGGAACAGGGCTCCACTATGCAGGGCTTCTGGAGCCTCTGGCTCAGCCCTGTCTGTAGCCCGAGCACCATCTGGCTCCCTGGACTCAACTTTTTGCTATGGGTTGGAAGTAAGAGCCACCTCATGCAACACTGGGCTCAGTCTGCTCCCGGGCCCTTCGTGCAGTGCCTCTTGCACGAAGCTCCCAGCCTCATGCTCGGGGTTGGGGACCTGAGCCAACCAAGTGCTCCAAAGTTCCTGATACATGCACCATGTCTCTGGCCACATGTCAGATGATGCAGACCAAAGCCACCTCATGCAGCTCCCAGGGTCTGGATGCCATGAACCATGCTGCACACCAGGAGCCTAGCTACTGGAGCCATCTGCCATTCCCTGCCGATGGAAGTTTTTAGGGGCACTTCTGGGCTATTGCTTTGCCTTGCTGAGCTCTTTTAAGCCCAGCTCTTCTCTTTTCTCTGTCTGTGATGTATCTCCCTTGTGCTGGGTATGCAGCTCCTTTTATAGACTTCAGGACTCTGCCTCTGAAGTCTTCTAGACATGACAGTGCTGCAGTCTGCTATCAGGCCTGGGGGGAGCTCCTCTCCCCCCCCCACCTCAGGAAAGGGGCATGACTTAACTCATCTTGCTGTCTTCCGATTGATGAATGGGCTCCACCAATCAAAACAGCAAAATCTCAAGCCTGGTACTCAACCAAAGCTCCAAAAGTCAAGCCTGCTACATATTAAATTTGTGGAGGGCCTGCCGGACAGCCTTAATGACAACCAGTTGTTTCCTCCAAATAAAGTAAATATGGTTGTGGTGAATGATTTGATGAACTCTGCTTGTGAGAATGGCAAAATAGAGAAAGCCTTTACCAAGTAGGTACATCACAGGAATCTTAGCATCATGTAGTTCAGAATGTTTTCTGTCAAGGGAAAAAGTGTTGCACTATCAACCTCAACACAAAATACATAGTTCTGTTAAAAAAACCCAGAGATAAGCTACAAGTAGTATCCCTGACAAGGTAGATGTACCCAGGCAAGCCTCATTTCTTTCTAGAAGCTTTTGAGGATGCCACTAAAAAAACCTTATGGGTATCTGATGATAGACTTAAACATTTCTACCCCAGAGGCTTTTGGATTAAGAACTGGGCTTTTCCCTCCAGACCAGCCAGAAGTTTACACTTTGAAAAAAGTGGTGGGTGGAAATAAAAAGAGATGATGTAGCAGCAACCTCTTTTTTAGCTTCTGAGCCTGCAGAAAGGGAATGTGTCTAACTGCGTGAAGATAAATTTGGCTCTCTTAATACTGCTTATTCAATCTTCCCCACAACAGAGGAAAGCAATACTCTGCTCAGCCTCTGAGGATTTAGTAGCAGTCATTTCAGAAATTTCTCTGGACACCTTAAAAGGAAACATCCTTTTGACATCCCACCAAATCCGTGTACTGAAAAAAAAGACGTGGGATCATAAAGAGCCTAAGTAACAAAAGACTCTCTCTCAAAAAAAAAAAAAAAAAAAAAAACAGCTGGTCAAACAGTCTGGGGGATTTATCAGACCCCTGTTAAGTTTTACCTCTGATCATGGGACTTTTGACTAAGCAGTGATGGAGTATGCAGAAAAAATGTACCTGGTGCCCAGCCACCAGCTGGAGCAATTAAGGGCTCCCCCACTACCGCAGGAAAATATCAGAATTTAGGTGACCTGTTTATTGGATACCAAAATGAGAGACATTCTCTAAAGGTTGGGTTTACCAGAATATGATAAAACTAAACTTTATGCTGCTGTGCTTCAAAAATAGCTGGTGCATGTGAAGCAAGGTGATCTGGATAGAGGGAAATTAACCCTGTTTATACCAGAACAGAACCCCTTAGAAATGGCAAAACCCCTAGAAACACCAATGAATCCTGACCGCACTGTTCAGAAAGTGTTGGATAATGTGCCCACCCAACACAGGAAAAATGCTAAAGTGTTGCTTAGCAAACCGAGCCAGCACAAGCATATTTCTTCTTGGGATGCTTGGGGCGGGGGGTGGGATTGTATACAAAGGAATGCTCATCAGAGGTTCTAACACACTCAACTTAGTCCTGGAGGCCCTCCAGACTCACACCACTTCTAGTAAACATCCACCTAGAGGTAGGACATCCATGGCTGAGCTGAATGTACCATCTTCTATTATGGTCAGTGCTGCAAATTGGGATCATCTGGACCACCTAAAAATCTCTGCAACAGGCCAAGAAACACTAACCTCACCAACCTCAATGCCAAAGAAGTGACAGGTTGTCTCTAAAAGTAAGTGAATTAGCATGTAAAGGTTACAGTTGTAATAAACTACTCTATACTGCTTCAAAATTTTGTCTGCAAAGTGTTTCTTAATATGATATGGGGTAAAAGAAAAGTAGACACACACACGCACCACAGGGCTGTAGAAGGCTCATGAAATCTCTTGTACTTTGTTGTTATGACATACTGAAATATTGCTTCAGAAAGAGACTTTTTGAAGATTGCAGGGGCTCTCTCCTACATGCATCAGGACAAGGAAGCCATGACTGTATGGACCAGACAGATGAGGATATAAAACGGATAATTCAGAAACTTTGTACTTAGCTATGTATGGAGAGTATTCTAAATGCCATAACTGCATTAGGTTAGTCTATGAATTGTCTATGCCTCACTGAGAAACATTTAGCTCAGAGTGTGGCAATTATAAACCATATCAATTTGGATGGAGACCCAAATTCTGTTTTCTATGGTGTTATTCATGAGGAAGATAAGTCTCTGGTACCCTATATTGAACACTTCATTGGGACAAGTAATTATAAATTTCTGCTCCAGAGAAAAGGTAGCCAGGGTAAAACTAGCAAAAGCTGTAAATTTTGTACAGATTTTAATGAAAATAAATCTTGTTAGAAATACATTCTCACAGGTGTCATTCTTCCATCTTTTGGCTAAGGGAAGGTAGACACACACATTTTTTCTTTTTCTTTTTTTTCCAAAACCAACAGCAGGGTTCTTTATTTAAATAACACTTTTGTGAAAGTCATTGCAAGAGACACATGCCTGGGTATGTTATAACATGTTTTGAGCAGGTCCAGTCACGTGGAAAGATTTGTATTTACTATTTACAAGCTGTATCACTATGTGGTTGTTTCATCCTAAATCATCAGAATACAATTTTAAAATGTGTTTGTAACAGGGGACTCTCTGGGCTGGTCTGTCTTTGGCCCATCTACCTGTTTCTGGGCCAACCATCTGCCTCCTCTTCTGCCATGCCTTGATGATACATAATTATGGTGTTAATTAAGTGGGAGGCTGCCCATTCCTGCCCCGATGCCCGGAGGCGCCATCTGCAGATCTGTTCCTCCCCTACACCGCAGCCCAAGCCTCACAGATGGCATCCAGGTTAATATTATTCCTGGCCTGACACTGAAGAAAACTGAGTCCAAAGTTGGGCTCCATGCACATGCACATCACCTCCCCTCTCATAGGAGGCCTCTTCCACTCCACCCCTCTTTCACCGGGGCCTCTGGATTACTGCCCATTACCGGGCCACATTCCACCCCCTGATCCTCCTTCAGTGAACCCTCTAGGCCATCAGGCTTCACTACTCACATACTGGCCCCGCCATGCAGTCCCTTTGGTTCCCACTAGTTACCCTACTCTGCATGGTCTGACCTTGTGCCAAACCCTGGGCTAATTCCACCCCATGCCCCTCACCGGGCAACTCTATACACTCACACACACATATACTGGGCTCCCAGCCCACTGGTTTCCCCCTCACTGGGGCCACAGGACTTCCCTCCCTGGCAGGGGCTCAGGTGGCCATAGCTGTGCCTGGCCCCATCTGATTCTTACACCGTCCTTGGGCTCAGGTAGCTGTAGCCATGCCTGTCCCCCTTGTACCCACAGTGATGTCAGGGCTAGGGGTTAAAGCGCCCCGACCCGCCTTTCACTGGGGTGGTAACTGGCCTGGCATTTCCTGGAGGCTCCTGCACCACTGGGAACCCCACCAGGCCACCCACTCCCAGCAGGGTGGAGTTTTAGGTCTTGTCCAGGACCAGGAGCCTCCAAATCATCTCCTTAAGTTCCTGCCCTTACCTACAAAATGTTCATTCAGCCTTGCAGCCAGGCAATGTTTCTGCCTTCTGCCAGCAGTGAACTGCTCTGTTTATATCGGTGGCCAGAGATCTAAAATAGCTACCACAATCAAGCACCTGCTGGCTGCTTGTCTCAGCCCTTAAAGTGGCAGGCACCAACAGTGCCCTGCCATAGCGTTCAAATGATAACCCCTTGTTATGGTAGTGCACGAAAAACACACAATGTTATCCACAGGCAAAAGAGGTGGGGTCTTGTCATTGTTTAATCTGAAAAGCATTGTGGGTAGCATTTTTATTTGAAAAGAATGTAATACTTGAAGAAAACAGAGTGCTGTTTTGGGGGTGATCGTACAAATCAAAAAAACTCCCCCTGGTTCTGATCCACCAGGTAAACAGCCAGCCAGTGTTCTCCAGGCTGGTTATGCTACGGCATGTTGACTACCAGGCTCAGGGGTCTTCAAGACAGCTGTGCCTTAGGGAGCCAGTCACAGGGGAACACATCGAAGAAAGTCTCTTTGGTGTAAGGGTCTGTGGATGAAACCCTGGAGAGCTGTTCACTGTCCATCTTCACATGTAGTCAAACAGCACATTTCTCCACTGGTTTATCTTTATTACGTTGTCAAAGACCCCATATACGATCATGTTGACAGTGGTGGGCAAAGCACCAGCAAAGTGCATTTTCTGCTCTCGGGTTCCCAGTTTTAATCAGGGAATAATGGTCAGCACATTCCTAGTCAGGAGACAAGTCAAAGCCAAACAAGGTGCACCCGGGGGCAAACTCCTCACAGTTAATCAGTAGAGAATGGTCTTTCATTTGCTTACCAGCAGTCTGCACTAGATGCATATATTCTCTCACACAGTTATGATTCTCAAAATCTGGTTGTAGCAGTTTCACAGGGATTTGTTCTCCATCAACATACAAGGAAACAAAATTAATATTGTAATGTTTAAAGTTGAAGAGGTTCTTAGCATAGTTCCCGCTAAAGTTGTCGTTATCCACGAACCCGATGACAACGAGCTTGGGCAACTGTCCCAAAAACAGATTTTCCTGATTAAGGGGTTGAGGTGGGTCTGTATATTGGGGGTGTGATGCAGCTCTCTTTCTTTTAAGGCTCCTTCTTTTAATATACATCAATATACTGGCCCCATCCTGATTTGCTGACCTGCCCACTTTATTCAGAACAGCTTAGGACAGCTTGGTAGATGTGGCCAGTTATGTCTTGGGCTATGTTTTCGGCTGTGCTTTTAACATGGAGTTTAATAATCTCCAGACCCCTTTTCAAAAGCGGGATGGCTTTTCTAAAGAGACTGCAAAATATGCCCCCCACACCAGCCCCATACATCACGGGCCTCCCCTGATAAATGGGGAGACCATACCCAGCCTGGCTTTGTAATAATTTCTGTACAAGGCAGGGTCCCAATAATTTTTTACTACCACCATTGTGCTTTTCTTATTTTAAAACACCAAAGTCCTCTGGAGGCACAGGTGAAGCTTAATGATTACCTTGCCAAAACAAAATGAGATGTGTCCATTCTGATCCGTCTTTATTTCAATGGTAACTGTGTCAATGTGATGCTGACTCATGGGGACATAATGTGGTTTGTCATATGTGATAGTGACAAACTCATTGTTTCTTCTGTGGGTAGGTACACAACATAGTAAGGGAACCAAAAAGTCCCTGACAAGCTGATGTTCAACAATGTCCATGTAGAGATGCAATGAATGGAATCCTCTGGTAATATCAGCTGTAAAGGATTTTTTTAAAAAAAGCTGTAGTGGACCTGGGTAGTATCCCCAAAATATAGGCTAGTTCACCAGTGGTGGAAAAGGCATAAGAGTTGTCACCAACTCTAAGTCTAATTTTTCTGCTCACTTGATCATAAATCATAACTAATTCAGGTGGGGGTAGGGTGACTGGCAATAATATCATTCATAAGATCCAACAACTCTGTGATGGATGAATAATACCCGACACAGGACCTATCCCCATTTTTTAGACCCAGAAAAGATTTCAAAAGGGGTGTCTTTGTTGATGATGTTCCAGTTGTGTGGGTATTGTATTTCTGCTAACCCTACCTCCCAGCTCTGCAAGAGATCCAGAGGTTTAAGCAGTTGTGTGGTAAAGTTCAAGCTGGTGTTCTGTGGGAAAATCCAGGTACAGGCATTACTGGGTAAAGTTATGTAAAAATTGCCATCACTCATCTTGCTCTTTCAGTGGTGGTAATGTTACTTTAAATGTTACACATTTGGGAAGCTTCAACCCAGCTATTACATTTAGCTGGCCACCCTAACCATTTCACCAGTAATTGCTTCTTTCTCCCCTTTCCTTTCTCTGCTAGGACATTTTCAATCCTGTATACTTTGTCCTGTTTGGGGTTCACTTTCTGTAGTTCTTCAGGATAAAAAGAACCCTCGATAGATTCATCTTCTTCATCTTTTAGGCACTAGAGGGGGGGGTCTGCACTCACTTAATGACCTCATCCACTATGAAGTTTTTATCAGTGAACGTTTGTTCATAACCTTTTTCAAATCTTCCTTTGGTTCTAGACACCCTCACATGGTCTCCTTTTCTGAACAGGTGCGTTGTTGCTTTTGTTTTAAAGTAGTCTTCATACTCTGTTTTCCACACAAGGGGAGAGTTTGAGGAGTTCACATCAATAGGTCTGGCATAGATAGTTCTGTGAAAGCTGTGGTTATAGCTCTTAGGAAACTCTGGTAATGCACCAATGTAGTGAAAGGTGGTGTGGGCTGTAAGATATCTCTACATCTTTGATTTTAATGTTCTGTTAAACCGATCTACAACTGCAGCTTTCACTTCATTGTTTGTAACAAAATGATGGATATTATATGGTTTTAGCAGTTTGCTGAAAGGCTTATTTAAAAATTCTTTCCTCCAGTCAGTCTGTAGTTTTTGAGGCACACAACCCATTGAGAAAATGCTTTTAAAGGCCTTGGATATTTCACCCGCTGACTTGTCTTTTAGCCCGATGGCCCAGGCATGCTTGCATAATATGCCTATCACTGTTAAGTTGTACTTAAAACCACTGTTGTGTTTGGAGAACTGCTACATATCCACCAAATCTGCCTGCCATTGTGCATCCACATCTGAAACAACAGTCTTGTTTCCTTTAAACTGTCTTCTCGCCAACCCGTGTAGGGTGTAAGCATCCTGATCTGAAAGATAGGCAGTCACCTGACTTTTGTTCAGATTCTTATCCTGACTTTTGGGGCTTCAAAAAGTGAGTTCACCCCACCAAAACTCCCTGCTGCCCCAGGAGCGTAATAAATTTCCTTTAACAAAGCCTCCTGTGTAGGCATGACTGGTAACTGTAGTACCCTCCTCAACAACATGCATATGGTGGATTTAAATGCTGGACAACAAATTTAAGAAGTGGTCAAACACAGTTTATTAATCAGGCAATGAAAAATAGCGCATACAGGATAATTCATGTCTTGAACTCCTCACTTTTGGATGCACATAAATTCCTCCTCTGAACAGGGAGGTGCTCTGTGACCTCCATAGGCCCATACCCCTGCTCCGAAACTTCCATAGGTTCATACCCCTGATCCGTAACCTCCATAACTTTGTGTACCTGCTTCATGGGCTCCAGGGACTCAGACAAACTAATACACCCATCTTCAGTCTTGTCTTGAACTTTTCTCTTTTAGACATGAACAAAACCAGTTGACGCACGAGACATTTATTTTCACAGGTCCACCAATACGTGGGTTTTCAAAACTCTATCAAGGCATCATCTACCTGCAAAGAGATGATATAGTTAACATAGGTCCACCCTATTACCATACAAAGGCGCTCCCTCCAAAAAAAAAATCTAGATTAGTTACCTCAGCAGAGCCCTTAGGGTAGCTTGTCTGCCACTCCCATGCTCTCTGCTGGTGGCTCTGATATGATGCAGTTTGTTGGGGGTCTGCCACAGTCCCTGCGTCTGTTTTGGAAGTCCAGGAATCTGTCTCAACCACCAAGATCTTATCCATAGTGCTGCTGAAAGAGGTCTGAACAGTGTCTGAGGCTTCCAAAGCATAAGACTCCATATTTGCTTCTGTCTGCATCAGCGCAGTCTTAGAAAATACACAGCCTGGTTTGGAAGGTTTCCCAACAGGATTTAGACAAGAGGCAGGCCAGGGACTGCCAGCCTAGGTCCCACCCCACTATACGTGCCCTGATTGGTTCAGCACCATTCTTGGGGGGAGGCATTTCCCAGTCAAAGAGCAGCCCTTCTGATGTCACAGGGATATGTGATGGGAACAGGGTGTTCTGGGACAGAAAATGGCAGCCAAGATGGCCACCAAAATGATGGTCAGGGGCAGGTCTTCTGATGTCATAAGGGCAGGTGATGGGGCAGGACTTCCTATTTTAAGGCCAGAAACACCCCAAAATGGAGAACTTCTTGGGGGAAGGGGTGGGGTTTCTGGTGAAAAAGGTCAGGGGTTAAGGGTGGGACTTCTGGCCCCAAGATGGTGCCCAAGATGGCGGCCAGGGGACAGGGCAGAGCTAAGGGCAGGACACCTGTCACAGGGCAGGGCTTGTCATCTTGATAAGAGGTGTACCCTATATACTACTCAGGGCAGTAATTTGCAGTTGTTTTGATCATGTCTGTCTCCACCTTATTGGGTGAAACGACGTTTCCCTAATTAATATGGAGAACATAATGAACTGCCAGCTATGTGGGTGACAACTTTACAAGATGTGTTTTTAATATGATTAAGAGTAATGGTTGTACATACACACTGCACATTTCTGGTCCTTCTGGCTGTTGCGATTGTCTGTTTACAACAGACAGATTATCTTTTTTAGAACTTGTCTCTTGCATTATTGGCTCTAACCTTCTGCTTTCTTTTGAAGAGCAGTCAAGTTTCAGACAGGTGCTGGTAGGAGATTTTTGAACTCCCTTAGTTTTCAAGCCATGTTTGTGAAAGCACAAATTAACATAATTGCGCTTTTATACATAAGTTCATCTGTCCTAAAGCAACAACAGTCAAGGTACTGACGGTATTCCTTTGCCAACATGTTAAATAAAACTAAGTGATATATCATGCTCATCCATGTTGTTGTGAGAACAGCTTTGGACAGGCACAGACATCTTTAAGTATGCAATAACATACAGATAAAAAGACCACTAACCAAAGGGCAAGTTAAAAAGGAAATGGCTCATTTTTTTAAATATATTCATAAAAGTGAGCATCTGTCCTTTGATCTGAGAGTCATTGACAGACAGACATCCCCCTCTTTTTTATCAATAATAAATATAGAGTACAGAAGGAAGCATATAATTGCATAATAACTATCAGTCAGTGGGCAGATAATAGAGAACTATGCTCACTACAAATAGCGATGATGAACCATTACACTGAAGGATGCATACCATTAAACAATCAGTGTTTACCAACACTTGACACAGCATATGGTTTTCTCTGTACTTACAATGGGAAGTGATTGTGGCATTTCACATACCAGTGTGAAATTCTTAAACACCCCCTTTTTTAAAATGTTGATTACTAAAGTACAAAACTTTGTCTTGTGCATTTCCTGCCTGACTATAATGTTTCTACTGAGGCAGAATTCTTAAGACAACTGCTACATTCAAGTCTGCATAGAACTCTGAAGAAAAGATAACTTACAATTTAATTCTTGGCATAATAATATGCTCTGTTACCACGTTGTGGGAGAGGTGAGAAGATTTCTGGATTGAACAGTGTTGCTAGTCAAATTACTGTTTTAAAACCAAATAAACCATTGTGTTGTCTGCACATTGCCCTGCATTGCCATAAGGCAGGCTACGGCAATGTAGCAATCACATAAGTTTATATGTGATTGGCAGCTACTTTGTTGCAGCAGTGCGCCACCCTGTTTTAACACTCCACTACAGCAAAGTAGCGGCGAAATCTAACTCTGTACTCTGTGCACACGGCATAATATGGGAGGTTACTTCACTGTGCCTGAGTATTTCTAAAAGGAAGTACTCAAGCACGGTGTCATAGTAATGTCACCATGAAGCGACGCATAGATGCATCCAATAAAACCTTAATATAGAGAACACCAAGTTTTGTTTTGGTTGACAAAACACTTTATATATTAATTTTTTATTGATATGATATTTGAGATACAGTATGACATTTGATTTCAATACCATGTTAAAGTTGCCCGTCCTTTTAGTGGTTAGAGCAGAAATGGAGTATTGAGGCTTGTTTTTTAAATCAGTGTCATTTAAATGAAAGCTTTGCCACAGATAAAAACAGAATTGGATGTCTTTGGTAAATGGCAAACAATGGTCTGTGTAAGAATTTGGTGGGTTTTGGTTTTTTTAATGGAATATTTTTGATTGACACTAATGGATATTTTCCCACGCTACCAAAGTTTGAAAGGTGCCAAATGAAGTCTTCCCTGGGCCCTGAGGTGGGACCATTTTCCTGTAAATACTTTGATTTATTTCCATGGCCCAGGAGGTGCAGAGAAGTGTAAAAAAGATGTTAAGAATGTCCATGGATGACCTCCTTTTAGCTACCTACTAGGTCAGCTTCTCTTTTGCTGGAATATAAAGTGAAAGCTGTTCAAGCATAAAAAATAGAGCCAAGACAGTACAATTCACTCTTCACTTATTTGGCAATAAAGGTATTTTTCTTTGGTGTTGGGACGATTTTTATTTAATATCTTAGTTTCATACAGAGTCATGTGTGTGCTTTGCAGGAGGCTTAATATTGAAGAGAGTGCTTTCTTATGATGAAAGTAGACTGCTTTGCACTTGGTTCCTCTGTAGGGTGGGGTTGTGAGGATCCGTTGCAATTACTGTTGGACGTTTTCCTAAATTAGTTCTGATTACAGTTTGCTGATTAATTTTCAAGAGAGTGTATTTTTCATCTATGATATGTGTATGGTTTTTGTACTGCATGTGTAGTGATTGTAGTGTTTCCATTAAAACAAATATCTGTCCACTGCAAGCTATTTGCCCTGCTTGTCTCATTTCTTATCAAGTGCCTCATTTGTCTTCAAGAAATGATTTTGATCCTGACTGATTTATTATTGACATTCTGGGAGGTCTTGAGTCTATCAGTTGCTATAGTAGGATTTGGGGGTCGGTTCCTTGTGCATTTGTCTACAGGCAGTCCTCGGACTTATGACACAATTAGTTCCTGAAAATCACGTCTTAAGTCAAAATGTTGTAACTTGGAACCAATTTTCTCATAAGAAACAGTGTTATGAATGAGGGATTGGTTCCTTAACCAAGGCTTAATACCCTATTTTCACCAAAAAATCCCAGAATTTTGTACTTGATCAATTATAGATAAGTAATATAGCTACATTAATGTATTTATATTGTAAATAGCAATCATGTTGATTTGGAAGGACTTCTTTGAGGTGATTTTGCTGGACTTTTTGAAAGGCTCTTGGTTGGACTTTTTGAAGGGTTCTCGGCTGGAGTCTTCTCAGGAGTCTTGGCTGCAGGTTCTTCTGGAGTTTTGTTTGCTTTCTTAAAGAAAACATCCAAGGAAGTTTGGACAGATGTTCTCCAGCAAGATGCGTGATGCAGTGAACTTGTTCGCTGGCATGGCATGGCATTAGATCAAGTGTTGTAAAGTTGAAACTGACATCATAAAGTTGAAACAGGGTGTCAATTTATAAATGTTGTAAGTATAAAACATTGTGACTCAAAACATTGTAAGTTGAGGACTGCCTGTATATTTCTTTCCACCATTTCCATTTGTTAGAATGCTAACTTGTATTTTCTTTGTTTCATGTTGCTTTTTAAATATATTCTTAGCAATGTTAAGTGCTAATTCAGGTTTGTCATTTAATGCCTATGGAATAGTGTTAAGCTGATCCTGAGCTCTCACTTCCTAGGTAAATTTGAGCAAAATTCCTGCAAGTAATTGGGATTCATTGTCTAAAATGACATATGGGGTAAGATGTCTGCTGAAATATGTTGTTGCTTGATCTATGATGATAGCTTCAGTAGTCTTTGGTTAGTGTCCAAAACTGATCAGTAGTCCAGAATTGAGATAGTTTGTTTGTACAGTTTATGGTTAAAAAAAAAGGGCGGGGGGGTGCAAAATCCACTGCTACTTTGTCTAAAGACGCAGGTGATAATCTGTAAGGAAAGCAGGATGGCTAGTTAGATGCTAATTGATCTTTTGTAGGCAATGACATCTTTTATGACATTCTACCAAAGAGAAATGAGAATTCTGTCAGGACTGCTGTATATTTTCATTGTCTTTTGTTGCTTTACCTGAATTTCCCTACATCAGTGACTCACTGAGCCCTGGGTTCCCAGGAGATCCTTTAAAGAATGCCACAGAGCACTGAACAATATTAACACAGTTAAGTTTGCAAATACCTACACATGATTCAAAAGATAAACCCAGAGATTTCAAACAGAATTCCATAATGTCACAAAAATGGGGTCCTACACACATGCAGAGAGCCGGCTCTGATGTGCTGGAAATCCAGCCCATTGGAGCAGACTCGATTAATTAATCAAGTCTGCTGGAGCACAGAAATTGGCATGCTCTGGTAGCCTCATGTGTGACGTGTATCATTATCACTGTGTGTTACATGTATCAGTGTTGCCACGCGTTTCTGTACTGACAAAATAGCAGCATGGCACTTGGAAATAAAGCATGTCTGATGAGCTTTAGTTCAAAGTGCCCTGTCTCCATTTTTTCAGAGTGGGGGATGCACAGTGACGCTGAATACACATGATGCATGGTCGCTTTTAAATAGCACGGCTCCCTAATTAAAAGCACCCGGTACCCCATTCCAGCGTGTGTGAAAATGCCCGTTGTGACCTGTTGTGGTCTTTCTAAGTTCTTTTGAATGGAAGAATTGTTTTATTATTTTTCTGCAGTCAAAATAAAAGTGAAAGCTGGGAGTTGGCATTTCCAAGGTGTGCGCCTCGATTATACTTGGGGGAGGGTGGTCCCTTAAGTCTAAAATGGTTGAGAAGTGCTGCACTACATGCATTGCAGTAGTTTACCAGCATACAGTGCTTCAGGTTTTCTAAAGACATGCTGCTTTTCCAAAGTGAGTCTCATGTATGCTTGATTGAGTTTCCATTCTCAAAGATCTGCAACCCCTTGTGCCAGACCATCCTGCAAGAATGAGAGCTGTAAATCTTCTAAGTCCTTGCCTTGGAATTAACATATACCTGGCTTGGTTGACACTTTCTCTATTTTCTTTACTTCTATGAAGTTGGGAATCTCATGTTTTAATTCAGTTGCTGTATCCCTTTCATGCCTTGCACATCTTAGATACAGTGTTGTAGCTTCAGTAGCAAATGTTCTCTTTTGAACAGGTGTGTAAGAATCTTGAAATACATTTTGTCAGTTTACAAGTTTCAGTGATCTATGATCTGATTTAATATCATTATGTGTGGCCATTAGCTTTCCATGGCCAGATCATAGCTTTTGCAAAGTCAGCAAATGTCCCCAGAAGTTGATCACAGTTCCTTCTTGTTCCTATTTAGTGTTAGGTTTACTTCTCTTTACCAAGCTTGCAGTCTGGACTTGCCTCAGCTTCTACCGTGTTTAACTATTATGCTGATCTTTGCATCTCTTATTAGCATATCTTATTGGCACTGCAAGTTTGATCCTAATGGCATTCTGAAGCAACTTTATCTATTTACTGGTTGTGGTGACTTTAGTGGGCATGACGGGTACTGTACCATCCTCTCTTACCAGGGTCCCTCCCCTCCATCAGCTTTCCTGCCATGACTTGATGTTACTGGATGAAAGGAGGGGTTCAGTGCTGTTCCTCTTCTCAGAGAGGGGCCCAGTGATGGAGGTACTTACAGTTGTGCCATGATCTTCCTTGTGGCTCCGCCTCCCCTACACCCTGTTCACTCGCCAACCACTTGGGTGTTGCCAGTTTAGAGCCTCTGTACCCCTGTAAGCCCCTTTGCTAAGGGGTCAGGCGTCGACTTTGGCTCTGGTAGGTTGTTTTTTTCCCCTTTTTTTTCTCTCCCAGGTGTTAAGACAGCTGGAGCCCCCAGCCTCTGGTGCCAGAGGGTTGGAGTCCAGATGACAAGCATGCCTCTCTTTCCCCAGAGAGGGCAACACCTTTTATTCCCTTGAAAGTGTAGGTAGCTGGGGGTGGGAACGGATCCTCCCCAGCCTAATGCAGGGATGCTATTTCCCCTGCTCCGGATGCAGGCTCCGCACCTGCAGCAATGCTCCTGCCAGCATCAGGGGTCACACCAAAACTGACATGCTCCCCGCTGGCTCTCTCTCTCTCTGTCTCCCCACCCCCTGCTGGCTTCTAGTAGGGTTTTTAAGTCTCCCCGCAGTGGCATCTCCCACCACCGCTATTGGCTTGGCACTCCCCTGCCCTGGAAGCAGCCATTTGAAGAGCCGGCGAAATGCCAGCTCACGCGGCCACGGTGCCGGTTCCTGCTCCGGCCACGTGCCAGAAGGTGAGTTTTCCTGGGTGTGGGGGGTCTGTTTACCCCACACTGGGGCTCTCAGGGTTTTCCCCAATCCCCACAGAGCCTGTGGGGGCTCCTCACTGCCACGCTTGTGTGGTAAGGTAGCTGCTTTGCTTATTCCTGATTGCTGGCTGGCATCCATGCTTGGCCTAACAGCAGTGAGAATGCTTTCTGTTTTTGCCAAGTCAGGTAATATTACTTTAATTGTAGGCAAGAGCCATGAGCTTTTTAGTGGTTTAAGTTGCTTAAGGCATGTGCAAATGTGTAGTTCCCTGGCATTTCACTACCCTATCACTTATCCTACCTGTGGGCTTTGTACCTACAGCACCGATGCTCTGGTTTTCCATTTGCATTATAGGACCTATTTTTTTTTCTTTAGGCAGGTCTGTACTGGATGAGTCATTTTTGTTTCCAGATATGTTATGCCTGGAAGATATCCCAGTGCTTCAAAAAAATTGTGGTTAGTTTTTAGCAAAGTTGCTGCAGGAACGCTCTTGATGATGTATTGTTTTGTTTTGCTTGTATATGTATTAAATTAATCATTTGTCCCAGGTTTAGTTTCATTTAGTTTATGAAGTCAGTAGATTTAGCTTAATGCAGTGGCTTCTGAGTTTTCTGTACTACCTGAAATGATAGCTTGCATGCTTTTCACACTGTGTATTCAGTTTTTTGTTAGTGTTATGCTGTTTTTTCTTTGGATGATAATTTGAGGCCCCTCAGATCAGATGCACAAGTAAGGGTGCAATGGGGCCTGATGTAGTAACCCCCCAAACATGTTTCATGCCATAGCATGAGGCATGGGATCCAGCATCATATCCCATGATACCTTATTGCCAATGCAGGGGGAGCCCAGGATTATGACAATGTAGAAAGTTCCCGTGGCTGGAGGTCCCCAGCTGATCCACACTCCCAGCTGCAGGGGCATACTTCCCCACCAGCTGATGAGGCTCCCAGCTGTGGGGGTGCATCATGCACTCTGGAAGCTGGAAGCCCCATCAGCTGACTGGGATGTCAGCCACAGAGGCACACCTTGGGGCTGGGAGTCCTAGTCTGGCCACACACTCAATTAAAGGGTTGATAGGAACCAGTCACAAAAATATTACACATTTTTTATGTAATAACTTTTTTACCTATATCTTGTTTTATCACACCACTGATTGCATTAGCATGTGGCTGGGTAACAACTTAAGATGTGATTAACTGGTTAATCATGTCTTAATG
>NW_017728994.1:358116-364528 GCF_001723915.1 Gavialis gangeticus | reverse complement strand
CCCAAAATTCTGAAAAGGTTTGCTGGTAGCTGGTATGTACATATATTCATTCTCTGCCTCTGAGCTGCACTGCTATATGGAAGACCCAGGCAAGGCTATAATTTTCTAGACCCTATTCTTGCTGGAGTATATCATTATAAAGCTTGCTGTACTGAACAAAGTTCTGATGGCAAAAATTGCCTTTGGTAGGCTCAGGTTTTCAGGCTTGATTCCTGCAAGCAAACCTCTAACTTTCTTTTGCCAGCTCCCACCAGTGTACTTCCACTACTTTAATGTCATACAAGTGCAAAATCTCATTCTGTAAATCAGTGTTTTCTTCTTCAATATGGTCCATTTTTCTCATTCTTTATTTAAAACTTTGGGAATAATTGTGTCTTTTACCACAGTTATTATATATGATCCTGAATGCAGGTTTTTTCCAACTTCATGTTTTTCTTCACAATATACTTTATATTTTGCTTGTTCATTCTGCCTTGTATTTGTGCATTTGATTTTGCACAAACATTTTAAATATTGTCAAGCCTTCCCTGCCTTATCTAATGAACTTTCTCTGTATCTGCTCTACTCTGCTTCTGACATTGGACGTGGGCTTGTTCACTGGTTTTGTGCAACTAATAGGGTACCTTGTTTGGGGGGGGTTCAAGCCCCACTGTAATTTCCTGATTTTCCCATTCTGATCTAAATAATGTTTAGTTGATAAATACACCCCGTCATATTCATCTGTTGAAGATGGCAGTCTAGTGTGTCACCTCCCCCTCCCTTAGTTTTTGTTTACCTGCAAGTACAGGCTCATTTCATGTGCCACATATTTAATCTTCAAGGGTACAAGGAGAGAGCCTTAATATTGAGGTTTATTTAATTTCCCCTACATTTACTGTTATCTCTTAAGTAGATCCTGAAAGTGGAGCTCAATATGTTCTTATAACACTGTCTACTCTGAAGCTATTATAACAAAAATGATGGTCCAAATGTGGCTAGTCAAGTATGTTAAGAGATATGCTTTGCTCTCTAGGGACCCCAAACCAAAGCCAATAGTGCTGATGGTGGCAACTGTCAATCATCCTGGATCATGATGTATTCATGAGGGTCACCTGGACCTTCGATGCATATGCCTGGGCAGGAAACTTTTTTTCGGATGAGTGGAGGCTGCCCAGACCTTCCATCTCTGTGTAGGCCACTGAGACAGAATCCAAAGACCAGACTGAGTCCAGATGTTTGGTGCTTCCATGGCTGTAGTTGTATAAGTGTCTGGGAATCAAACCCAGGTCTCCCATGTGGTAGACAAGGATTCTACCACTGAAACACAAGGGACTCCCAATAGTGATAAACACTTACTGGTGTAGCCTCCCTTTGTGAAGAGTCCATAGCTCCCAGTATACCCTTTTAATAGAGGACAAGCACAGCATATGTTCCCATTCCTTGTATTTACTTTGAATAATAGAGAGTGTAATCAAATCAGTTGTATGTTACAAATGTGAACAGGGACAGCTTCTTGAAAAACCTATGCAAGACAGTCAATATTTGATTACAACAAAAGCCATCAGGATATCTCTTAAACAGAGGAATAGTAAACATTGCAGCTTGCTTTTGCTTTTTTTCATTAATGGGAAATTATTACCATAATAAGCACTTATTAGTCACTGCAGACATACCTGTATTAGCATATGCTATACATTTTCAGAATCTCTTATCTAAGTGATAATGGGAAAAGAGAGAATATATTTTTTGGAGCATAAAGCACATTTTTATGGAATATTGCCAAGTCCGTGATGTACAGAATCTTTTATGATGTTGCATTGATGTCACTTATAAAGAACCAAAATGAAATCCTGACCACATACCTTGCCTTTTTTGAGGCCACAATTTTCCCCTTGTCTTTTAATAAACTGCCCCAAATCTTTTATGTCTTTCATTGGGCAGGCAATCTATATAGTGACAATGCTTTTTAGGCAAATAGAAACCTCCATGCAAAGGTCTCCAAATGCATTACCAGTATTAATTGGTAGCATCACCTGAAGCAAAAAAAATGTGACCTCAGAAATTTGGTAAATTGCACTAAGATATTTTCAAGGGAGGTATAATCCAGCCCATAACTATGTTGTCCTGTGGGCCCAGGCCAACTCTCAGGATCTTAAAATTGCACTGTTAGATGGGAGGGTGTGACACAATTGCACATAAACACACACAAAAATCAATTAGGTGCATACACACACACTAGGTACATACACACACACACACACACACACACTGCCAACCCAGGCACATGCACATGCAAGATTACCTGTCTAAGCACATGCACACCTATCACCAATTTAAGCACATACAGTCTATACACACCAAAAATTAGACAAAAATCAGTTGTCAATACCCACACACCCAATACACATACACAAACACACACTTTCATGGCTGTGTGTTAACCCTAGGGGGCATTTGGGGTAACTTGGTGCTTCGGGTTCCGTAAGGTCAAGTGGCCCCAGGGTTACTCAAGGTCACTGGGGCCTGGGGTTACTTAGCATTAACGTGCTCCAGGGTTACTCAGGGTCACCTGGTGCTGGAGTGGAAGCAAGGAAAATAGTTGGGTGGCAAGGAGGAGACAGCCAGGGAACAGAAAGGCAGAAAGCTGGGAGATTGGGCCAGGAATCTGAGGGGCAAAAAGCCTGGAGATAGCTGGGAAACCAAGGAGGAGGGTTGGGAGGTCAGTAAGACAAAAACCCAACTCGGGGTTTCAAAATAACAGGCTTATTAAAACAGACAAAATACTACACAGCCCCATGAAGTTATTGGTTTCTACACACACGCAATGGTAGCAGGAGAGAAAAAGGCTTGATGGAGGGATTGAAGTCAAGGTGTCCAGGTCCTTTGCTTGGGGAAGGAAGGTGGGTGATAGTTACCTATCCTGGGCTGCGAGTTGATCCTTGATGGCCAGTCGGGGTCTTCTCCAGCAAGGTGTTATCCAGAGGCGATCACCAGCAGGGCCTTGGGGTGGATAGGTGGTATGGTGTAGTGCTGGTCCAGATGGAGAGGGCATTCCCACTTGGTCTGTCTTCACTACCTCTTTTTATAGGGGCAGACCTTCTATGACCCTAGTGGCAGGGGCATGCCCAGACAAAGGGCGGCCCTAGTGTACAGAGCATGTGCACTCCAGGCAAGGACATGCAGTTCCAGGTGTCTGTGTTGCAATAGTGGGTTGGCCGATTTCTTTAGGGTCTTTGTTGTCTTTTTCTGTTCTGTTCCTGGGTGATTCAACGGAAGGCAATAGTCCAGTCGTTGAGCTGATGGTCCAGTCATTGAGTTGATTATTCAGAAGAGGCCTGCTACCATTGTATCTCAAGCACCCTCATTCATCCCCATTCATTCGGGAACCAATTTACATGAGACTGGTTAGACATAAGTCATAGGTTACACCCAGGCAGAGGACACAAGATAGAGGCTTGACATACAAAATGGAAACTAGACATAACTTGACATTACTTATGCTAACTTACATATGTAGGCCTAAATCTTACAGTATCAATAGAAAAAACGGGAAAAAAAAAAAAATCAGTAAAACAGTATAAACATAATAATTATACAACATAAAAAACAGTGGATCAAGGAAGGAGAGAGAAAAAAAAACTTGCTACAAAAATGCTTAAGCTTATCCTATGTCTTTATTCCCTATAGATAAGTATAAGTTGAGAGGTAGAGAAAAAGTCAGAAATAGTTGGGGAAGGGAGGGAATGATTTGGAAAAAAAAAGAAAAGAAAAGAAAAACTGGGGGGTTTGCTACAACTACTGGGGCAGGTATTCTGCTCTGGTAATTTCTCACTGAAGCACCATTGAAGTCAAAGCATTCATATGCCTTTTTCCCCATAGTTCTGCCCAAAGCACAGTGCTAATATAGCTATTTGTAATGAATAGCTGACTGACAGTCTCATTTTTAAATAATAAGTTATCTAATTCTACAGAGTTCATTTACTGTTGGATTCCATTTGAAGGAAAAGAGTTACAGGTCAAACATGAACACAAGTCTTAAGACTGAACACCATAGTAGAAATGCCGTTATGAAAGAGCAGGTCATGTTCACCTTTTACTGTTTTCACTATAATACTGTTGGAGTCTTAAATTCTGGCTATGCATTCTGTGTTTGTAAATATCAAGTATAGTGCTTATTCTGTAAAACCTGCTGAATTTTTCACTTTGCCACATAATTGTGCTCCAAAACTTACTCTTTCATTATGAAAAAAAAAAACAAATTTGTTTCTGCTTTCATAACCGCAAACTGTGTGTAAATGACACAGTTGTCTCTGTGCCTGCAGGCAGCCAGAAGCAATCACACCACTTGTGCCAATTACTCCTTTCTCCTTAATGTCGTGTTTGCTCAAATGCTGAAATATATTTTAACTATCTATGTGAATTATTATTTTTCAGAGATTCATAGATGTTAAGAGCAAAAGGGATCTATGTAATCACATCATCTGAACTGTATAACATTGGGTTTTCCTGAGTTAATTCCAGCTTTAAGTTCAGTAGTTATACTTGAAACTAGAGCACATTTTCAGAAATATTCAAACTTGACTTTTAAATCTCCAGAGATGAGTAATTTACTGCAGCCTTCATAGGTTCTCAATGGTTTAGTATGCTCAGAAGTAAAAATCTGCTCCTTATTTCAAGTCTGAGTTTGCTTAGCTTCTGTTTCCAGATACTGGATCTTGTTATAACTTTGTCTGCTGGAACAAGGACCTCTCCATCAAATTTATATTCTACAAATTAGAATCAAGTCACCTTTCAACCTTATTTGTGATAAAGCTAAATCGATTGAGTTCATAGTATTTTTCACTGTAAGAAAAAGTTTTCCGGTTCTTTTAATTATCTTTATGACTCTTCCCTGAACTGTCTCCCATTTCCACTACACTTATCAAAAAGTCAATGCCAGTGCTGTGAACACCAGCATTTCAGTAGGAGTCATATCAGTGTCAAATAGAGAGGTAATACTGAAACGTGGAGATCAGAGCTCATCAGAATTTTGAATTTGGATGTCATGGAAAATTGTAAAGTCAGTTTGATTAACCTGAAGGCGTTATGTGACCTTAAAGCTTAGATTTGGAATGAAGCCTGGAACTTTCAAAACTTCCTGAAGAAGGTAAATTCTTGGGGAAAACATGACTACAATGAGGTTCCACACCTTGGGGCAGTCTGCAGGGACAGGATTTCAACCAATAAGGATTTTCTGACAAAAACCCATTTTAGTGGAAAATTTCCAAACAGCTCCAAGTAATGCCTCTGTCTGCTTCTGGTTCATAGTCCCCTTTTTTATATGTGCAGAGATCATATTAGCTCTCGTCACTGCTGTGTTGCAATATGAGCTCAAGTTCAGCTAATTATCTTCTATGAGGCTCCATTCTTTTTCAGTCACTGCTTCCAAAGACAGAGATCCCCTTTCTACTTGCTGATCATCTTAGAAATAATCTTTGTCCCACAACTTCAAACTGACCACCTTATCTTTTTAAAGACAGGTCCATCTATACAGATTTTTTACTGCTTTAACTGGCATAAAATTAGGTAGGTGAACTATGAGTACAAGAAAAACCTTAGTTGCCTCACTCTTCTTCCTGACAGCGTCCATAACTCGTGTCTGAATTCTCAGGACAAACACTGTGGTCTATTAAACTGTGGGATGGCATAGAATGATTTTAATTTTAATACCAATCAAATAAGACTGGAATTGCTGAACAGACTGTACTTTCCACTTCCATCTCCAACATGATACCAACAATTCTTTTGTGTTCCCTGCTCTTTACCTGTTAAATTTTTTTTTTTTGGTAGTTTTTTTTAACAATAGGCTCTCTGGCTGTGGGGTGTGAGATGTGGGGGTGCACCTTTTTAGACCTATGATTCCCTGTAAATGCAGAAGATTGAACATTTCTAGTCTTTCACTTCTAACTGATTTAAGAACTTTATTTTTTAATCAAGCTGTTACAGATTTTCTCTTCTAATTCCACATCAATACAGCAGAAGCCAGGCATATTCCTGTAGACTTCACTTTTACCACAGTTATGCACAGGGTTGTGGATGACCATAAAAGTGGCTGGAATTTTAGGCTTTTCTTTTTAATTAAAGTTTTGCTGGAAAGAATGAATAAAACCAATGCAATGAAAAAAGAGGTTTTGAAATGTGTTGTTTTCTGCTGACATCTTGTAGATTCCACGTTGCTCTGAATTATTATCAGAAGACTAAGAGAATTCTCACAGGCTGACAGGCCCTGCAAGGGAAAGCCATCTACTTGCTTATGATGGTTCAGCTACCCTTGTCCCCAGGTGATCCTGATTGCCTGGAATTCGGGCAGCTGGACTCAGTTACCAGACTCAGCTGGAATGCAGCTGGGTGATTGTCCTGAAACACTAAAAGAGTTGGGGGGGGGGGGGGGGGG
>NW_017728994.1:345038-358094 GCF_001723915.1 Gavialis gangeticus | reverse complement strand
AAGAGGGGGGGGGGGGGGGGGGGGGGGGTGTTTTGCAGTTGGCTTTGAAGTAAGAAGGACAAATCTTTAGCAAATAGCTGAGAAGTAGACCAGGTAAGAATGCCTACTTTGAGGAGCTGTTGGACTAGAAAAGAACTTCAGGGGAAATCCAGAGGCATAAGCACTTTGTGAGAGTAGCACAGGGAGAAACTTTTTTTTTTTTTAGATCTCTGCTTGTTTTCTTTATCCTGTCAGAGGGTGCTGAGAGAAAGCACAGCTTCCTTGAGGGAAGGTAGCCTGGACAGAGGAGACATTGATGAACATTAACTCAAAAAGACCCCTTGAATAGGAAGGCAGCCATGGGTTGTAGCAAACAAGCCCGGGTCTCAAACCAAAGTAGCTGCCAGGTACACAGAGACTCTGTCCAGAGCTTTACAGAAAGGCGGTTAAAAATCTCTGAAAGTGTTCCAGCACAAGGGAGTTTGTGACTCCATCATGTTTTGTTTTGGAACATAGATACCCCCAAGGGCGAGAACTGGAGTGATGTAGCTGGACAGAATAAATCATCACAAAGACCACTGGAGGCAGTGACTGACCACAAAATGCCTCAAGAAAAATTGATGTAGGATGTGTAGCAGTTCACAAGTGGCCACCCTAGGGACAGACCCTATCACAAAAATGCCCATTTGTGCCCATTTGTAAGATAAATGGGTTCACCACAAAGCCACTTGCTCTTATCTAATGTTCCTGGACATGGTCCAGTGAAGCCATACCAGTATCATTATTTGTATTGCAACAGTGCTCAGGAGCCCTGGTCAGAGGCCAGAGCCCTAGGGACTAGATACTATCCAAGTATAAAATAAAAAGTTCCTGCCTGAAAGAGTTGGTAGTTGAACTACACAGGTAGCTTTAAGATTTAACACTGTGCCACAGCAACTTGAGGCTTTCTTAGGTTAATATTGTGCACAAAAAATTTTAAGGTATTCCTGGCAATAAACACAATACAAGCTTATCCAGAACTTGCTTAGCCAATTGGATTTATAAATAAACTCATTTAAAACAAACATTAGTAAAACAAAAACTTCATCCTAGCAAACAATATGCAGTTCTGGATGCACTCCAAACAGAGAAAGCATAGGCTTCATTAGTAGTTCTGTGTCTTTTTAAGTCTTTTAAACTTAAAGTTGGTAAGTATTCCACGTTGACAAAGTTGTACAGTGTACTCAGTGGAAGAAATCCTGTGTTATTCAAAAGTCATGGAAACCATACTAAATATTTTCATAATAGCTATAGACCATTTTTAAAGTTATTTATGTACCCTTAAAAGCCTGGCCGGGTGTTTTTACTCCTTAAGCTCTGTTTATTTTGCTGTGTTTTTGTGCAAGCACAGCAACCATCACAGTTAAAAAATAGCAAAAATTTAAAGCACCTGATAATGGATTTTCCCTCAGCTTTTGAAATCACCAGTACTTTTACAAGATGTGGGGTTAACAGTAAAAACAGATGGCAGTGTTTTCAGCAACATGCAGCATGAGATTTAAGCATAGCTTTCTGGACTCCCCTGCTGAGGCAGCAGATGGAAGGCTTGGCAACAGAGAGGATGTTGCTTTTACAGTGTGCAGGCCTTCAAAGGACAGGCTTCACTGTGTGACTTAGTGATTACTAGGCCTGTGGGAAGTAGCTAGTTTCGCTTTGGATTTGGCCAATTCGGGGGACAGCGTTTCGATTTAGTGATTTAGATTACTGTCCTCGGCAATGGATGTCCTGCCCACCCCAGTTCCTGGCACTTTGAGAAAATAAAAAGCCCTGACTCACGGGCTGCTGCCCAGCAGGAGGGTGATCCCTGCTTCCCCCCCACTGCCCCATGCTACCCCCTGAAGCCCTGAGGCCACTGCAAGATCTGGTGAGTTGGGGGGGGGTTAAAGGGCTGGGGAGGTCAGGGGGCTCATGGCAGAGCCCCCCATGCAGCGTGGAGCAGTGGAGGGCAGTGGGAATTGCCCCCCTGCCAGGCACCACCTGGTGAGTGGTGGCTTTTTTTAAAGGGCCACAAGCTGGGGTGGGCAGGGCAGCCATGGGGAGGGCTGAGGGAGCAAGCAGAGGATGGGACCTAATGGAGTTCCCCCCATGGTCCCATCACCCCTCCTCTAGCCCCCCTCCCCCTACTTACCAGCTCTGAGTCCAGCTCCAGCTCCCTGCTGCAGCAGGCTGGGGCTGCCTGAATCGTTGAAGCTCTCCAAATGTTTTCCAAATCAATTCAGGAAGGTTCAAATTGATTCAGACCTTTTTATTGGTCCCCTGATTCAATTTGGATTTGGAGATTAGGCCACCGAATCAGGCTGAATCTCCTCCAAATCTAATCAGCACTTGAAGCCCAAGGGGGGAGTATGGGAGCCAGGAGAGTGTGAAGGAAATGGGAGCCCTGGGAGCCAGAGGGGAAGCCTATAATGGAAGAGGCTGAGGTACTGTTACCTTTCAGTCTTCCAGGCCCCTGCTGGCCTGAACATGTGACTGACTGCTATAAACCTGAGCTAGAAATAATACCCATCAGCATCTGTACAGCTCACAGTGTAATGTATAACAAGACCCAAATGCTGGCAAAATGAGAAGGATGCCAGAGGTGGTCTGAAATAACTGCAAAACAGTAGCAAGAGTGTAGATGGTACTTGGAGAGTTTCTTTCTTTTGACTTACTATGGCCTTTTTCTAAGAGCCATTTTTTTCAAAGCGTCAGTTTTTTAAGACTTATCTGTCACAGGTTTCTGTCATCCCTCTTTAAAAATGCACATAAAAACCAACCATTTATGTTTGCTTCTTTGAGCTTCTATGAATAAGTTTGAAGATTTGAAATTTTGCTGTGCCTTGTGAATCTGTGATGCACTGAATTTAAACAAAGTGGTTGAGTGCCTTACACAAGGAATTGCATAGTTGCATTTGACATGAATTTTCTGAGTCTCCTCCTGAAGGAGCCCTTTTGTCATTTAAGCAGGAAAGGAGCTCAGTATCACTGGGTGAACCCAACTCCTTTCCATTTTAACACTGAGAGAGATGATGGGAGAAAATGATCTTGTGAAAACATTTAATTTCCATTTTGCCCCACTTGAAATTAATCCATTTTCAACTTTTTGTAAGATTTTTGTATTTTCAATGAAAATGTTGTCTTCATTACTTTCTTTCATTATTTTATCCATAGCTCCACAATATCCGATATTTTGCACCCTAGATCTTGTGATTATGGGAGAAACTTAGCTTTTCATAAAAAAAAAAAAAAAAGCAGATGCTACTTCTAGTCTGTGTGGATGAAGAGAAAAGCTTTACCCCATGACACTGAAATGCAATATTTGCTGCTGCTCTTATTTGTTACTGTGAGGACAAAAAAGGAAATTTAAAATCTATCATTGTAAAAATCTCATTATTTGGTGGAAGTGGAGCCATGATATTTGAAGATTTATGTGTTGGCAGTATTACTATTAATAATCAAATAGCAGGTCATACTTTATATGTACAGCTACAGCAGATAAAAATGTTTTGATTTTGATTGTTAGCACAGCATCTCTTTTGTCTAACTAAAGTTACATCTGAAGTTAGTGACTTGTATTTAAAAACCCATCACTTGGCCTTGGGATGAAATTTCTGCCCAGAGGCATCCATCTGGAATCTTTAAAAAACTCTGAACCAGATGTATTTCATAAGAGTTTGGTAATGTGCCATATACTTTTTTGAAAACAATACAATTCTGGCTGAGATGATAACCTTCGTTAGGTCAGTTTAAAAACTGTAGGCATTTAGGAATCCAAAACATCTCTTTAAAAGATCATATTTAAAACAAACACTCTGCAAAGGCCTGCCTTTTCATTAAAAAGTATGGTTTGAGGAAAACTACTGCTTATTAAATCTCCCGTCTTTCTTGGAAAGACTCAACTTAATTATTTTTATGGTGTACACGTTAGTAAAGAATTCTCTCTCCTTGGCTTGCACATTATAGTGCTCAGTGTTCATTGAGCATGTAGTTCCTATAATTTCAGAAAGGGATGGGAATGAAAAGAGGTGGATTTAGAACAGGGGTGGGCAATTATTTTGGCCAGAGAGCCACTTAATGAGTTTTGGTGAGCTGTCAAGGGCTGTGCATACAAAATATTTCAACAGATATCATTTTAACAAATTATAGATAAAAAATGAATCGTACTAAAAATCAAACATTTGTAATAATAACATATTTTAATTTTATTTTAAAAAATATTTTTTGTCCTGATTTATGTTTTTTGAGTAGTATATATAGAGGCAATTTGTATAATAGTTTAAAATAGTTGTACTATATATTGTGGGGGTGGGGAGGTTTCAGAGGAGGGTGTGTGTGGGGGCAGTGTGTGTATGTTTGTGGGGGGCTGCCTGTACACTAGGTCCTGGGAGCCAGCTGGGGTGGAGAAAGGGGGAGTGGAGGGGGCAGGGGGTGCATGCAGCAGAGCTCGCCCCAGTGGTGGAAGTGCAGTTGCACTCTCTCCCACCCCATCCAGCCTATGGCTGTCTCCACAATTCTCCACATGAAGCCAAGCCCTGCTGGTTCTCATCTGGGGCAGCCCGGACTCGGGACCAGACACAAACGTGGGTAAACTGGAAAACCGCTTAGGGCCCAGACAGAAAGGGGGCCACAAAACGCTATTTTTAAAAATTATTATTATCATTATCTCTGAAGAAGGGGCCTGATGCTAAAAGTTCACCCGAGACCACCAAGTGTCTAGGTATGGTGCTGCCTGCAGTGTGCTTTCACCCACACGTGGGCCCGACCCCAGCCCCAGCCAGTGTGCACAGCTTTCCAGCAGGGCTGGTGCCTCAGCTGCCTGGGTACTGTTCAGCTCCTCCTGCCTCCAGTGGCTCCTTGTCCTTCTCCTGCCCCTGCTGCACCACTCCAGGTGGCAGGCAGCACAAGAAAGCCATGGGGATGTGCGCCACACAGCAGTTGCCCAGCCAGGGAGGGGGGAAGCTGCAGCCAGGTGGCTCCTGCCCCAGTGTGCAGGGCTCCATCTCCCATCTACTCTTCCTGCCTGGCACAATGAGCAGCCAACTGCAGGTGGCCTAGTGGGTGGAAGGCATCTGTGAGCTGGAGCTGGAGCCCCATGCGGTGGGGAAGGAGTCATCCAGCTGCAGCTTCCCCCCCCTGCCTGGCTGGGCAAATGATGCTTACCATGTGTCCTCACAGCCACTGCCCTTTTCCACACTACCTGCTGCCCAGAGCGGCACAGTAGGGGCAATGAGGAGGAGGAGGAGGAGCTGCTGGAGGCAGGGGAGCTCTGCTTCACCTAGAGGGCTGCAGCCACATTGGGAGCAGCCCTGCCGGGAAGCTGCGCATGCAGGGCAAGTGCAGCACGGGCTGTCCTGGGAAAGAGTGGGCAGGTTTTGGCCCCATACAGAGCACTGCAGGGGCAGCCGTGGGCTAGATGCAATCAATTGGAAGGCATCCACCCACAGGCTGTATTTTGCCATCCCCTGGCTTGGAATAACTGTTGATTTGTGATTAATTTTGACAGTATTCTATAATGCTGATTGGTAGCCTTAAGGTATTCTTTAGAAAACCACTAGCAAATTTTTGTCTTTTCTTCTCATGGATATACACCTGTTTATATTTCTCTGTATGGTAACACGGAAGTCAAATATAGTACTGGACATTCCAGATTTAGTGTAAACTCCTGTTAATCCTGTAGCTGTTTGTGTGCTGAGCTTTAAGAAAGATTAAAGGAATTAGCATTTTAGTAATTTTAAGACTTAAGAAAAGAATATACTTTCTCTTTTTGAGTCCTCTTCTTTCCCACTGAGCATACAGAGCTTCAGCACAAGCCTGTGTGAATCTAGAGTTTATAAAAGGGCTTCTTCAGCTTACTGCTTTTTTGCTGTTGGAAGCAGCAAAAAATATCTGAGTGGTTTCCTCTTTGAATTCATTAAGTTGCAAAGATGAGAATCTTCCTAAGGCAAATCAGGTGTAATGTTTGTGATTCCCAGCTCAAGGCACAGTGGGAGGTGAAGGAAATTTCTGTGAACACAATATACTTCCTAGGTTAGTTCATGATTACCTGAACCTGGTCATGGAAAGTTCTGATGCTGCTTAGCAGGAGAATGCAGATTATCATGGATAAGTCATGGAAACTAATATTTCTGTGCAAGCTGTTGCTGTTGTTGCCAACACTCAGTGTCTTAATGAGTCTTGTGATATCTCTGATATTTTTAAAGCTTTACCTGCCTGCGTCAAGTGATTGCCTGAGACTCTCTTGGAGCACATTTACTGCACGTTGCACACAGTGCTAAGCAGCACCATTCTGAAAACATGCCCTTCTCCTTTACTTCCAGTCTGATGCAGCCACATGCTAAAAATGTCATGTAAGTGTTGCTCTCCTGAGAGAGGCTCTGACTGTACACCAAAAACAAGTTATGTGACTCTTTCATTACATGCTACAGGCAGAACAAGAGCAAGGAGGCAGGCTGTATTTCTAGGGATAAGCTTCCTAGCACAGCGAGACTCAGTGTAGACATGAATAGATATGAGACACAGCTGTGGGGACAGACCCAGAGAGTACTAGTAGATGGATCTGTGTTGACCTGGTGTAAGGTGGCCAGTGGAGTTCCGCAGTGTTCAGTACTTGGACCAGTGCTTTTCAACATCTTCCTCAATGATCTGGATGTGGGGGTGAAGGGAACACTGGCAAAGTTCACTGGTGACAATAACCTGTGGGGAACTGCTGCCACTCATTAGGGTAGGCTGACTATGCAGGCGGACATAGACAGATTAGTTAGATGGGCGGACCAGAGCCAGATACTGTTCCATACTGTGAAGTTTAAAGTACTCCATCTGGGGAGGAAAAATCCACAACAAACTTACAGACTCAGTGGTGCTATGCTAGCTGGCACTACTCCCGAAAGGGACCCTGGGGGTCATAATTGACCATAAAATGAATATGAGCCATCAGTGTGATGCTACAGTTAGCAGAGCAAACAATACTCTGGTATCCAATCAACTGATGCATCTCAAGCAAAACTAAGGAAGTTATTCTCCAGCTCTGCTCAGCATTAGTGAGACCACAGCTGTAATACTGCGTCCAGTTCTGGGCACCACACTTCAAGAAGGGTGTGGAGAAGATTGAGCTCTCTCTCCAGAGAAGAGCCACTTGTATGATTAGAGGCCTGAAGAGAAGCCATTTGAGGAAAGGCTGATAGATATGGGACTGTTCATCCTAGAAAAGAGAAGACTTTGTGGGGGATTTGGTAGCAGCTTACAAATATATCAAGGGAAAGCATCAGGGGCTAGGTTAACAAGTATTCACCAAAGCGCCCCAGGGGAAAACCAAGACCAATGATCATAAACTTCTGGAAGTAGGTTTCAGACTGGATATAAGGAAAAACTGCTTCACGATTCATGTGACCATACTCTGGAATAGATTCCCAGCAGGGATGGTACAGGCATCTACCTTGGAGATCTTCAGAAGGAGACTGGATGAACGCCTTGATGGGATTATTTGACCCCAGCAGTCTTTCCTGCTTGGAGCAGGGAGGCTGGACCTGATGATCTCATGAGGTCCCTTCCATCCCTAAACTTCTGTGACATTCCCTCAGAGTTTGCCAACACTGGTATGTAGCTTTAAGCTGTTTACCTCATGCATCAGTATGCTGTTTTATGCATGGCAGCATGGGGTTTATCACAGACTAGCGACTGAAGGTTTATCCAGGGTCCTTAGTGGATTTTGCACCCATCTTGAGCTATAGCAGCTGTTGTAGCTATGCTGCTATTAGTTCCCAAGCTAGCTCATCTGCCCAAGCTGAAGTTGTATTTTTTTACTTTAGTACAGACATACCCTATGATTCCAAACTGTCCCTACAGTTGTATAAAAAGTACTTTTCTTTTACACATGCTCTGGCACTCCATGTGTGCCCTTGAAACCACTATTTCTTGGTCAGGTATCCCATTGGAACCAATATCCAGCTGGAATCATTCTATCTTGGATTCCTCAGCTGGACAAAAGGATTACTCATTCCCACACATCATTGCTTTAAAACAAAATGCAGCTATTTAGCAATGAAGTAATACCCCACCCAGATATTAAGGTTACTGCAGCATTTGTAGCCAACTTCTTTCAGATCCAATGCTAGATTTTTTTCAAGCATACTAGTAGCTTCCTTCTGGTAACATCTTTAATATGTCTTGAGTACAATGTACAGCTGATTAGCAGAGGTAATATTAAATTGTATTGTTTTTTATGGTCTGCACTAAGAATGCATTATGGTAACTGTTCTCTGATTTAGAATATTTAAGTAAAGCTATCCCTTCTTAATTCAGAGTGTGCTAATGACCAATGAGCTCTTCAGTGTTGAAACTTTTGTAAAATTATTGCAAAGAATAAAAATAATTTAAAAAGGTTATGCTAGTTTAAATTGTTAAAATCCACAAGGTTCCTGTCAGTTTTTCAGGGCAATTTCAAGAATTTTTCCATCTCATCCTGTGTTGATGACTTATGGTTTACCTGGGTAGCCTGAAGTCATCCGGGGAAAAGTTTTTGTTTTCCTCTGCAGTCTTCTAGCCACCTTAATTTCAAAAGAATAGGAACACATTTTACATCTTATGGCTTTTATTAGATTAGGAAATCTTCCCACAGCACAGACCTTTTTAAATCTCTCTTGATGACTTACCGGAATGTGAACAGAGTGGATGATTCATTTTGGCCCTCCGAACTGGGTTGACATTTGTACGCTGTAGTCATGGTCTGGCTGGTGAAGTTGTTATTTCCTCCCCCTCTTCTAAAGGAGCCAGTTTAAGCAAAGAAGGGAGCAACACTTCTTTATGTTTAATTGCATAAGATAGCTTAGAAAATATGTCACTTTTAGTAAACACAAAGTTTGTACAAAGAAGAGAGCTTGGAGAACATTCCACACATGTTTTAAGAGGTAGATTAAACCATCTCATTTTTTGACCTTATTCTTTTACATAGACTAAAAGTTCCTATGAGGAAAATATGTTATTCCTCTCCCTTCCCCCAAAACTGCAAACAAATGAATTTGACATTTTCTTGTGGAATTGAATAAGCACAAATATTGTTTTAAAGCCTTTCACAATTGCATACTGGCACAAGAATATTGTGATTCTTGGCAGTTCTCTTCCCACATATGTTCAGTCTTGAAGGTAACAAGGCTCTGAATGTACACAATGCACTCTGAAACAATTGACAAATTTGGAGATGACGATTCTTTGTTGCTGGGTGATTGCAGTTCATTAATGTTTAACATGCTGCCATGTACAGCCTGGCTGGCTGCTGTTTCTATTTACTTTTTCGTTTTCTGTGATTTGGTATTTCGGCATGAAAAATGAGCTCGTATATTCTGTTCCTATTTCTATGAATAGGAGAGAGCCTAAGAAGGGAGCTGAGGCTACGTGCCTGTTGAATGGCACCCTTTCCATTATTACACGGAGAATGTAATCCAGTTGTGTTCCTGAGTATTTGTTTTCAATTATAGAGACAGCATCAACTCGGAGGTATCATTTTAAATTGGCATTGATTGGATGGTTTATATTGGGGTTTTATTTAGGTGTGCATGGGGTGTGAGGTTCTTATACTTTTATCTAAATGAAACTGTGAAGTATATATATACTGTTGCTTATATATACTGTGGCTCATGATAGCTAGAATCCATGTTCTTTTTGTTAAAGTGTGCAGAGAGAAAGTAAAAATTGCAGACCTCTTGCAGCACTCAATGCCATTTTTGTGGTCTTTTTTCTAGCACCCCCTGTCTTCCCCCCTGCTGATGGGCCAAGGAGTCCCAGCAGCCCCACCACGGACTGTCTGAAAGGGCTACCTTTATGGCTCCACCCCTCACCACTGATTGATGGAGAGGGCTGCCCTTCATACAGTCCTGCCCCTTGCTACTGATTGGAAGAGAGGGGTGGGGCTGCACAAAAGGCAGCCTTCTTAGTTCATCAGCAGAAGAGGGAGGAGGGGGTGGCTGCCATCTTGGCTGCTCCCCTCCGTGCTGGCAGCTTCCTCCATGCCCCTCCACCCCCTGGGTGAGCTGTGAGGCCAGGCTGCAGAAACCACTGACTCCCACTAGGAAGCCAGTATTTTATTTTTGGTAAGTTACTTTCCCCTTGCAGATTCCATGTAAACTCTTGAGGAACACCAGTTTTCATCTGAAAATTATGAAATCATGAATTGAGTAAATCCCTAGCAGTGGTGATGGTGGTTATTTCTCCCTTTCTCTTGAGATGCCCTTGGATGGGGACTAAATTTCTCCCTCTTCCAGTGCAGATGCCAGCTCATCTGAAGATAAGCAACAATGGTTACAAGATGGGAAGGCCCCAGCTTGTCTATAGAGAGTCCTTCAGCATATGCTATTGAGTAAATTGCCCCGCAGCTACCGCGCATACAAGAGTAAAGGGCGCAATTCAAAGCAGCTGGGCCATGGGAGTTAGGGGTATGTGTGTCTGTGCGCTTGACCATAGGGTCCTAGATTGCCTTCAGCAAGCTTATGTCAGGCCTCTGGACCTTACAAGTTTGCTCTCATGGACACCCTTAAAAAGCACCTTGATGTAGCAAATAATGAATAAAAATGACAAGCATATGTAAAACATCTTCCATTCACCCTGATTTTTTTTTCGTAAGTAAGTTACATCACAACATCTTTCAAGTGAGACAGACCTGGAGATCTGGAATGAACCTTGATGAGCAGCAAGTTTTACAAGTGTCCCTCTGTGTGATGTGTATTTACAGCCTTAGCTTACACACTCAACTTTTTGCGCAAGTTATAGCAGCTTACGCTTTTTAGCAGTGAAGGTCTCACCATCTAACTTGTACAATTTCTTGTTTTAGATGTAGTTATGATTTTTTTTATTTTAAAAATAAATCCACGAAATAAACAAACCTGAATAATCCAGACACCACAATAATGCAAGCCAGTAAATTCATAAAAGGTATATGAATATATGTTATGAAGCAGAGTTGTACTTGTTGACTGCTCATAAGTTTCTAAAGAAAAAGATCTCGTTCCTTGAAACTTTTTGGTTATTTAATCAATTTTTTCCCCCTATAAGTTGCAGATCTCTGAATGGTATCCACTGTGGCTAATTTTGTTTACTGATGTCTAACATGTTTACTGGTTTCTAATATTATTTTGGCAATCCTGCTTTCTTTAAGTATGAGCAACTCTTGCACCAAATTCATTCCTGATAGAATATCCATAAAGAAAATATTTACAATATTATGGGATGAATTTGTGTTCATATTGTTTTTTATTTTTGGAATATTTTAATTACTGCTTGATAGGAGCACACTGGGATACAATCTAAAATCAGTGCAGGGTATTATTTGAGAAGTGTAGGTTGTAGCCGTGTCGGTCTAAGGACATAGGCAGACAAGGTTCTTTGCATGAATCTGATATCTTTTATTAGACCAACATAAATAGTTGGAAAACAATTATTAAGTAAGATTTCGGGTTCAAAAACCCTTCGTCAGGCTAAGGAAGTTTCAGCAGTTGGTGTGTGCTCTTCCTGGATGGAATGAAAAGTAAAGAAGCCAGAGGTATTCTTTATTCTTTATGCATATTCTGGTATGCATACAAGACAGGTAGTCAGTGAAAATGTAGATTGAGGAGTCAATGAGTGAGAGACAGGCAGGGGGTGGGGGGGAAGAGAGAGAAGCGGGATGAAAAGTGGAGAGATACCTAGGGAGTCAGATGTCAGGCAGGTTATAATGTGTCATAAATCCAATGTCTATGTTTAGTTCATGATTTTTAATATCCAGGAGGTTGATGAAGTGGCGTTCATAGGCTCGTCTCTGAGAAGTGTTTTGTAAGTTTGCTTTGAGGATCAGGACTGAGAGGTTGGAGAGAGAGTGGTTTTCTTGTGAGAAATGTGCCCCCGCAGATAATTGGGTATTCCTGTCTTTGATAGATTTCCGGCGTGTATTCATTCTGGTGCGCAGTTGTTAGTTGGTCTCTCCTACATATTTTCTATCAGGGCATTTGGTGCATTGGATGAGATATATTACAAGTCTGGAGGTGCAGCTGTAAGATCCAGGAATGCTGATGTTGTGGGGTGTAGTAATTGTGGGGGTGGTGGAGATGTGTTGGCAGGTTTTGCATTTCTTGTCATGGCATGGTCTGGATCCTTTTGGTGTGTTCTGGGCTTGAGGAAGTTTGCTTCTGGTGATGAGGTTAGCGAGGTTCGGTGCTTGTTTGAAGGCTAGGATGGGTGGCTCTGGGAAGATCTTTTTTAGAGTAGGGTCTCTTTCTAGTATGGGTTGCAATTGTTTGAGGATTTTCCATACAGGTTCAAGGGAGGGGTGATATGTCATAACCAGAGGTGTGTGATTTGTGGGGGGTTTCCTTCTGTACTGCAGCAGTTCTTCATGTGGTATCCAGGTGGCTCTGTCAAACGTGCTATCTATCTCTCTGGAGGAGTGTCTTTGTTGGATGAAAGCCTTTTTAAGATTGGTGAGGTGGCAATCCCAGGTGTTCTCTTCAGTGCAAATTCGGTGGTATCTGAGGGCTTGGCTGTATATCACAGCTTTTTTGGTGTGTTTAGGGTGATGGCTGGTTCTGTGCAGATATGTATGTTGATCTGTATGTAAGGGGTCAATAGTAGGAGCTGGGAGAAAAACTGTTCACTGGGGTGCCCCAGGGGAGAACAATAAGCAATGGCCATAAACTGTTAGAGGATGGTTTCAGGTTGGATGTAAGGAAGAACTTCTTTATGGTAAGGGTGACCAGAATCTGAAATAGACTTCTCAAGTAGGTGGTGCACTCCCCAACTTTGGAAGTCTGCAGGAGGAGACTGGACAGACAGCTTGCTGGGATAATTCATAAGGGTGTGTGAAGCTTCAGTCACTGATTAGATTCACGGAAGATTTGGCCCAATTCAGCAGCTAGATCATTGAATCCAAATCAAATTGGAAGACCCATTAAAAGCTCCAAATCCATTTGAAGCATCTAAATCAATTTGGAAAAGATTTGGTGATTCAGAAGACAGTCTTGCAGGGAAACAGAAAGTGAGAAGAGGAAGGGGGGAAGGAGTGAGGGAAAGAGTGCTCTGATATTGACATCCGTAGCTTGG
>NW_017728994.1:338141-340038 GCF_001723915.1 Gavialis gangeticus | reverse complement strand
AGAGATACCTAGGGAGTCAGATGTCAGGCAGGTTATAATGTGTCATAAATCCAATGTCTATGTTTAGTTCATGATTTTTAATATCCAGGAGGTTGATGAAGTGGCGTTCATAGGCTCGTCTCTGAGAAGTGTTTTGTAAGTTTGCTTTGAGGATCAGGACTGAGAGGTTGGAGAGAGAGTGGTTTTCTTGTGAGAAATGTGCCCCCGCAGATAATTGGGTATTCCTGTCTTTGATAGATTTCCGGCGTGTATTCATTCTGGTGCGCAGTTGTTGTTTGGTCTCCCCTACATATTTTCTATCAGGGCATTTGGTGCATTGGATGAGATATATTACAAGTCTGGAGGTGCAGCTGTAAGATCCAGGAATGCTGATGTTGTGGGGTGTAGTAATTGTGGGGGTGGTGGAGATGTGTTGGCAGGTTTTGCATTTCTTGTCATGGCATGGTCTGGATCCTTTTGGTGTGTTCTGGGCTTGAGGAAGTTTGCTTCTGGTGATGAGGTTAGCGAGGTTCGGTGCTTGTTTGAAGGCTAGGATGGGTGGCTCTGGGAAGATCTTTTTTAGAGTAGGGTCTCTTTCTAGTATGGGTTGCAATTGTTTGAGGATTTTCCATACAGGTTCAAGGGAGGGGTGATATGTCATAACCAGAGGTGTGTGATTTGTGGGGGGTTTCCTTCTGTACTGCAGCAGTTCTTCATGTGGTATCCAGGTGGCTCTGTCAAACGTGCTATCTATCTCTCTGGAGGAGTGTCTTTGTTGGATGAAAGCCTTTTTAAGATTGGTGAGGTGGCAATCCCAGGTGTTCTCTTCAGTGCAAATTCGGTGGTATCTGAGGGCTTGGCTGTATATCACAGCTTTTTTGGTGTGTTTAGGGTGATGGCTGGTTCTGTGCAGATATGTATGTTGATCTGTATGTAAGGGGTCAATAGTAGGAGCTGGGAGAAAAACTGTTCACTGGGGTGCCCCAGGGGAGAACAATAAGCAATGGCCATAAACTGTTAGAGGATGGTTTCAGGTTGGATGTAAGGAAGAACTTCTTTATGGTAAGGGTGACCAGAATCTGAAATAGACTTCTCAAGTAGGTGGTGCACTCCCCAACTTTGGAAGTCTGCAGGAGGAGACTGGACAGACAGCTTGCTGGGATAATTCATAAGGGTGTGTGAAGCTTCAGTCACTGATTAGATTCACGGAAGATTTGGCCCAATTCAGCAGCTAGATCATTGAATCCAAATCAAATTGGAAGACCCATTAAAAGCTCCAAATCCATTTGAAGCATCTAAATCAATTTGGAAAAGATTTGGTGATTCAGAAGACAGTCTTGCAGGGAAACAGAAAGTGAGAAGAGGAAGGGGGGAAGGAGTGAGGGAAAGAGTGCTCTGATATTGACATCCGTAGCTTGGCAGTGACTGTGATCTTTCCCTGAGTTCCCTTCCAATCACAGTGCACTGAGGGAGGGAGGGATGTAGAAACATCATATAAGGCTCTATGTGAAGCCTTTCTCTGCCTTTTGTGGGCTATCTTTGTCTGGAAACAACAGCATCTGAAAGATGCTGGCTGCAGTGTCTGGCTTCCTAGTCAGTCTCTTGCTAGTCTCTCTTCTTGGAAAGGATTGGCTACACCTTACTAGTTATCCTTGCCTAGAATCCCTCTACTTATCCCTATTCAATCCATTCCTTTCAACTTATTCTTCCCCCAAAATCCTCTTATTTGTTCTTGTAATTTTCCCTGCCCCCCCCCAACTTTTTAAAAAGAAAGCTGTGTTTTCCCTGGCAGTCTCTCATCTATCACTGTGCAGGAAAGCACATGTATTACACACATGCACACATATATTAAACAGATAGAAGATAAATTACACACACAAACATTTTCCAGCACAGCAAATATTATGAAGTGTGCTGG
>NW_017728994.1:323803-338061 GCF_001723915.1 Gavialis gangeticus | reverse complement strand
CCCCCCCCCCCCCCCCCCCCCCGCAAAACATAGATGCACCCTCTTTCCTGGCAGTGATGAGTCTTCTGCTGACAGTGGGAGCAAGAAAGTGTTTCTTCACCTGCACCACCTGTACTAACACCAGAAATAGCCACCAGCATGACAGTCTTCTCCACCCTGTTCCCCCAAGCACTTCCAGGAATGACTAGAAATAATGGTCACAAGCTGGCAGAGGGTAAATTCAGATTAGACATCAGAAGGCACTACTTCACTGTCAGGGTGGCTAGGATCTGGAACCGACTTCCAAACAAAGTGGTGCTGGCTCCTACCCTGGGGGTCTTTAAGACAAGGCTAGACACTCGCCTTGCTGGGGTTGTTTGACCCCAGTACTCTTTCCTGCCATGGCAGGGGGTCGGACTTGATGATCTGCTCAGGTCCATTCTGACCCTACTAACTATGAAACTATGAAACCCCAATTTCAACTCCCAGCATGAGTGCCAGAGGAGGAGCTGGATCTGGAAGCAGGGGAGCTAAGTGCCCTAGCCAGGGAAATTTTGGGGGAGGAGGGGGAATCTGAGTTTGTGCTCCACACCCCTCAAAGTTCCCCTAGAGATGGGTTTCCTTCTCCAGAAGGCACCTCAGGAGGTTCTGGGGGCAGGTGGTTCACCTTCCCCTGTTGTTGTGCCTCTGTCTGCTGAGGAGGGGGATAAGGCAGGATCTTCACTCTGAACCCTGAAATTGGGGGTAGTGTAGTGTGCGATCATTTTGAGTTGGCAGATGATCCCAGGTATGCTACCTGCCAGCACTGCTGAAGGCAGATCAGATGGGACAAGGAGGTGAAACACTTCACCATGGTGGGTGATGCTGCTGCATCTCAGGAAGCAGCACCCCCTTTCCTTTGTTCCTTCTCAGCCTGGCACCAATGAGAGCATGCCCAAAAAGAAGCCCTCCTCTCGTTCCCAAGCCCCCATTCCCATGAAACAGAGGCAGGCCACCCTGAACTGGTGTGGGAAAGCCACAGTCAAAGCAGGGTATGTTACAAGGGCTAGCAAAGTCACCAAGATCGTTGGGGAGATGCTTGCTGTGGATGGCCAGCCTTTCTCCTTTGTTGAGTGTCCAGGGCTCAGGCAGCTCATGGTGCTCATGGCCCCATCTACCGAGTGCATGCATGCACCACCTTTAGCAGGATGGTGGTGTCCTCCCTGTATGAGGCATGCAGGGAGTACTTGCTACAGGTAGCCTTGCACTTCACCTTGGACATCTGGAACAGCCGAGGTGGAGATCATACCTACCTCTCCCTCACAGAGCACTGATGCGACCAGTCAGGCTGTCGGTGGGCTCTTTTTCTAGCGGAGGTGATGGATGAGTCCCACATGGCAAGGGAGATCATGGTGGCCATGAACTGCATGGTATGGGGTGGTTCATAAGGCAGGACAAACTCACCCATGGGTTCATGGTCACCAACAGTAGGGCCAAAATGGCCAACTTTGTTGGCATCCACTGTGTGGCACACATGTTCCACATCATGGTCAGGGATGCCTTTGATGGGAATGGGGCTGCTGGTGATGGCGCCATCACTACCAGCCAGCTCATTTCAAGATGCAGGAAGGTGGCGGGCTACTTCCACTGGAGCATCAAGGTGGGCAAGATGCTGTGGGATAAACAAGCAGAGCTGAGCATCCTGCAGCACAAAATCATGCAGGATGTGGAGATTCAGTGGAATTCCACATACCAGTTGGTCAAAAGGATGGTCCAGCAACAGAAGGCCGTCCATGAGAACCTTGTCTGCCTTGTGTGTGTTACAAACTACCATCCTTTCTGCATTGATCCCGCTATGCCTTAACACACGATGCAGACAAGGATCCTTGGGTCAATATGATATTTTTTATTAGAGCAACTGAATAGTTGGGGAAATATATCTTGGCAAGCTTTCGGGTTTAAAAACCCTTTGTCAGACTGAGGAAGTATCTGCAGTTGTTGTGTGTGTTCTTCCTGGATGGAATGAATAGTAAAGAAGCCAGAGGCTGGGCTGATATGCAAGAAAGCAAGTCAATAAAAATGTAAATTGAGGTGTCAGGGAGTGAGAGACAGGCTGGGAGAGGAGGGGGGGAAGGGGGGTGTAGCAGATAAAAGTGGAGAGGTACCTGAGCAGTCAGATATCAGGCAGGTTATAGTGTGTCATAAATTCAACGTCTACATTGAGTCCATGATTTTTTTTATAGCCAGTAGATTTATGAAGTGAAGCTTCTAGGCTTGTCTACTAAAGGTGTGTTGTAAATTCCCTTTGAGGATCAGGACTGAGAGGTTAGATAGAGAGTGGTTTTCTTGTGAGAAATGTGCCCCTAGTAATTGGGTGTTCTTGTCTTTAATAGATGTCCATTGTGCATTCATTCTGGTATGCAGTTGTTGTTTGGTCTCTCCTACATATTTTCCATTAGGGCATTTGGTGCACTGGATGAGAGAGAGATTGTTTCTGGAGGAGCAGCTGTCAGATCCAGGAATGCTAATGGTTCTGTTGTGGGGAGTAGTAATTGTGCGGGTACTGGAGATATGTTGATAGGTTTTGCTTTTCTTGTCATGGAATCCATTTGGTGTGGTTTGAGTTGTAGGAAGTTTCCTTCTGGTTAGCAGGGTTTGGTGCATGTTTGAATTTACAAACCACTTTTCACTTTGCCTATGAATCACCAAATCAGAGTTGAATCAATTCAGGACAGTGACCCAAATCACTGAATCAAATCCCTGTCCCCCAAATCAGCGGAATCCGAATCGAATACTGGTCACTTTGCACAGACTAATAATTTGATCTCAGCAGTATTCCTGTCCAGAATGGGGGAGAGGGGTGGACTTGATCTTTCAAGGTCCCTTCCAGCCCTTAATTTCTATAATAATTCTCTATAATTTCTATCATCCTATGAAAGTACTACCAAAAGTATCTGAATACTTGTTTGCTGTTATCATAGTTATCAATCTTAGATAACATTAAACATTTTTTCCTGAAAAAGCGTCATTTTAAAAATTTTGTTATTTAAACCATAGCAGGGTTTTGGGGTTTTTTGGTTTGGGGTTTTTTTTTGGTTTTTTTCAACCATTATCCCCTATACAGTGAATTCTGAATTGACTACTAAATACTTTATAGTTCAAATGTATTGCAAACTCTTAATAAGTTTAATAACACACAAATATGTAGAATCCATGAGACTTATTTAAAAAAAAAAAAGCTTTGCATATGGATGGATATAAACATGAAGAGCTTCAAACCCTGCCCTAATCTGAAGTGTTTCTAATGTGTTGTGCCTTAGTACCATACAGCTGTACAGGCCTCTCCCAGCTAAACTAATTCAAAATGGGCAGGAATTCTACCATGTTTCTTGGCCTTGATTTCCCAGAGGCTTCTAAAGTGTGTCTTCACCTGCACCACCTCTACTAACACCAGACATAGCCACCAGCATGACAGTCTTCTCCACCCTGTTCCCCTCTGCATGAGTATGGCAGAGCATTATAGATATTTAATTCCTAGGCTGCTTTTGGTGCTTCTTGCCATTACAGGGTTATTTCACATGTGTTGCAGTGACAGCAGAGAATGAAAGGCAACCATTTTCTTGGTCTACAGATTCTCACAGAACTGCATCATTCTCCCTATGGCCTGTGGCAAGTAGACCCAAATTCCAGTAGAAACTGGATATTGTTTTATGACTACATGAGATGGCTATTGCACATTTCATTATTTTATCTTGTATAAATACAATATTTTCAGACTCTCAATTAGCTGTGAAGCAAAACCTAGCCCACATATTCTTTGCTGTCCTTGGGGTGTGCATTTGGCACCAGTGTAATCCTTTTGGATGTTCCAAATAGAACAATTCTAAAATCATGAGCTTTCTAGACCAACAGCTCTCAACGGAGAGGGACAAGGCTATCCACAGACTTGTGACTAAGGGTCTTCCAGTGAATGTTCTCAGACCATGAAGAAGCTGTAAGTTAACATACAACTGTCCAGTAACAAGGGACTTGTAAGCAACCTCTTGAGTTCCTAAGATCATGTTGTACAGTGTGTCCAGTTTCAGCATTTACAATTTGAAGAAAAGAAAAATGGGTGCTTTTTCCAGCACCCTTTCTGGCAATAAACAAATTCTTTTTCTTCTTTCTTCTTACACATAAATCAGAAGGGTGCATAATATAAAAAGCACCATTAGTTCATTACATACATCAGAAAAAACTATACACAACACAAAGTCCTTGTTGGCTTTAATATTTCCCAAATGCCACTTATCAAAGTCAGTGTATTGACAGCCTGGTGTGGAAATGTGCATTAATGGACCAACTCTGCAGTGAAGTAAGTGAGACTTGTATGGTAGCACTAAATGACTGCAAAAATGGGTGTTGTTTTTCCCCCAGAGAAGGAATTCTTCCTCTTTCAACTGGGCAGAAGTAAAAACTCATATAACTTTCAAACTGAGGAACTGCTTAATAGTTCTGAGGAAACCAGCTGATTGTCTGTAATAGTGGACCAGTTTTCAGAGGACAGACTCCCTTTTTGATTTTATATAGTAAAAATAATTCTTGAAAACTGTTATGAATTATAATCATAATCTCTCTCTGTGTTGTAAAGTATTCTAATCAGTAACAGATGCATCTTTTTTTTTTAAGTTCAAAGAATTAAAGTTCAAAAAGTTAAAGTTCAAAAAAATCAATAGAATTATTTATAAATAATTCTACATTGTTCAAATTGCATCTAATTTCCGGGGCTCAGTACAGGCAGTCAAAAAGCCTGAGGCTGAATTGATTCAATCTTTGTAGGCTAGTCTAAACTGCTTAGATTGAACTGAGAAGCAAGTGAACAGACATTCACTTCTAATTCTGGAAATGTAGTCACATGCCTGCAGTGACTCAGGCCAGAAAGCTGGGGGGAGGGGGGCACTAGAGAGTGCCTCCTAGCTTGTCAGTCACTGCCAAAGGCAAGGGAGGGAAACTGGGAGAGAACCCCTCTGAGGCTTTCCCCCACTCCCTGTTGGAGTGGAGGGGGGCGTAGGGAGCTAATTACCATTTACCATATTTCCCCACATATAACAGCTCCCTTAATAACATATGCATCTTTTTTTTCAAAAACAGAATAAGTGAAAAAAATAACTCTGTCAAAATGCTGGTACATAGCAGCAAGTAACTGAGTAGCAACTTGTGCACCTGTAGGGAAAGAAAGTGTCCATAGTCAGCTAGGACCTGCTAGGGAGGCTCATATAGATCACTACAACATTACTTTCATTTTCCCCAGGCAGAGGCAGAAACTATTATTACCATTTCCTTGCTTATAATGTGCACCCCTATTTCCAACACCTGAATTTTGGAAAAAGGTGTGTATGGAATGTGAGGGAATATGGTAATCAGTCACTGCTTGTACAGATAGCCACTGAATTAAACCCATATGACAGGAAATGGCAACAACCGTGACCCAAGGTGACTTTCTAAATTTGCAAGTCCACGCAAAATAATTGGAGATTAAGTTGGTTGAAACAGTGGGTGGGTCTACATGTGATGCTATGGTGATATTGTTACTGCACGTTCATTTAGTACTTCCTTTTGGAAGTACTAAAAGATGGCACAGTAATAGCCCATACTAAACCACGCATGCCGTGCAGTTATTTTGGGGCTCTACCTCACTGCAGCAATACACTATAATGAGGGAATGCCTTGCTGAAGTGACATAGCTATGGCATCACGTTTTTTGCCTATGAATGCTTCATTGCTATAGCATGTTGCTACAGTGATGAAATGTCACATGTAAATGCACCCAGTAATTATTAAATGACATCCTAATGCTGTATCATTTCACTAGAATGCTCTTGCTTTTTGACAAATATAGGCCATGATCCTGTAGAGACTTGCGCACTAGTTTTTGCATACAATTCTTTGCAGGACTGGTATCTTAGTAGAAAGCTACTGAAATTATGGGAGCCTCAACTGGGACAGCTATGCCTCTGCAGTAGAGCTCTACATACAATATCTTCTGAAACAAGAGCACTGGTAAAATGTAGCGGAATTAATTAGTGTGCGCATTATTTCTACCTCGGGAGGTAGCATGCGTAGACTGGGTTTAGCCTGTCTCCTGGCCTCATATAAAAGTCATATGTGAGTTTTCCAGGAAAAAACATCCTCCCCCTCTCTCTTTCTCGGGAAGCTGGGATATCCTTTTTCAAACTGGGACTATTCTGGTTGCACTGGAACATTTGTAACTTTAAGTTGGCATCATATTTCCTTTAAACCTTCCCTTCTACTTTGGAACTTCTGAAAAAGTTTCTCCCTTTTAAGGCTATAATTTCAAACTGGTCTTTATTAGGTTGCATGTTCAGCCTCACCACCAGCTGTTGTCATTGCCAGTGGTTGCCCACAGTGTTTGACCCTCTGCACTTTCTCATGACTGTCATTTCAACATTTCCTTTTCTTAAGTGACAGGCAGCTGAGAGTTGGCAGTCCAAAACAGCAGTCTTGATCCATGTCCTTCAGAAGTAGTTTTTCCTTGACCATGTTGCCAGCTGTTGCCATCACCGTTCTCCAGCCATTACACAGATTGGTACCCCCTCAGTGAGAGAGACTCTCTGTGGGCTTCATTAACTGCAAGCTATTTTGAAAGGAAGGAGGATTTACTCCCTCTTGTCTTCTACATGATGTACTCACACAGCTTGTTAAATCACTCTTTCTTAAAAGGTTGGCACCTAAACTACATAAACCAGCATCTTTAGATTAAGATGTCAGTTTTCAAGGATCAATACTTCATTGACCCTCTTTTGCTTTTGAGGTGGCCACCTCATGAATATGTTGCCTGTACATGCATATTGAATTGCTCATACCTATCTGCATCAATTTAAATTTCAAGTGAGCAGCTACTCTAGTGTACTTGCATGCTAAACAAATCTGTTGTTTAAAATATAACTCAAGAATAGAACAATTCAACTGCAGACTACATAGCAAAATACCAAAGCTCCACAGAGGTATGGGTAGACTGAGTCATCAACTACTAGTTGTGGCTTGTGCTGTGTCTAATGAAAAAAGACCATTGTTTAAATTGCAATATTCCTCTGAACCTATATGTCATTATATTCCCAGAGATCAAATGAATTGGCCTACCCACACTGACAGTGTCACAGATTTTTCCACTACTTTTCTTATTTTTAATTTATTTTAAGCTGATTTCTGTAGAACAAGTTAGCCAGTATTAATTTGTTGTGATGTTTTAAATCATAATTCACATCTGTGAGAGTGGTTGTATGGTTAGTAACTGAAATTTTCTTGCAACTAAAATAATTTGCTCAGTGTGTAGAGGAAACAAAATGTTAGGGGACAAAAGGGGTAGAATCTAAAGTAACACTGAAATGATTATACCATGGATGTCAGCCATACAGGCTAGAGCCATAGCCTATGGAGCAGGCTTGTCCAACATATGGCCTGCGGGCTGCCATGCGGCCCGCCAAGGCATTTTCTGTGGCCCGTGGTGCTGCGACGGGAAATGAAAGTAAATGCTGTTTACTTTTGTTCCCACCCCTTATCTCTCCCCCAGCCCTTCAACAGCTTCCTAATGGCTGCTGAAGGGCTGAGGAAGGGACAAGGTTCCCACACACACTGCGTCAGCTTGATGTTGCTGATGTGGTGCGTCTGGGAAGAGGAGTAGCTGGCAGCAAAAGTGCGGGTTGTCAGTGCGGTGCAGGGCAGTCCCGGGCAGAGCTTGCACTGGCCAGTACCATGGGTGGCGAGCAGAGCCCGGCTGGGCACATGCAGGGTGAGGGAAGCATGGACGAAACCCCCCCAGACCCTCCCTGGTCCACTTCCCCCATGCTAAATCACCACTTGCACCTGCCTCTGCCCCATGGGGCGGTGGCTGGGGCGAAGGAGGCATCATCCTGGGGCCCCCGTGCCTGCCATGCTCCATGCTCACCTGAGTGGTTCATCTTCCCGGTGGTGAGCAAAGGAGTTGCAGCCGGGGGCTGCCTGGGTGCTGTCCCGTGCCCAGCTTGCAGGTCCCTGTGTGAGCGCACAGCGCCAGCCTGGGCTCACCATGCTGCATCCGCCGCCGCCTCCTCCCTCCCCAGCAGAGGAAGCCCCCTTTTTTTTAAGCCCTGTGCCAGGAGCGGTCCGTACTGCATTGGTGGGGAAAGGGCGGCGTGGTGTGGTCTGGTGTGGGGATGAGCACGCGCACGTGAAACATGGCTACCCGTCTGTCAGCAGGGCTGTGTCCCTGGGTGGGATGCTGAGAAGCCCATGCCGGGGTGCTACGCACATGTGTGCATGCATGAGGAGGAAGCACACGGTCACACTCATGCCTTCCTCCTCCTTCATGGGAGCTGGGGGTGAGGAGGGAGGCAGGCTACGTGTGCATGGCCATGTGTGAAGACTGGGCTCCTTGTCCCCGATGGAGCCAGGCAGCATCCTGAAGTGGTACTTCTCCTCCTCGCTACTGCTGCTGGAGGCCAACAGCCGGCTGCTCCTCCATGGTTTCCTGTACCTGGTGCTGTACGCCCAGGTGTCCAAGGGCAAGCCTGCATTATGCTTCTTTCATTCATTGAGAAATGAGTAGAAGCGAAAGTGTTTATTTTAGCCAAGTGTTTGGTATTATTTCATTGTTGCTTTTATATTGTTTTTATTTTGGATTTTAAACCACATTTCCAGATCCATTTCATTGTCACTTCCTGCAACTTCATTGGTGTCAAAGGTCATGTGACATCACTTCCTGATGTGATACTGCTTCCTGTGAGGTCTTTGAATGTGACTCCCTGGCCCACTGGGTGATAAAAAGTTCATGATCTGGCCCCACATTCAAAAAGGTTGGACACCCCTGTTATAGAGCTATTTCCCAGCACACAGGGGCTCCAAGGAGAGGTAGTAATTTGGGAGCAATGTGAACAGGGGTGGGGCAGGCCACTGTGTTCCCAGCTATGGACCCCTGTTGGGCATATATATCAGCAGCAGGCAGGGGTGAACGACAGCTGCATTAGTCCCTGTCACCAGCCACTATTGCTGGGTCCCAGCTACAAGGCTCCTCACAATCCAGCCTGGGGACACAGGTGAGTTTGACACCTCTGGATTATACCATATGAATCTTAACTTTGATTTATAAAGTGGTTGAATTCAGTTCAGAGCAACATACTTGACAGGAATGATGTGATTAAAGTGCTGAGGTGGCATGTTGGAATAATTTTCCAGCTCTGCTATAGACTTCATGAAAATCTTTGATGTGTCATTTTGGCAGGGACAGGGTCCCAGCCCCTGCCATGCTCCTGCAGAAACAGTCCTGCAGGCAGAGGAACTCACCCGTTCATGTCCAGATGCATGGCATGGCTCAGGCAACTGCAGGAGCACAGCTGCCAGCAATCCCAGGAGTGCAATAACCTGTGCTCTGGGGAACCAGCTCTGAGTGGCCTGCAGTAGGCGATGGGCAGTTTAAAGGGAGGACACCAAGGGAAGTTTGGCATTCAGTGTCCCCAAGAAGAAACCTGACCAGAGGTAGAAGAAAGGGGGAGGAACTCACAGAAGCAACCCAGCTCCCTTGGGAGCTGCAGAGACCAAGACAAGCCCTAAGGAGGGAAATTGATCTTTTTCCCAAAAGAGATAAGTAAACAGGGAGAAAGGGGAAGGATGGAGACCCCATCTTCACAGAAGTCCAAGCTGGTCATTCAGGGTAAGAATCCTCATTAGAATCAGTTGGGCTAGCCCACTGAGGAAGGAGGGAATGGAAGTGAATAAGACTTGACTGATTTTCTGGAATAAACCTGAACAGAGGTTACCCTGAAGCCACCAGCATAAAGAAACAGAGTATATGTATCTTGTCAGTGAGCAAAGAACTGGGCAGGGACACACTGCCAATGGCAAAATAGATCCAGGAGGGGGGAGATGGCGGTACTGAGTAACTTTTGAGTTGTAAAAAGAATAGAGTGTGAGGGGACCTGGCTAGGGGCCCTACCTTTTGATTTAAATCCCTTTGCATTGAGGAGGAATAATAGCAAGAGAAGAGGAGGGGAAGAACCCTTCACCTGATGATTTGATTTAAAGTTAGAGAGGGAAGATGCCTACAAGCAAAGAGGATAATTCAAGAGGTTTGAGGCAGAGGCCTCAGGACCTACAAGAGAAAAACTCCAAGGGATCTCAGACAGATAATGCTTGTTTGATTTGAGGAGAGTATTCATACGGTGATGGGGCTGAGAAGGAAATAGGATTGATGAGGAAAAGTACTGGGGAAAGCAAAAATAAAGTTAAGCCATAATAAGGAGCATAAGTAAAGGCTGAAAAACAAAGGGGCCTTGAGATAAAACTTATTGGGAGACAGCTAGAGAAAACACGTTTAGTCTAGCAGGACTTCAGGGTGATTTATTGTCAGACTGCCAAGAATGTATTAAGGGGGAGACTTCTGTGTGTCTTTTGCTCACAAGTATGTAACAGAGTCTGGACTCTGCAGCTGCAGAGAATTAGCTGCCCTTGCTTCTTCTCCCGTGGCCATGAAAAAATAAAGCGGTCTGTTAGCCAATTGGTGATCCTGTCGTGATTTCCACATCAGCATGAGCTACCACAAGCTGAAGGTTGGAGAGAGAAAGAGACAGAGAGACAGCCCAAACAGTCTCTACTCACCATCCATGGAGAAAAGTGACCATCCACCTGTGAGGAAAGGGGCAGGTTATAGGGGAGCATAGGCAACTGGTAGGGGGGGCACTGGCTGCTTCCACCACTGACACCATTGGTGGCTTATTTGGGTGCTCACCAGCCCCAGCACCACCACTGATGCCAACACCAGTTTCTGGGGGTGCCCCCCCAGACTCAGGAGACACCAGTCACCTATGTAAGGGAGGTTGGAGCCCTGCAGAAGATCCATAATGAGATCAGATGGACGTGCAAGCCAGAACATCCATCCTCCCAGATATAAATTCCATCATGGCAATTGTGGTCCAAATAACTCGGCACAGTTCCAAGGCAAGAGAAATATGACTTTAACAGTCATTTAAATTCTCAGTTTCCTAAATAGGGATAATGATACGTTCTTTCTCCTGAAATCTATCTGTCTTCTCAATTTTTTTTTGTAAACTATTGAGGGATGAGACTCTGTCTTCCTGTTTTTATATAAAACTAGCCAATTGCCCATCAAGAATGATGGGGGGTGGAGCATGCCCCAGCCCGCCCATCTGGGCCTGCTCCCCCTTCCCTCCTGCTGCTTGGGGTCCAGGCCTGCTCCCCCTCTCCCCGCTGCAGCAGCGGGGGAAAGGGAGCCCGGGCATGATGTGGGAGAGGATCGGGCCCGAGGGTGGGGAGAAACCAGGTCATTGCGGCAGGGAGAGCAGTGGGCCTGGGCCAACCTGGTGGCAGCAGGGGGATGGGAGGAGTGGGCCTGGGCCCAATGTGGGGGGAAGAGGCTTGTTTCTCCCTTTCCCCTGCAGCTGCCATATTGGGCTGGGCTGGGCCGGGCCGGGCTGGGCTGGACTGAGCCTGCTGCCCCCCCTCCCCACACATACTGCTGTGGTGGGTCAGCTTTTCCCCCAGCTTGGGCTTGTTCCCCCTGCCCCCACGTCAGGCCCAGCCCACTCCTCCCCTGGTCCCACCATCACTGCTGACACCACGGTGCATCCGTTCCTCCCCCCCACTTGTGTCAGGCCCGCTCAGGGATGGGTGGAGTGGGCTTGGGGCCAACACGTGGGAGGAGGCTGCTGTGGCTGCATTAGGTCAGTCAGGCTGGGCGCACTGTCCCCCCTCCCCCCACCATGGTGGGATGGCTTTTCCCCCTCTCAGGCCCACTTCCACCCTGCCCCCCTCATTGGGCCTGGGCCTGCTCCCCCACTGTTACCTGTAGGGAGCGGGGGGGGTGGGGGTGAGGCAAGGCCAGCCCTGATGGCCTCGCCCCCTCCTTTCTGTCTACTCTGTTGCCACTGCCTCTTGCTCTGTCTATCATGGCAGTGGGCTGCCTTCTGTCAGAACACTTCTTCGTGCTCTGATTGGCTGTTTGTCAGCCAGTTTGAGTGCAAATTGAGTGTTACAGACAGACAGATAGATGTAGGCTTTTATAATATTAGAATGCAATGAAATTCTAATTTTGCAGCCTCTAAGCCTCTGCTACCAATAGATTTACATAAATGACAGTAGGGAATAGCTGCTATATTTCTGAAGAGTAAGTAAAGAATGGAACAAATAAAAGCCAGGATTATTTTTCTTTGTTTTTCATAATATAGTTGGGAGCAAAAATGCTATGTGAAATAAGGATTTAAACATAAGACAGTGCCAATTTACCAGAGGAAATTTTTCTTCATTATAACATAATGTGTAATGTAATCCATGCAAGGTTATTATAAAAAACTCTGAATAAAACACTGAGTAGAATCTTAATAATATGGAACTTGCATACCCCCTTCCAGATTTTTTATTTTTGCACTGAGTTTTTCTAGGGAGCAGGGGAGTTTTCATGGACCTCATCCCACCCTCTAGAAGCTATCAATAGGAAGCAATTTCCTTGGTACAGGAAAAGGGAGTTACCAAGCACAGCACCTCCGTGCTCACCTATTGTCCACTCTGCCCCCTTCTCCCATGCCCCTTGCCTCTGGTTCCTTTGCCCCTTCACCCCTTTTCTCCTCCCTCCCAACTCACTGTCTCCCCACTCACCTGCTTGCAACAGTCTGTCAAACCCAGATTGGATTCATCAGCCATCTTGAATGATAATCATCCTCAACTGCAAAGGATTCCTGAGGAAGACTGGCATACTGCCTGTCCCCAGCTGTCAGTCCAGGGCTGTAGAGTCCTGGATGATAGCTAGTCCACCTCAGAGTGGTGCCTCCTAGGATACTGGAGCACTGAAAATTGGTGATTTTTATTTCAGCTGAACAGCCAGAAGTTAAATTAATTTGAGCTGGGTAGCACAGCTCAAAAATAATCCATGCCTGAAGTGGTGTCAATTTGAAAAGCTTAAAGGGCAGCTTAGCACCTCTTAACAAGCCTTGATGAGAAGCATTTTAAGTACTATTAATATGGTCTAATTGTTATGTGTAATCTCACCTTTTGTTAAATTGAAGGTGTGAAACCACCTTGTGTTTTGGGTGGGTGCTTCTGGAGTTGGGTTTATTTTAATCTCAAATCTAAGGATGCGACTCTCAAAAGGAACAAAAACTCTACCGAAAATCAATAGGGCGCACACGTTGCTTAAATCACTTGAGCACTTTAACATGAATACAAATATTCCAAATATTTGCAAGAGAAAAATAGTTCAAATGAAATATCAGTGGATACATGTATTTGCCTATAAATAATATATTTATCTATGCATCTTTATTTCTTGATTTTTGTCAGGTTGGGAAGCAATCTCACAAACTATTGAAAATAATTTAGTTTCCACCTTGTGTTATTAGGAGCTAATATAAATCTCATAATGGAACCTGTAGTTATATTTCCAACCTATTTCTGGTTCAGGTTTTAATTCAGCTCAGTCCTATTCTGTTCTAGTACAGTTCAGCACCAGAAAGGACCTCCAGCCTTTATGAGAATCATAATCTATAGCGACGTCTTCAGATGTTTTTCTTAAATTGCATTCCCATTGAGCTGTTCTCCATATTTTTCAAAGGCAGCAAAATATTTGCAGGGGACCTATGCATTGTGGAGGATACTGACAGCTACGCAAATTCAAACTCATAAATAAGTCTGTTATTTGGGGATATATATAACTGCATCAGAGACTAAATTAAAACTAGATGATATAGGAGGGGAGCACTAATAATCCTCTAATACTTGGGTTACTTTGCTACAGAATTACTTTTTATACTTTCTGTAATTTGGCATCTACTGCAAACCCAGGTGTTATGTTTTCTAAGACTGCTTCTCCTGTTATACATTGTACTGGTGGATTTATTTCCCCCCATATTTCCAGGAGGCTCATCTTTATTAGTTTCATAGTTTCTAGGGTCGGAAGGGACCTGAGCAGATCATCTAGTCTGATCCCCTGCCATGGCAAGAAAGAGTACTGGGGTCAAACGACCCCAGCAAGGTGTTCATCTAACCTCCTCTTAAAAACCCCCAGGGTAGAAGCCTGCACCACTTCTCTTGGAAGTTGGTTCCAGACCCTAGCCGCCTTGACCGTGAAGTAGTGCCCCCAATATCTAACCTAAACCTACCCTCTGCCAGCTTATGACCGTTATTCCTGGTCACTCCTAGCAGTGCTCAGGGGAACAGCGACTCTCCCAATGCCTGCTGATCCCCCTTGACTAGTTTATAACAGGCCACAAGATCCCCCCTCAGCCTTCTCTTTTGGAGGCTGAACAGGTTCAGGTCCC
>NW_017728994.1:312914-323548 GCF_001723915.1 Gavialis gangeticus | reverse complement strand
CTTCCTAACTGCCTCCCCACACTGCTGGCCCATGTTCATCTTGGAGTCAATGATGACTCCAAGATCCTTTTCCGCCTCTGTGCTGACAAGGGGGGAGTTCCCTAACCTGTAGGTATGGTGCCGGTTTTTCCTCCCCAGATGCATCACCTTGCACTTGTCTGTGTTGAATCCCATCCTATTCTCATCCGCCCATCCTTGTAACCTGTCTAGGTCTGATTGTAGCCTGTTACTTCCTTCTAGTGTGCCCACGTCCCCCCACATCTTAGTGTTATAACACTTTGAGGTCCCTTTGTAATTTCCCAAATTCCTGTGGTTATTTAGCATTATATCTAGGTTCATTTAATGGGAAATTAAATATATTCTCTCTCTAATTTTTACATCATTTATATTGTTTGAAACAGGACCCAACTACACTCTTTGGGGACTCCATTAGATTCTCATCCCTAGCTACACAAACTCTTGTTTATAATTATGCTTTTTCTGAAGCTTTGCAGCCTGCTTTGTATCAATGTAATTGCATTTCAGTCTACATCAACTTAATTGTTCCCCCCCAGAATATTGTACTGAATTATATCAGATTCCAACAATCCATAAATGTTACATTTCATCCAATTGGTTTCTTTTTTTTACTTTTGCTTCTGCAGTTTGCATTTTAAAATGTGGTCAGGCTTATCTAGAAAGGTTTTTCTTTGATGGACATATGTTTCAGCATCAGGATGCTGTTCACCTTGCTGTAATGCTGCTTGAGTCAGCATTTCACACTCTGTGAAGCAAGGCAGCTATTATTTTTTCTGTCATCTGTTGAAATCTACTTTTGACAGAAGACTTTTGGAACTTTAGATTTTAAGAAAGATACTATAAACATTCTCTTCTGTGCAAAGAAATCTTTCCATCTCAGACAAACCCCTGAGGAGAAAGGATCCGTTTGCCTGCTGACAGTTACAAAGTTAGGGGCTTGGATTTTTGTTTTCCTTTTGGTTTGGTTTTGTTTGGCTTGTTTTTTCTGGATAATAATTTGACTTATTTGCAAGGTGTATAAGCCAAACCTCTTTAAAAAGAGCTATTATAATTATCCTTTTATAATTGACACAACAGAAATCACCAGAATTATTTAGTCATATTGGGTGTGTCCACACATGCAAGCACATGCGCTTGCAGCAGCTCAAATAGAAGCGGTGCAAATTTGAGCTGGGGCTTTTTGCCTCAGCACATGTGCTCAGACATGCACTTTGTTGTGGAGCAAATTGTGCCACTTGGGGCAAAATAACCCTGCCTGGCTCCTCCCAGATCTGCAGCTAGGGGGAGCTAGACACCTGTGCTGTCCCCAGCAGTATAAAAACTGCCCATCTGTTCAAAAAGCTGTCCTGGCAAGCAGCTCAGAGCTACTCACTCTCAGGAGATTCTGGGGCCTGGCCAATTGGTACATGGGGACACTACTCCTCGTGCCAGCTGGACTGCTGCAGCAGCATCCCAAATTCATTTTTAAAAATGTCCCCAAATCCATGTTTTTCCACAATTAAAACAAAAGACCTCTCTCTCTCACACGCACACCAATCAGTTTGGCAATGCTTTATTGGTATATTTACAACATTAAAGCAATGTGGAAGCCTACCAGTGTCTCTATCATTATGATAAAATAAATTCTAAATACCTATATGTGCTGATGTGTACTTTTGTTTTGTCTTCGCACATGATGGGTATGTGATGGGGAAAGTGTTGTTTGAAGGAAGGGGGTGTGAAGGGGTGTGGGGGATGGTGGGTGGGTATGTGTGGAGGAATGTAGGTTGGTGTGTGGGTAGGTGTGGTGGATCTGGTGGGGGGGCTGCTCAGCAGGGTGGGTCCCCTGGCCCCCACAGGGTGCAGCTCCCCCACAGCACATGGAATCCCCCCCCCCCCACAGGGCCCCAGCTCCCTCCTGGAGAACCACAGCCCTTATCCCCCCACTGGGCCCCAGCCCCCCCATCCAGATTCCCAGGCACCCTGAAGGCCCCAGCCCCCTTGCTCAGGGCCCATAACTTACCTTTAGCAGCAGCAGCGGGAGTGGGGTGCTCTGAACCATGGCGGCAAGACCTGGCATGGCACGAAGGGACCACGGGCTGGGCCCAGCCAGGTCCTGCCAGCCTTGGGGCCTCTCTGCTGCCCTACCGGGCTGAGTCATGGAGGTGGGACCCAGCGTGGCATGTGGGGATTACGTGCCAGACCCAGCCAGGTCCTGTTGGCCCTGGGGCCACCCGTTCAGACTGGGCCCTTGGTGGCAAGACCCAGTGCAGCCCGTGGGGACTGTGAGCTGGGTCCAGCCGGGTTCTGCCACCCTTGGGGCCCCTCTGCTGCCTGGCCAGGCCATTCCCATGGTGACAGGACACAGTGCAGCACTCAGGGACTATGTGCCATGCCCACCGGATCCCGCCGCCTTTGGGGCCACTCTGCTGCCTAGCTAGGCTGGGCCCATGGTGGCAGGACCTGGCACAGTATGCAGGGACCCTGCGTCACGCCCACCAGGTCCTCCTGCCCTTGAGGCCCCTCTGCTGCCTGGGGAACTTATTTTCATTCCCGCATGTGCCTGTTGCCCCGCCTCAAAGGGGTTTGAGACTGGGTAAGAGGCACATGTGCGCTCATCTGGATGTGCCCATTTTGTCTTTTTTCCTCCTTGCGTGTCACCACATTCTCTGTGGGTGTGATCCTACTTCCTTTAAAATCGATGGCAATTTTGTTATTGACTTAAATGGAGCAGGGCTAGAGCCTAATGCTTGCATGGGTTCATTAAAAATTACCTTTGAATTAATTCTACTAATTGGAAATACTCACTAATACAGTTATCCTCACCAATGGTCAATGGGTCTATTTTTCTTGTAAAATTTTTCTTTCCACTTATAAAACTAATTCTGTTATCTTTTTTTTTCATATTTTGCAAGCAATATTCCATATCCTTTTAGTTCACTCTGGTGCCTTTTCTGTAGCAAAGCTGGCACAAATCATGAATAAATTCAAGGATCTACATAAAAGCAACCTGAAAACTAGCATTTCTGGGATTGCCTGCTCAAGGTTTTTCTGCAATGCTACCATTAGAGGTAATGTTGAGTAAACCAAAGGATGCAGACACACTTTTTTTGCTCAGAATATGCCAGGAAAATAAAAGTTGCTAGCATGAATCCAATTAGTTCTCCTGCTGTTTTGCAGTGTTCTGTCACAGAGAAGAGGGAACTTGACTGCTTTAGAAGACGGTGCAAGAAGCTACTACAGACAACTATTTTGCACTTTGAAAATTTTAAAACTTATGCTAATCTGAGAAATGTCATTTGTCCCAGACACCTTCAGAGAATCTTCAGTGGTTTCCAACGTGGTGCCCACAGGCACCATGGCATCCCTCAAGGTGGATTCAGGTGCCTGCACACATTTTCACAATCAGTAAAAATCATTATTCCAACAAAAAATGCTGTCATTGCCAATTGAACTCAGGACAGCAGCACTTCAAAATTTTTTTCACAGGCTGTAAACAATGGCCACCAAAATGAAACTGAGTCAGTCTGACTGTTGCAGTGATGGAGTGGTGCTTAATACTCCCTCCCCAAAAGAAACTATGCACGTGTGAATATCCAGGATTCTAAACTTTAGTATTCAGATTGGCACCCGCTGCTTTTTCTTTTAAATGTGAATTTGCCCTTGGGCACATAAGTGTTAGGAACCCCTGCTCTACTTCATCAGAGAAAATCATAGTTTTTTATGGAAAGAGCAAGAACACTATTTCTTTAAAAAAAAGTCTTTTAAAATGTTTTCTGTCTTCTAACTGCTGTAAAATACTTGATCTCATATTCTATATGTAAGATACATGCAATAATGGGCAAGCTGGGCACAAGACCAAGGCACTGCTTAAGAGAGAGAGGATGGTGCTAGAGTAGATCTAGGGCACTACCTTACTCCCCTCCCCTCTTCCCCTTATCAGGACTTGGTTCCAAACCCCCAATCCCAGGGCTTTGGGGCCCAAGCACTAGCTCAGCCCTCCACCAGCCACAGCTTGTGAAGGAAGGCAGACTGGCAAGGCAAGGGTCCCCACTGGGGAGAGGCCTTCCACTGCTGACTCCTGGTTGGATGCTTCTGCCTATATGAGGTTTCCTGTTTCCTGGGGCAGCTGTCCAGATAGCAAGATTCCTGCTGCCCTTGGTCCCGTGTCTTTTTGGAACTTGGCTCTCACAAGGATCTGACCTGGATTGCTCCCTGATCTTGTTTTGTCTAGCATTTTGGCCCTTGCTTAGACTCTGACCCTGGCCACCCCTCAGACGTTTAGCTAATGATAGATGTGAATCGCCAGATGGACTGCTTCTGCTCCAGTGTAACACTCCCTCTCTCCCCACCCCCTCCACAACCCATCACTACCTCTGGCTTGAGCAGGAGTAGTAGCACAGCTGGTGTTTAAATGGCTACTTAATATGCTTGCTGACAGCAAAAATAAGAGGTAATAGCTCCCCCCAGCAATACTGAGCATCCAGCTGCTGCTGCTGCTTCTGCACCATGCACCGCCAACACCCAGGATGTGGTACAGGCCAGTTACTTCTCTGGATATAAGATTTCTGCTTTTCTCTTTCTGTAACCAGTGTCATTCTGTCATAGGTGCCCCCATGTGTGCTGCAGCAAGTGGACTGTGGCAAATGTATTTCTTTTGGCAAGTTCAAAGCCCAGTTCTGTTTAAAAAAAAAGTGTTACTTGGGTGGGACTAGGTATAAAATTGTGGGATCAGGCATACTCCTGGTCAGCTATGTGACTCTGACACTTAATTTCCAATTCTACCACTTCTGTTTGCTCAGGTCTCTCTTAATAATCATAGATCTGAAAAGTAAATTGCATATATAACTCTCATTATTTAATAAGCATGACACAAACCAGTTTCATAAAGCTTAAGGATTATGTCTTTAGGAGTGTGGTTTCTGAGCCTGACTGTGTGGTATTTATCCTTCAGTACTTCTTAAATATTCAGAAAAGGAGCTTTTGGGTGGAAAATACCATTTAAGGCCCCTTTGTGACTTCCAACCTGTTTTCAGTACAACTCGATATTTGCAATACTTTGAGCTGAAAATATTTAATTACTTTTGGACCATTAATTTTTGTGGAGGATATTATGGAGCTCAAACTCAGTGACTTGAGCATCATATGGACAAACAAAAGGAATATGGCAAAGTCTCTTTTTTGGATCGTCATATGCCAAAGATGAAATTCACTTAGTTTGTGTTCAACATGATTGTTAATCCAATGTAATTCCTGAGTAATTGGGTTTAACACCCCCTCTTACTTTCTATCCCCCATGCATATGCTTATTAGGGCTGTGCGAAGCTTCAGTCACTGACTCAATTCAGAGGAGATTCAGCCCAATTTGGTGGCCGAATCTCTGAATCCAAATTGAATAAGGAGACCCATTAATCTCTTTGAATCAAATTGGAAGCCTCCGATTTGATTCAGAGAGATTCAATGATTCAACCATAGACACAGCTTTATGTTTTTTCTACATACCTCAAGGTACTAGGTGTGGCTGGTGAACACTGAGATGGTGCAGCAGATGGAGCATCCCATGGGATTCTGGGAGGGCTCCCCACGCGCTTGGTGGCGGACCTGGAAGTGGACCATAAATACTTCTGGTCTACTTCTGGGTTGGCCGCGGAGCATGCAGGGGACCCCTGTCCCCACCTCCCAGCTCAGCAACTGGTGCCTCCTGGGCCTGGGGGACCACCCAGGGTCCCCCCAGAGACAAATGCCGACCCAGGGTGGGGGCGTGTGCTCAGCAGAGGACCAGAAGTATTTCCAGTCCACTACTGGATCCGCTGCCAAGTACGTGGGGACCTGCCCCCACCCAAGGCTCCTGTGGGACACTTCATCTGCTCCACCATCTCGGTGTTCATGAGCCATGCCTGGTACATTGAGGTATGTGGAAAAAACATATAAAGCTCTATCTATGGCTGAATCACTGATTCTCCGAATCAGAATCTAATCTTCAGATTCAGCTGAATCGAATTGGGACAGTAATCCAAATCAGTGAATCGTATCACTGTCCCCCGAATCAAGCTGAATCCAAATCAAATATGGCCTGCTTCGCACACCCCTACTGCTTATGTCAGCATATATATTCACAGAGGTACATGAAGATGCTTAACAGTGCACTGTTGCTTTATTCTTAAAATAACAACCACCCAAGGATGTTTGTTCTGAGAATTATATCCAAGCATCAGGTAGCAAGGTTTCTGAAAAGCAGAGGTGTCCACTATGATATGGAAAGACAATAGGTGACAGAATGCTTGATTTATGGAACAGAGTTTGTACCAATTGTATCCATAGTGTCTATATTAATCTGTTGAGATCTCCTAGATAAAGTGTCTATTTGTATGATAAGCTTTATTTATTTTTAATACTTTTTAAAGGGGCTGAATACTGTTTTTGATTTTCTTCTTGCATATGATTTTATTATCTAATCAACAGATTTAGTTGCTTATAAGTGTCAGTTAACTCCCTTGACATCAGGGATGCAGTTGAACCTACATGCTCAACTGACCCATGCTTCAAAACCTTTGGGCTTACTGAATATTTTCAAGTATTTGAATCCCTTTTCATTAATGTCTTGCTGATAAGAAATGCAGCAAGCTGAAAGAAAATAAGTCATTCATTGTTTCCATCAAAAATAAGTTAAGATTAATGTGATTATTCCTTTTTTTTGTGAAAAAAAATGTACTAACTGAACTTTAAAAGAATGGACTTACCATTCTTTAGGAAAGAAATAAGAATGAATTATTGAAGTCAATTTCAGGTTTTTTTTTTTTATCATAGTAAGCCTTCTGAGTTTCAGATTCTAAAATTATGAAAATGCATAAGCAATGGATTTTTGGGTAGATGCAAGGTTTTTTCGGTAGATGCAATAACATTTATTAGACCAACCTAATACTTGGAAAAAATGTTTTTTGCAAGCTTTTGGGCACAAACACCCTTCTTCAAGCATCGGAAGACTCTGCTGGTGCTGTGTTGTCCAAGGGTAGAAAAGAGGCTAATTTTCAACATGTAGCCCGTAACAACTCTGTAGGCAATGGATTTATCACTTATGTCACACTAACAACACAAGTAGGAATTATATCAAAAAAGGACTTGGTTTGCTTTCTTGATCCCTTCTTCCACCTCCCCCCTCTTGAATGTCAGATAATAATATCAGTGGAAATAGTAAAGAAGCTGGTAGCAAGTTTTACCTAATTTTATTGGTTATTTAAGCTATCAAGTCAGATTTCAGACTTTGACTCATGACATAGCAGAACTGTATTCATGTTAATTCCTAATTAATATTCCTAGTCTTGTGTAAAGCACAGTGTAAGTATAAAGTCCATGCCTAACATAGATAAGTGTTTTTCCAAGAGTGACACTAGGCAACATGGGGAATAGACTATTCCATAGAGGAGTAGTTCAGTGTTGTAGCACTTTTAAGAAAAAGAGAAAATAATACAAGCCATTGCAGAGAAGTTCTCTGTTTGAATGATTCCTATTTAATCGAGATTAAAATCCACTTCTTCATCTTTTCTCTACATAGAAGGGTTAATATATTGTGAATTTAAAACATATAGTGATATCCAAACTAATTAAGGCACAAAATGACTAACCTAAATAGCTAAAGTATGGATGATATAAGTTTCCCACCAAAAGACCCATCTCCATCCTCCATACCCCAGTATATGCTTCACTTTTTCATATTCACTTTCTAGACTAGAGGAAAGGAAATAAAACCATTCTTATGTAAGGCCTCATGTCACTGCTCTTAGTTTATCACAAGAGATGCTCAGAGAACAGTGTGGAGTCTCTTCTAATCAGCATGCAGGGAGCCCTTAGATCCTCAATATCCTTTGCAAACATGGTTTACTCTCAGCTACTCTGTCCCACAGGTTTTCCCTCACCCTTTTTCTTTTTTGTCCTCATTGTTTTGTGAGCAACCTCCTCCCATGGCAGGGGCTCAGACTTGATGATCTGCTCAGGTCCTTTCCAACCCTACTAACTATGAAACTATGAAAGGGGGAGCTAAAATTGCAGGCCTATAACCTGATCATCCACATTCAGTAGGTTTCATAGATTTCATAGACATTAAGGCTGGAAGGAACCTTGGAAGATCTTTGAGTCCAGCCCCCTGCCCCAGGGGCAGGAAGTCAGCAGGGATCATAGGATCCCAGCAAGATAAACATCCAAAATCTCTTGAAGGTGTTCGAAGTAGGTGCTTGAACCACCTCCAGTGGCAGTCGATTCTAAACCTTGGGAGCTTGGACAGTAAAGAAGTTCTTCCTTACGTCCAGCCTGAAATGGTCATGGAGGAGTTTATGACCGTTTCACCTTGTCATCCCTTGGGGTGCTCTGGTGAACAGATGTTCCCCCAGATCCTGGTAAGCACCCCTTATAAACTTATAGGCAGCCACCAGATCACCGCTGGGCCTGCACTTTTCCAGACTGAAGAGTCCCATAGCTCTCAGTCTCTCATCGTAAGGTCTGTTTTCCTGACCTCTGATCATGCACATGGCTGTCCTCTGGACTCTCTCAAGCTTCTCCACATCCTTTTTGAATAGTGGAGCCCAAAACTGGACACAGTACTCCAGCTGCAGCCCCACCAAGGTTGAGTACAAGGGGAGAATGTCGTCCTGGGATTTGCTTGAGAAATATCTATGGATGCAAGCCAGCATTTGCTCACTTTACTAGCTGCAGCATCACATTGATGGGTCATATTCATTTCGTGTTCAATCATGACCCCCAAGTCCCTTTCGTTCATAGTGCTAGCAAGCTTAGCACTGCTGAGCCTATAAGCATGCTGCGGGTTTTTCTTCCCAACATGAAGAACCTTGCATTTTTCGATGTTAAACACTATCAGGTTCTTGTCCACCCATTTCCTGAGCCTGGCAAGGTCAGCCTGGATAGCCCTCCTATCCTCAGGTGTGGATGCTTTACCCCAAAGTTTGGTGCCGTTGGTGAACTTACTTTACTGAAATTTCAAGCCATTGGTCTTCCTTCTTCAAAGATAAGTATATAGTGAATTTTCATATATCTTCTGCTGCCAGTACATGATTAGAGAAGGAATGCAGGAGCAGAATAGCCAAAAGAGAAGGTGTGGAGGGTAGCCAGAGGCAGCATAGGAAAATAAATGATTTTTTAACACAGGCCCCCACAACCTTTTCTCCTCCCCAGTTGCCCTTAAGAAAATGTTGATTCCCCTCTTAAATACATTAAGGTATTACATTATAAAGTAAGTAGTACTTTATTTATCTAAGGATCCATGGCAGACCCTCCCAATCCCATGTTCTACCAGCACCATCTTTTATTTATTTTACCTGCCTGAAAAAGAAACCACCTGCCACAATTTAATTGAAGCCATCCCTCAAGCTGGACCTAACATGGTATATTTTTTGTTAAGTTTTGGGTAAGCTAAAGCAATTGTGAGAACTTTTCAGGGTTTTTTTATTATTGCCATTGGCAGGGTTTGAATCATTTGAAATGCAGCCACATTGGCTTATATAAGAAACAGAGGGGAGAAGAATAAATATTTGCCAAATGGAAAAGGATAAAACTAGTGTAATGATATGTTGCAATAGTGCTGCAAAACCTACCACAGTAAATCATTGCTGTAACAATCTCCTTCCTGTTGCAAAAGTTCCAACCTAGGCTTTTGTGTGTTTCTTTTACATTACTGTTCTTGTTGCAATTCACCTTTGTAACTTTTCAGGACCATTTTTTACTATTGAGTTTCTAAGTGGCTGTCTCTTTGGCAGTGTTGTGTAGTTTACTTTTATCAGTGGTTACTATATCTGCATTTTAGTCCCTTTAAGTTTTTCATTGTGCTGCCTGTGAAACCAAACCATTGGGGACATTCCATATGGAGCATTTTACCTCTCACCTCTAGGTCAGTGATTTAAATTTGGCCCAAGTCAATATAACTGGAAGTGATTAACATCTGAGGACTGTCTGGCAGCTTATCTCAAATGAGCTGGGAGTTCCCACATTTTGTGTCTCATGTCCATGTGGTGCTTCTACAAACACCAGCAACACATTTACTATGAAGTGCTGCTCTCCCTCCCCCTACTTCTTTTAATGGCCTGAACTAAGCAAAAAGCAAAATAGGTAAAGAGACTAAGTTTTATGCTTCCACCTTCAAAGTGGCCCTTCTTGAAAGAGGTGCTAGATTCTGAGCTGGAAAATGTGGGGAAGTTGGTTGTGCTGCTGCCCTTGCTGGCAGCATGCCAAGGATAACATAGTTGAAACCTTCTTAGTGCTCCTTCTGAGAAGAAAAATTCATACAACACTTTCAAAAGAAAGATATGCTCCTGAGAGCAAGTAAAGTCATCCCTGTAGTTTGAGTTATATAGTGATGTTCTTCTGGCAGTGCTTTCCAGAAAAGTCTTATTTAAGTCTGTTTTGATGACATGGGCCAAATTGAGAGAGGCTGGAAGAAATACTTGATGCTTTCAGTCCTGTATATCTGAAAATTTTTGAACTTCATAAGGATAATAACCAGAGTTGCATTCTTAAATTTTCTAAATTAATTGAGGTGAAGGAGACTTGATGCTGTAGAGGCATGCAGATGGAAACCTCTGAATATGGGCTACTTAATAAATTAAGCAACTGTGGCATTGATGCCTACACAG
>NW_017728994.1:298876-312167 GCF_001723915.1 Gavialis gangeticus | reverse complement strand
GGAAGGGTCCTATTCCCCTCAGCAGCACCTGGGGTGATGAGGAACAAAGGCCACAAGCTGCTAGAGAATAGGTTCAGGATGAAGATTCGGAGGCACTATTTCACTTTAGGGTATTGTGACAGGAGTGCCTCTTTTGGAGTCCGTCTATTGGTGACCCCGCACTCCTATTATGGGCCAACCGCCTGCCTTCTCGCCTGCCATGCTTAGATCTTAATTAATTAATGGATGTTAATTAGTGGGAGGCTGCCCATTTATTTGCCCCAGTGGCAGGGGGCGCTATCTGCAGCTCCTTTTCCTCCCCTACACCACAGCCCAAGCCTCGCAGATGATACTGACATAGTTTGATCTGGACCTTGTTGTAATTTGGCCCTCCCCTTGTCTTCCCTGGGCTTTCCAAAGCCCTGTCTCACTCTGTGTCATTCCGCACCTTCCTGGTGCTCCGCTGCACCCTCGCCTTTGGGCTTCTCACTGGCCCCCTCACTCTGGGGCTTCATGCTAGGCCCCCTCACTCTGGGATTGGGCTTCCCACACCACTGTGGGACCCTATGAGGCCTCCTCCAACCCCTATTAGCCTCACCCAAACCTCCGGTAAAAGCAAAACACAAAACACAAGCCCCTGGGCTATAACAAAAATCCAAGCCTCCCAGCTAAAACAACATTCAATCCCTACCAGGGAATACTCCAGCCCATAATAGCATCAGGAGCTGCTCATGCAGTCAGGCCTCTCCCCTCTGTTTGCTCCAGCAGAGCTCCCTTCCCCCTTGGCTGGCAGCAGGGAACTGCCCTCCTGGCCTCAGGCCTGGGATTCATGTGGGAGCCAGGCCCTGCCCCTTCCAGTCAGCTGGCCAGGTGCAGGTGTGGCCACTTTCCTCCTTAACTGGTTGTCTTGGCAACCAGCACCTGGGTTCCTGCCTCTGCTCTAAGAGTAACCAGCACCTTAGTGTCCTGCTACAGGTAGTTAGGATCTGGAACCAACTTCCTAGGATAGTGGTCCTCACTCCTACTTTGGGTAAATTCAAAAAGAGGTTGGATGAACACCTGTCTGGGGTCATGTGATCCCAGCATGTGCTCCAACCACTGGCAGGGGGTTAGACTAGATGATCTATTCAGGTCCCTTCTGACCCCTAACTACTATCAAACTATGAACTATGAATCTGGCCCTTCCAAACCAGACAGAGATCACCATGACCTTTGGCTGAACTCCTTACGTTCACCAGACACAGATGTTCCTGGTAGTTTCTACTGGGATGAATATTCTAATATAATAAAGGGCTTGGTCCTTCTGTTTATCTGTCTGTAACACTCTTGGAGCACTCTGATTGGTTAGTGAAACAATGAATTGGAGTGCTCCAAGTGCATTATGGACAGGAGGTGGTGACAGCAGCAGTGGTATGGCGGAGCACCACCATGATGGCAAGGACGAAGGGGGTGGAGTGGGAGGGCCAGGCCACTACCACTGGTTGCCCCCCTGCTCCATCCCTGCCATCATGGTGGTGCTCCACCACCTCCGGGGAGCAGGTCTGAGGGGCGGCAAGGTCAGGAGCGCTGGCCCCTGCCCTGGTCCCTGGAAGCAGTGGAGTGCCACTGTCATGGGCAGGATGGAAGGGACAGAGTGGGCTGGCCTCGCCCACCCCCAGCCTTGCTCCTTGAAGGTGACAGTGGTGCAAGGTGCTGGGGGAGGGGGATGGAAGCGATGGTCGGGCAAGCTTCCTGCCCCCCTCCCCACTCCTGGGAGGTGGTGGCGACATGGGGGGGTTAGGGTTTGAGTTAGCAAGCTTGATCCCCCATGTTTGCCCCCCCATCATTTTTGATGGGAAATTCACTATTTTATCTATATTTGTCTTAGTTTATTAACAAGCCCTTATCTCCTTTATTTTAAGTGAATGTAGTAGTAACTCATCTGTAAGGGAATGCTGGAATCTGGGAAATATGTGGAAAAAGGCTGAAGCATGGAGATTTCTGAAAAGGAATGGGAAAATCAGGACACAAAAAATAGCCAAAGATTGAGATTTTTTCCAGGAGTTAGCCATACCACTCTTGCTGAAAGTAATTGGGTCTGTGTGGCTAACTCCTTTGGCTGGCTTTGAAAATCTCTGCCAGGAACGTTTAGCGGCTGCCAAGGGATGAGTTTCACAGTGGAGCAGTTAGCTTTTGATCTGTGAAACAGTTAGCTTACAGCAGAGTGTTCTTCCTAAATTAAAAAGGCCAACTGTTGGAAGGCAGGATACAGTATAATGGGAAGTTGGACCTAGGAAATTAGCTTGTGACCAGGCAAGCAGAGAGATTTTTCTTGCTGAAGATGGTAAAAATGATGAAAATCCCCAGTCAGTTAAAAATGTGATCCATTTTAAGCACCTCATGTATTCCATACCATTTCAGTAGAACATTCAGAGTCCCTTTGAAATCAATAGGACTTAAATGCATAAATGAAGTACAGATTTTAATGGATGGGGTGGGATAACTTACATGCTTAAAGATGAGCACTTTACTGGACTTTACTGTTAGTATCTCTATGAATGCCAAATATCTGGGAATTTTCCATAGTTGTAGCCTACTGTTCTGTTTCCCTTGCAGATGAATGGCCTCCCTTAGTTTTGCTTCATTTATTTAGTGTTTATACAATTAAAATTTTGGATTTTTTTACATTATTTGCTTCCTGTGCTTCAGATTCATCACCACAAGCCTGCACTCCCCCAGTCCCCATCCTCTGCCGCCTCCAATAATAATAAAACTTGAAAGGGTTCATTATTCCCTCTTAAGAGCTACAACAAAATGGACGTAGATTTAGATGTGCTGTTCCCCTCAGATGCCTGGCAAAGCTTCCTTCCTCCCTCTCCAAGTTCTCCTTGTGAAGAATGAGCACAGTGGATCACATGGATGAACTCAGTTCATAAGAGCGTGTGTCAGCCACTTGGTTTTTTCCTTTGATCCTCAGCTCTCCCACCTTCATTGTCACATATACAGCTCACTTTCTCTGAACTCAAAGCAGCTTCAAGTGCCACAGTCAGCTTTCCCTCCCCCCCATCCTCTACAGGAAAACAGAACAGAAAACCATGAGGGGATTTCCCATGCTAAAATTTATAAGAAAAATATTTTGCATAGCTCTAGATGTAGCCCAAGATATTTCCCAGCACCATGAAGTTTGAACCTAGGGCTGCAGAGGAGAAAGGTCTATTCATTATCTTACTCTGAGTTTTCTTGTAACTCAAAAGAGAATTTCTATTGACAGCATCTCACTTGCTAACTGCAGAATTTTCTCTCTTTGGTGAAAGTTAACCCATTTTATTGAAAATCAAAGCTGATTTCATAGAAGTTCATATTTTCCTGGGCAGCTGCAAGTTACAGGTTAACAGACAAGAAAATGTACATGAATTGCGTGGAACAGAGAAGTTTGACATATGCATATTCCTTTAAAACTGTGAATATTTTAATACCTGTTTACATTTAACAATAGGTTACAGTCAAGTTAAATATACTATCTTTTAATGGTCTATGTGTTAAATGTAAACTGTGACACACTGTTTTCCAGTTTCCTCCTTATACTGTACAGTATCATGAAGAATGTGTAATGGTTTTCCTTTTCACCATGGAAAATGTACAAAACAAACCCAGAGAATTAGCAACTAATCTTGTCCATTCCATTTTGGAACAGTAGGGAGTCAGGAGTTTCTTAAGTCTAATGTGTCAGGCAAAAAAATACCCAGATCTTTTCTTTCCAAAAGGCAAATGAAGAAATAAGAAATTCTATACACAACAGGACAGCTTTTGGCTGCTGGGTTAATTTTTGAAAAAGCAGAATTCTGGTGTATTGCTCATGATATTGAATTCTCTTGGCCTTAACTATCTTCAGCCAAACTTCCTACAATATCTGTTTCAAAACAAATTAAGGTAATTGTCGTAAGTGAAAAACAAAAAGGGTGTGTTGTGGGTTTAGGGCTGAATATAAAGAGATGACTCATCTCAACATACAAAGTACAATGGAGATGGGAATAACTAAATCAGAAGGAAGTGATGCCAAGTTCAAGACCTATAGGTTGTAAGGAATATTTTTCTCCTTGCATGGGCTATTAATTTAACAGTGTTATCAAAATGATAAAGAAAAATGAATTAAGGCATAGAAATTATAGGTTCAGTATTTGCAGTCAAATGTTGTCAGGAAAATCTTGGCTTTCCCTATACAACAAAGTTTACTCCTAACCCTCATTCCTACAAAGAAAAGCTTGAAAATGTGAACAGAGTATAAACCATGTAGTGATCCCTGCCTGAGTCTCTTGACAAACTGAAAAAATAACTCCAAGAGGTGTGAATTGCTCCAGGCATCTCAAAGGGCTGCTATCTCCCACTATTTTCGGTAGTCCTACCATAGTAACTATTGGCAAGTTGAGGAGGCCACTGGAGATTTGACCCTGGTTGCTGGTATAAGGACAGGAACCCCCTGCTCCTGAAATTCCTGCTGCTTCACAGTGGGGACACCTTTGCTACCTTTGCTTTTGCACTCAGATGAATGAGGCCCACCCCCCACTTGACTGCTGCTCTGGCAGAGAAGGGAGCCATGTACCACAGCCTTGATCTTATCAGTTGTGATAAGGCAACGTGGCTGTGGGGAGGGACATAAAGGTAAAGCTAAGGGAAATCCATATCTTCTGATATGCCTATTTGTATCCAACCCTAAGAACAAAGAGTTGTTGCAGTGGAGACCATACAAATATAAAAGTTAGTGCAGCTAAGAACCACCAAAAATATTTATTAGGACTGTGCAAAACAGCAGTGTTCCATTTTGACCAGTGTTTCACTGGTTCTATTGAACAGCATTCCATTTTGAATTTTGTTTCCATTTGAAACAGCTGTTCCATTCAGTTCTGTCGAAACAGGGTCAAAACAGTGAAACTGTTTTGACGTTTCATCCATAGGATATAATGGGGAAGGTCAAAACAGCCTATAGCTTTGTCATTTCTGGCCTGATTTGGACAAAACTTGCAGGAATGGTAGCCACTTCTGAGGGTATGCAGCCTGCCAAGTTTCAAGGAAGTGTTACAAAGTTAAAAAACATAAAATATAAAATGTAAAAGAGAGAAATGTCATGGCACATACAACAAATAAACCAAATACAATGAGGGGGAATACAATACTGATGCAGAATACTATTTTACACACATAAAAGCACCTACAAAATATATTTTTATTACAAGTATACCTTAACTTTGTAACAAATGTACTTTATGTTTAAAAGTAAGTTGTAACATATAACAATGTTAGCGAGGGCAGGAATTGAACCACAGCCTCCCTGTATTGAGCTGGTCCCTGAGTGAATCATGATTGATTGCCTAACACGGTAGCTAGTGACAATAATGAGTTAATGAGCAAGGATTAACACCTACAAAACCACAGACTAATGAGAAGACTCAATACAGAACCAGGAACTCCTGGAAACTTCACTGTTAAAGGTACAGAAGCCCTGGTTGGAACTAATGAATGCTGGAGACCAACTCTTGGGGCTGAAATACCCCACAAGCAACAGCTCCCAGAGCCCTATTCATCATGGCAGTGAATTAATCAGAATTCATCAATGGACTCCTGAGACTGCATGTAATCACGGATGTGACCCCTGGGGCTGACCGTTGCCATCCAGCAGCCACCAAGCGAGATGTCCCACGAAGTCAACAACCCCTGGATTGGGTAAGCGCAAGAATTGGGGAGTCACCAAAGTCTGCCAGAGAGGGATAAAAGGCAGTGAAGAATGACCCCCAGAGGCGCCCTCTTTGACCCAACGAGCACCCTGCCTATCCAGCCAGAAGGACCAGCTGGCAATCCCCTTCTGAAGCAACATTGCCTTGAAAGAAGCCTTGACTGGCCATCAACAGCAGACTCCAGTGCTTGGGTATATATCTTGACACTGGTGCTTAATATTCATAGCTAGTTACTGTGAGTGTGTGTGTGTGTGCATGAATGTGTGTGTGTGTTTGAGGGGATCATCCCCAAGGTTTATGATCTGACTTTTGCATCTGTCTAATAAACTAGAGTTTTATGATGATCCTGTGAGTTGGTCCTTTGTAGACATCATGGCCACAGCAGGGCCTAGCAGGTCTGCAGTCTTCACCTCCCTCTGCCCCAAGATGGACACAGTTGCACAAGCACCCATAACACGAATTTTTTCTGTCAGCTGCTAGAGGTGCAGGGCCCCAGAACCCTGGCAACTATTTCCTTGACAGTGAGCAGGCTTTGTGGCCACAGCATGTGCTAGCAGGCCAGGAGCTTTCACCTTGCTGCACCTTAACATACACACACTGTCACCCACGTCATGAGTTTTACTTGTCTGCATCTTGAGGTACAGTTTCCCTGAAACCCCTGAACCTATCTCATTGTAACTTGGCAGTCTTTGTGGCCTCAGCAGGGGCTAGCATGCTGGCAGTTTTGACTCCATTGTGGCTTAACACGTACACGTGACATGAGTTTTGCTTTCAAGATGTTGGGGTGCAGTTTCCCTGAACCCCCTGCACCTATCTCCTTGAAACTTGGTAGGCTTCTTGCCCTCAGAAAGGGCTACCAGTTCTGCAATTTTCATCCAAAGTAGGCCAGAAATGACAAAGTATAGGCTGGTTCAACCTTCCCCATTATAGCCTATGGGCGAAACTTCGAAACAGAGGCAAAAGGGCGAAATGTTTTGACTGATATCAGTTTTGAGGCTGTTTTGATGATATCAGTTTCATTTTGATTTTGCTGTTTAAACTATAATACAAGTCAAAACAGCATCAAAACAAAACTGGCAGCGAAATTTCGCACACCCCAGTTTTTATTTCGTTTATTGCTTTCTTTCAGTAAGTTGTTTCTCTGGCAATGTCTGTCAAATTTTCAGTTCAGGTGAGAGAGTTTTTAGGTTTAACACTGACAAAACAGTTCTTTTGTGGGTTTTGGTTGCCCCTCCAGATGACATTACTACCTACTGGTCAGTGCTTTTACTACATTTCTGATTTTTAAATAGTCTTTGTTTCAAACCAAGTTAGGTTTATATAACTTCCACTTCTGTAAGCTTAGGAGAGTATTCCATTTCCCAAACTCTGTTTGGATTGTTAAAATTACTGGGAATTAACTTGGAATTTCTTCTAGTGCTGCATTTCCTTGAGAGGAAGACTGAAGTCAGCCCCTTTGTTTTACCTTCTTAAGTGAGCTCTAATCATTAAGATTCACAGGTGGTCTGAATTGCTATAACTTGACCAAAATCCACTTATTTCATTCAGTTGATTTTACTGAAGTGAATTGGCATAGCTGCAGTCCTGTCTATCTTGTTTGTCTACCTGCAGTAGAACATCCTTGATGCACTTGGAAGCTGCTGTATTACTACACTGGGCCACTAGATGGGACACTTGCATTTAAATTTTCTGGTGCTATGAACAAAGCCTGCAGAAGGGCTCACAATTTTGAATGTAATGAAGCATATCAAGTCAGTTATCTTCAGGAAGTGTATGATGATGATTCAGATCTTTTTACAGCATCTATTAAATAGAGATGTTACAGCTGTCCAGCACAGATTCAGGCACCACCAAGCATAACAGTGATGACTGATATGCTTGAGTGTTTTTTGAAATCTTCCTCAACCTCCTTTCTGAGTGCGCTGTCTTGATAGGTTTCTTCAGAGAATGATGCAGTGGCACTGGCAAAGCCATTGTCATTTGTAGCAGCGTGCCTCATCCCTGATGCAACAGTTTGGAAGAAGTCAGTGTGCAGATCTTTTAGGATAGTGACAAACACTTAAAAATCCCACACCTTGGCTCTCAACGTGAAGGGAGGACTTAAGTATTTAAATATACGTTCAGAAATCTAATTTTCATGGCCAATGAACTGGCTAGATGTTGAAAAGCTCATTTTTGTTCCAGTGATTCCAGACAATAAACAGAACTTTTTCCTGTGCTTTCAAAGAAATCCCAGTAATATTTTGCTGCTTAGTCATTATTTTTTTTAGATGATACAGTATTCATGTAATGATCGGCAGAGTTGGCAGTATGTAATACGTCTTCATCTGGCAAGGGGAGTTAGATAAATCAAGGAGCTACTGCAGAATAGAGACTAATGAATAGAAGAAAATCATATCAAATTAGGAGGAGAGTACCTTAATGTTACTTCAGAAAAAATATTCCTAACAGAAAGTCTTAAACATTTTTCATCTAAACATTTTGGGTATTGCTTTTCAATTATCAGGTTAACTACATTTAAAGGAAATATTTTGCAGAAAAGAGGTATAAAATACGACTTTATTGTAAGAGAATATTATAATTGGGTTAGACACGTTTCAAAATCCCCAAAGCTAGAAATTTAAGGCATAAAGAGGCAACTGAATTGTACTAGTTAAAGATGCAGACTAATTACAGGTTCTGTATAGGTCATGTGAAAGGCCTCAGTTGCTGCAGTGTGCTGAGTAAAGGCAATGTATTCCAATGCAGTGTGTTTTTACTTGGTACCACAGGAATTTAATAAGGACTCTCCCAGAACAGTATGGCATATGGAGTAGACATGTCTCCCATTAATGTGTGTGAATTTTTGCCAGTCACAATTATGGGTGCTTGTGCAACCAACTGTGTGTGTCTTGGGGCAGTTGATTGTCTGTATTGATTCCTTCCTCTCCTTAGTCTCTGGTTTTGTAGGTGTTAATTGATGCTAATTATCTGGTTACATTAACTAGCAACTGTGTAGTGAGATGGTCCCTGAGTGAATCATGGCTGCAGAGGGCCCGGTGCTTCCCTCCCTGGCTGTGGTGCCCCCTGGAACTGTCTGGGTCGGGTGCTAGCAGGTGGGTGCCACCTGGGGGATCACCACCTCCCTGGAGGGAAGCACTGGGGTTCCCCACAGCTCAGGGACTGCTCAACCCACCAGCAGCTCACCACCCCCCTCCCCACCATGGGAGAGGCAGGTAAGCGCTAAGGACCAGGCTCCCTAACCCTTGTGTACACACAACAGGGATTTAGTTTGGTTTAGTTCTCCCTAAATTGAAACTGTGGAAAACAATTGAAATAGTGGGTTTTAAAAAACCCACTGTTTCCACAGTTTCAATTTAGGGAGAACTAAACTGAACTAAACCCCTGTCACATGTACAAGCACGCATAGTAGTCTGGCACTACAAAGCACTTCATAAGCACTTCATAGATGACCTAAATTACCCAGACACTTGCTGGGAGGAGCAGTTGGCTAGGTCTGTCTGTTCATGTAGGCTCTTAACCTGCATACAGGACCTGCATCTAACATAGGAAGTATGCAGTCCCACTAGGGAAGATGCCTTACTTGACTTGGTGCTGGCCTCAGGGGAGGACTTGGTAGGGGATCTACAGGTACAAGGTAACCTAGGGGATAGTGATCACCAGTTGACAGGATTCACTATCCGGTGTAAGATGGGAAAGACAACTAGTAGGGCAACAGTGCTAGACTTCCAGAGGGCCAACTTCAATGAGCTCAGCAGATTAGTAAGGGTGGGACTGAGGGGTAATCACATCTGTGAGATGGGAATCCAAGAAGGGTTGGAGTTCCTCAAGGAATTGATCCTACAGGCATAGGGGGACACTATCCCAATACATGCAAAGGTAGGCAAAAGAGCCAAAAAGCCTTCTTGGCTGAGCAGGGAAATACAGCAGATACTTCAGAGGAAAAAAGAGGCCTTCAGGCTGTGGAAGCAGGGGGAAGCCACCAAGGAGGAGTATACCTACTTGGCTCGTGCTTGTAGGGAAGCAGTGAGGAAGGTGAAAGCAGATACAGAACTCAAGTTGACAACAAAGATTAAGGATAACAAAAAGTCCTTCTTTAAGTACATAGGGAGCAGGAAGAAGGCGCAGGGTAGCATAGAGCCACTACAGAATGGACTAGGGCAACTCATAACTGATAGGATGGAAAAAGCAGAGCTCTTGAATAATTTCTTTGCTTCTGTTTTCCTGGACACAGATACAAATACACCTCCCAATGAGTCTTTACTCTGGAGTGAGAGTAATACCAATCCACCAACAGTTAGCACTGATCTAGTGAAGGGGTATTTGGAAGGGCTGGACGTATTTAAGTTGGTGGGCCCCAACGATCTTCACCCAAGGGTACTAAAGGAATTGGCTGATGACGTAGCAGAACCACTGGCACAACTGTTTGAGCACTCATCGCACTTGGGACTGGAAAACGGCCAATGTGGTCCCTATCTTCAAGAAGGAGAGGAGGGAGGACCCGGGTAATTATAGGCCAGTTAGCCTCATCTCTATTCTCAGGAAAACCTTAGAAAAAATCATAAAGGATCACATTTGCAGGGGGCCAGTGGGTAACACAATGTTGAGAGACAACCAGCTTGGGTTTATAGCAGGCAGATCATGCCTGACTAACCTGGTCTCTTTTTATACCCAGGTCACAAAGTACTTAGATGCAGGAGTGGAAGTAGATATTATTTACCTGGATTTTAAAAAGGCTTTTGACACAGTGTCACACACAATTCTTATGAACAAACTGAGTAGCTGTGATGTAGATTTTTTCACAGTAAGGTGGGTGAAAAACTGGCTTATGGGACACATCCAGAGGGTGGTGGTGGATGGGTCGGTTTCTCCCTGGACGGATGTGGGCAGTGCTGTCCCCCAAGGCTCTGTCCTTGGACCAGTAGTATTTAATATCTTCATCAGCAATCTGAATAAAGGGGCTTAAAGCACCTTATCCAAATTTGCAGATGACACTAAACTGTGGGGTATAGTAAACACACTGAAGGGCAGGGAGTAAATGCAGGCAGATCTGGACAGACTGGGGAAGTGGGCAGATCAGAATAGGATGCAATTTAACAAGGACAAATGCAAGGTGCTACACCTGGAGAGAAAGAATCTCCAACACAGCTATAGACTGGGGGGTACCATTCTGAGTACCACAACAGTGGAAATGGATCTCGGAGTCCTGGCTGATGCAAAAATGAACATGAGTTGCCAGTGTGACGCAGTAATAAGCAAGGCTAACTGCACTCTTTCTTGCATCAGCAGGTGTATCACAAGCAGGTCTAGGGAAGTGATAATTCCCCTCTATGCGGCATTGGTGAGGTTGCAGATGGAGTACTGTATCCAGTTTTGGGTGCTGCACTTCAAGAGGGATGTGGACAACCTTGAGAGGGTTCAGAGGAGGGCTACTCATATGATTGAGGGCCTGCAGGTAAGACCCTATGAAGAGAGACTGAGGGACCTGAATCTCTTCAGCCTCCACAAGAGAAGGCTGAGAGGCGATCTTGTGACTGCCTACAAACTCAGTGGGGGCGGGGGGGCAGTCAGAAGGGAATAGGGGACACTCTGTTTACCAGGGCATCCCTCGAGGTTACCAGAAGTAATGGCCACAAACTGAAGGAGAATAGATTTAGATTGGACATAAGGAAGAAATTATTTATGGTAAGGGTTGCCAAAATATGAAATGGGCTTCCAAGGGAGATGGTGCTTTCCTCTTCCTTGGAGGTGTTCAAGAGGAGATTAGGCAGGCATCTGGCTGGGGTTACTTAACCCCAGCGCTTTTTCCTCCCTGGAGCAGGGGTCAGACCCATTGATCTACCAGGTCCCTTCCGACTCTAGAAATCTATAAAATCTATAAAGCAGAACCCCCCCCAACTAACTTTTAATAGCACTTTTTTTAATGCCTAGATTTCGAGACTGTTTCATAAAAAAAAAAATGTAATTATCCCATGTTAAATATAGGAAACGTGGAGATGAGAGGAGAAAAAATTGACTGAAAGTCACCAAGCAGTCAGTGGTAGGACTAAAATCCAGCTCTCCTCAGTCTCAGTTTATTGAATCCTTGTCCACTGAAGCAAACTTTCTCTTACACAAAGGATGTTTATCAATAGCTCTAGAATGTATCTTTCTACAGAATCTTTACCAGAGGGCCAAAAGATTTGCAGAAAAATACTAAATCTTCATTTCCAGATCCTTTCATTGTTGACAGTGAAAGGATTTCATTGTTAATTTAAAAGGAACTGCCCTTTGCTTCCTGAGCTAGAGAGAAACTTTCAGAATAGATGGCTTGGTCAGTAACTGGGTAGTACATTTTTCAGTGACAGGGAACCTGAAATCTAATATTTTCCAGTGGCTGATGGCCTTTATTGAGCTACTTCCATTGTGTCTCAAGGTTTTTCTTATACCTCAGTGACTACATTATGGTGTGGACATACCAGGCTAGTGTAAATGAACTATATTGGTACAAGCAGTAGCCTACCTGTAGCAATATGAAACTCAGCATGGGCTGCATGTCTCCCAGAGAGATTATATGCCGCTCTGGCTAGATTGTACCAGAGCTAAATCAGGTGCATTGCAGTACAACATGGACATACTCTTATTCAGGATTTCCCAAGCACTCTTCAGTTGCATTCAGAAGACACAATGCCTTTCCATTAAGCATAAAGTATGATGCTCCAAGTCTGTGAACTCAGTGCTACATAAAATTCACATCCAGTACATTTTAGCTCTATAGACAAACTAGGGACAGACAGACGAGTTATATATATGAGTTAAAAGTGGGGAGGCATTCCACATACACACTGATACACTGATACATGGCAACTCTATCCTATGGCAAATAGAAGTTAAACCAAGGCAGTTAATTTATGAAAAAGATGTTAAATTACCATGGTTTAGCTTCCACATAATATAGATTAGAGTGGATACAAAAATGGTTACTGCTGATAAACTGACATGTCCCTTCGTTCTCTTAACTTGGTATACCATATTTAGTTGTATCTAAATCAACCCTGAATTTAAGATAATCCCCCAGTAATTAGATTCTATACATGGAAATTTTATTATCATTACTGAGGTATGGAATTTGTTATAGTTTTTGAGGTATGGAATCTAATTATCAGAGGGTTATCCTAAGTTCTCTGGATCTCCCCCACCCACCCACTACAGCAGGGAAAATAGTGGCTTTGGGGAATCACGTTGCCCTCTTGCCCTCTGCCCCCCACTTCTTCCCCCTACGTAGGAGCTGTCCTGCTCCCCTTGCTACCCACGCCTCCTGACCCCCAACACGCAACAGGCTCTGCTCCTCCCACTCCACTACTCACAATCTGCCCCTTCCTCCCTGCTCCCTAAAGTCTCTGCCTCTTCCCCACCATCCCTTTATTGTCAGACAGTGCTCATGATCTTTTCCTTCTTGAAAAACAGCATATAGAAGTTCAGCCCTTGCCAGGCCATGCAGCAGTGTCAGCACTGCTTATTTGTCCCAGGGCAGTGGACAAAGTTTCTATGTAGTCTGTGCCTAGGAGGGAATGCAGCCTGAGCTGGAGCTGAGCTGTGCCTGACAGTAAGGTGGGGGGGGGGGG
>NW_017728994.1:294199-298714 GCF_001723915.1 Gavialis gangeticus | reverse complement strand
GGGGGGGGGGGGAGGGGAGGGCAGAGGACTGAGGCAGAGGCTTCAGTGAGCAAATGGAAGGGGGGCAGGGGGCAGACAATTGCTGTGGGTCTGATTCTGGCCCCAACCTGGGTTTAGGGCCAGAGTCAGAACTGCAGCAACTGCTTTCCCTCCCCCCGACCCCCACTTTATATGAAAATCTAGCAGAGGGGTGTTTTTCCCCATCCTGATTAGGGGAGGGGGTCATCTTAGATTTGAGTTGTTATGGTCATTTTTCATGCATAAGGTTTATTTGATTATATTTCTTGGATGATGGCCAGTCCTTTTATGCAGGTGTTAGAAAGGTCTCATGTTACATATTCTGGAATTCATTTACAAAGTTCTAATGTAAAAAAATTATGTTTAAAAATCTTCAAATGAAAAAACAAAGTGAAACTTTGGAGCTCAAATGCAACTACATACTTCAATATTCCATAGGTTAAATGCACTAGAATAGGTATTGTTTTGAATATTGAGGCTGAAAGCCAGATCCTTGTTCTTGATACATAATTCATAATTTCAACTTTGTGTAGGGTAATTTTTGAGTGGTGCAGACTTAGTGGCTCTCTGCCACCATTTTTTGAGCATTCTTGCAATCCCTGTCAGAAAAAAAATCTGGGAAGTTGTAGTTATTTTTAAGACCCATGACTTAGTGCATTTGCAGGTATAGACTGCTGCTCTATCCAACAGGAGTGCTTATATTTACCATTCACGTATAGCTTGGTGCTGGCCGGACTTGGTGTTAGATTTGAGACTGACAGCTTGCTTGGCCCCCCAGTACTGCCTGAAATTCTGAGTGTGGAATCTAATTTTTAATGGGGGACCATCTGTTTAAAATTTCACATTTGTCAGGAAAGGTTTGCTTCCTGCTGTTCCAAATAACACCCAAGATTGCTACAGATGAAAAAGGTGAAAAAGAATCACCTGGTTTTGTTTGCTTTTATTGATGCATTTCATGCCACTTGGTGCATAGGCAGTTTCACAATTCCCCCTGCGCAGCCCATCATTATTTTTTCTTTTGTTTTTGTGGTATCTTTATTCATAAACAGGGGAGAGGAAAAAAAGCCTTAGAAAACTGTGACTGTGGTATCACAAAAATTGAAGTAGGACTCTAAGGCAGGTGTAGTATCTAAAAATTACTTGAAAAATGAAAGCAACCTAATTTCAAGTTGTTAGTAGTATGTATTTGAATCTGAAGTTTGATTCAAAGATTCAAATACTTAGTTTCTGACAGTCTCCCTCTTGGTCAGGGGGTCTGCTGTATTTGTTTGTGGTCCCATTATTGTTTTAAAGTAATCTCTGGCTGTTCTTAATTTCATGGCCAGACAAGTTTTCAAGTTTTGAGGTATCATCTTGGGAGTCTGCAGTTGTTATCTGTCAGTTGTTTCTCTGTTATTGCAAAGCATGCTGAGTCTTTCTGGATAAGGTGAGATATAAATCTAAACAATAATGAAAATCTCATTTGATTCATCAGATGACTTACTAGGCTCCCATCTTTGCTTTAAACCTTGATTTCTAGATAGTGCACAAGATGCTTAACTTTGCATTAGCATAGTTTATAGGGTTGTGCAAAACGGTGTATTTGATTCGGATTCTGCCCCAATTGGGGACAGTGATTTGATTTGTTGATTCAGATCACTGTCCCTGATTCGATTTGGCCAAATCCAAATCTGAAGATTTGATGCTGATTTGGAGAATCAGCGATTTGACCATAAACATAGCTTTAAAAATTTTTTCTCCATACCTCGAGGTACCAGGCCCAGTTCATGTACTTCTGGTCCACTTCCAGGTCCACTGGAGAGAGTGCTGGGGGGCCCCCCTGCATCCTTTCAGCTTGGTAATCAGCCACAGGGAGAACCTGGGTGCCCCCGCCAGACCCAGGAGGCACCAGTCACGGAGCCAGAGAGGAGGGGGGTGGGGCATGCACTCCCCAGCGGACTCAGAAGTGGACTTCTGATCTACTTCTGGGTCTGCTGCTGAGGGTGCTGTGGAGCCCCCGACACTCCTGTGGGATGCTCCATCTGCCCCAGCATCACAGCATTGATGAACCACCTGGTACCTTGAGGTATGTAGAAAAAACATTTAGAGCTGTGTCTGTCCAAATCTCCTAATCTTTCTTAATTGATTCAGAGGGTTCCAATTTGATTTGGAGAGATTAAAGGGTCTCCTGATTCGATTCAGATTCAGAGATTCAGCCGCTGGATCAGGCTGAATCTCCACTGAATCAAATCAGGGACCGAAGCTTTACACAGCCCTAATAGTTTATTGCAAAGAAAACATGTTTGCCTACACATGTACATGCTTACTTCACAGTAAACTTTCTTAATCCCAAGTAAATTTGCTACCTGAAAATGCAAGCAGCAAATTTACTCAGGATTAGTAACAATGCCATAGCACTTATGTAGACACCTGACTGGGAGCAAAATCTTTTCCTGGTCAGCCATCCACCAGGAGGCGGGAGATAGCTCCCTGTCCCTGGGAGCTGCCTGCTGCTGGGGTGGGCTTTGTCACAGGATCCTGGGCAGGGGCTATGTCCCCTTGCACCAGAAGCAGGGAGCTTTAAGCCCCCTACTCCCAGCTCATGATTGGAAAGCAGGGGCTGGGAAATCCTTATCTCCCTGTCCCCCCTCTGCCATCGCAAATGGGGAGTGGGAGGCTGGGAGACCCTTATCTCCCAGCCCGAGCTCCACAGTCATAGGGCTCAGGCTGGGAGCCCCTCATCTCCCAGCCTGAGTTTGTGGTTGTGGGGCTGAGGCTGGGAGATAAGGATCTCCCAGCCCAAGGTCCATGCCACAGAGCCCAAGCTGGGAGCTCCCTGCTGCTGGGGGCAGAGGAACTTGTTCCCTGCCCAGCTCCCCAGTTGCAGATCTGGGAGCTTGTTACCAGCTGCCACTTTGTGATTACGGATTGTTGAACAGGGGCTGCATGGAGACAGTTCCCTGCACAGTCTCGAGTTGGCTGTGACCTGCCCTGGACCAGGACAGTTCCCAGCCAGCCCCAGGCTATGCAGGGAAGCACATGAAGCCTGGAGGTGGCTGGGGACTGTCCTGTTTTAGGCAGTCCTCAGCCAGTTCCAGTCTGCACATGCAGACTTCCCTGTGCATCCCAGGGCTGGCTTGGAACTGGCCCAGTTAAGTGTTAGCTACCCCACTGGCAGTTCAAGGCAGGGGGATGGAACCTGCCCTTCTCCTGCAGCTCTTTGCAAGCCCCATACCCCTGATTGGGAAGCCAGGGCCTGGAGCTCCTTGCTGCTGACATTGTCTCTGCTACAGCAGCAGGCAGCCCCCCCTATGGCCAGGAGACAGTTGTCTCCTGGCCTGGTGCTCCCTGCCAGCCCCTGAGCTAGCACCCAGCCTGGAGCTCCCCCTGGTGGTAGAATAGGTACATTGCAGAGGTCCAGAGAACCAGGTGCAAATCTTCTCCCTAATCCTCACCTGTGTAGATGCCTGCCCAAAAACCCTTACTCCAGAATCATAGAATAATAGGACCAGAAGGGATTTGTTAGATCATCAAGTCTGGTTCCCTGCCATGGGCAAGAGGTAGTTGGGCTCAAACAAGCTCAACAAGGTGCTTGTTCAGCCTCTTCTTGAACACCTCCAGGGATGGCGGCTGCACCACCTTTGCTGGTAGTGTTCCAGATTCTAGATACCCTTACAGAAAATAATTATTTCCTTATGTCCAGCCTAGTTTTTCCCATAACTAGCTTGTGCCCATTGGACCTTGTCCTCCCAAAAGGTGCCTTTCTGAATAGTTGTTCCCCTAGATCTTGGAGTTGTAGGCAGCTACCAAATTGCTTCTCTGTCTTTTCTTACTCAGACTGAACAAACTCAGTTTCCAGAGTCTCTCCTCATAGGGCCTATCCTCCAGGCCCCTAATCATATGCATGGCCCTTCTCTGTACCCTTTTGAGCTTATCCATATCCTTCTTGAAGTGTGGTGCCCAGAATTGGACACAGTACTCCAGCTGTGGCCTCACCAATGCTGAATAGAAGGTGAGGAGCACCTATCTGGATCTACTGGCAACACATCGGCTGATACACGCCAGAGTTCTGTTTGCCCTGCTGGTGACTTCATGCCACTGATGGTTCATATCCATTCTCTGGTCAACTGTCACCTCCAGGTCCCTTTCAGATGCAGTGTGAGCCGGTGGATCACCACTCATTGTATAGTTATGATGAGGGTTCTTCCTACACAGATGAAGGACCTTGCACTGGTCCCCATTGAACCTCATCTGATTGTGTTGATCCCATAGGACCAGCCTGCCGAGGTCATTCTGTATCTTGTTCACTATCACCCAGAGTACCTCCAATCTTCAGGTCACCTACCATGTCTTCCCCTTTGGTCAGCAGCAAGTCCAGAGTGTCTTTACCCCTAGTTGGTCCCTCCACAGCCTGTGTCAAAAACAGGTTTCCTATAGCTGCCAAGAAGTTGATTGATCTACTGAAGCTGGATGAATGGTCTTCCCAACAGATGTCAGGGTAGCTGAAGTCACCCATGA
>NW_017728994.1:283396-293223 GCF_001723915.1 Gavialis gangeticus | reverse complement strand
CATCATTAATGAAGATGTTGAACAATATAGGTCCAAGGACCCCAAGCCTTCTTGGTACAGAGGCCTATGGCAGACTCTCACCATCAGGTTTCCTTCTCCTGAGTCCCCTTGTAATTTGACCCAGAGGGTCTCAAGGGGCCTTTCCGTACAATCAGACATAACCTGCAGGGATGGGTATCATTTTTTCACATAGAGGGCTACCCCTCCACCCTTCTTCCCAACCCGATCCTTCCTGTGGAACCTATAGCCCTCCATATCCACTTCCCAATCATATGTATTATCTCCATCAGCCCAATGAGGTCAAATTCCTCATCTGCCAGAAGGAGAGCCCGTTCATTGTGTTTATTGCCCATGCTTTGGGCATTCCCATAAATACAGTTGAGTTCACCCCTAATCTTCTCAGGTTTTCTGTCCCTCTGTAATTGTCTCAGGGCATTGGTACTCATCCAGATGCCCCCTACTTGAATATCCTCCCCTGGGTCATCTCAGCCAGAGGATTTATGTTCAGTAGTGGAATCTACCCCCATTCCCATGGGCTTGCCTAGTTTAAAGCCCTCCTCAGCAAGTTGGTGATTTTCATAGAGAAGAGCTTCTTCCCTCTGCCTGTGAGGTGGATACTATCTCTTGCATGCAGACCAGTGCTGTTGAACTGCATACAAAGGTTGAGGAATCCAAAACCATCTCTGACGCCTTCCGTTGACTTTTTCAATGCATTCCTGTCTCCAGTGACCACGACCTTTAAGTGGGAGGATTAAGGAGAAGACCACTTGTGCTCCTAGCTCCTTGAGCTTTGCCCCCATGGTCTTGTAGTCACTCCTGATTCTCCCAGGATTGTTTCTTGCTGTGTCATTGGTACCCACGTGGACCAGGAGCATGGGGTAGTGGTCTGAAGGGTGGACCAGCTTTGGGATCTTTTCCATTATGACTTGGATCCTGGCTCCTGAAAGGCAGCAGACATCTCAAACAATAGCTTACACCAGAGTAACTTTGGACTGGAGTAAATAGACTGGATTAAATATCCAGTTAGTACAATTTTGATTTTCAATTAAAACATCTGCTTCTTAATTCTCTGATAAGCGACTTGAACTTAAATCGACCGCATAGCTTTTCTCTACTGATGTCATTAGCTAAAACAGTGATTCTCAACCAGGATACCAGGGCACCCTAAGGATGTTGCCAGATCCTTTAAAGGTGCTGTGAGGTGTGAGGAGATGGGTAAGGTGTGAAAATATAAGTTAAGTACATAAGTCCAGGCCCGGCTTGAACAATCCCCTACCTCCACTGCCCAGCCCTGGGCAAGGAGGTATGCACTGTAATATATAAATTAGCTTTTAAAACTTGGTGCTGATATGGAGGGGTGCACAAAAGTTATGGAGGGGTGGCTCAAGTTCCATGTAAGGTACCTTGATTCTAAAAGGGTTGAAAACACTGTGCTATAGTCTGTTAATTATTAAAGGGTAGTTAACATCCAAAGTGAATTAACTTTCAGGAAGGTAAGCACCAAAATATTTGGCACTACTGTGGAAGAAATCAAACTTTGTGTTGTGGTTGAATCAGAACTGACAGAGCCAGCCTTTCTTTATTTAGGGCTATACTGTGATCACAGGGAGAATTCCATACAGCAAGGGGAATCACCCACTTGTCTGTTTCAAAGGAACTCTCGAACTCTGTAAGTTTACAGACATATTTATACTTAAGACAGAGACAGAAAAAAATACGACTTTAGAGAAACAAATAGGAGTAAATCACTGGTCTGACGCACACAGACACACAGGCAGTTTACTTAAAGAAAAGGGAAATATTGTGCTTATAGGAATGGTTATCAGTTTTTGGTTCTCTTTTTGGTTCTCAGAGAGAAAAAAAACTAACATTCACACACAGGGTAATATATCAAGACAAAAACAAGGCATGCAGAATTTTCTTATCTTAGAACATTTTTCTGAAATACGCAGTATCAGCACCTCTGGTCTCTGTCTCTTTTCTTAGTCAAGTTAGAAGCCTGGTTAAATTTATTTCCACACTATATATGAGCAATTACCAGGCCCTGAGACACCCTTACCTTCAAATCTATACTATGTCTAATTCAGGTAATATATATTTTGCAACCATGCAAAGACCATCATAGTCTGGTTACATGATTGACCATATACACCAGGGGTGGGCAAAATATGGCCCACAGGCTGCATCTGGACTATGGCGGATCCTTGTCTGGCCCACAGTGAGTCCCTTGGTCCCCTGACTCAGGCACACTCTGGCCATGGTGTATCCTGCTGCCCCCCTGGGTATTCAGTAGGGCTGGGGCAGCTCCGCAGCTGGACTGCCTTTCTAGGCAGCCCAGGTGGCAGGTGTTTCCTTCCTGTCAAAGTAGCCAGTAAACTGAAGGAGCAAAGTTAAGATTGAATGTACAGTGGAAATTGGTTGAAATGTTAGTGATGGCCAATTAATTCTTGACATTAAAGAACCAACGAGAGAACTTAAAGTGTGGTCCTCTCCAAAATGTCACTGTGAACAAGAGTCACTTGGGGCAGGATGAGTAAATGGTGAAGCTTAGATTCTGCTTAAATCAATAATATGAGCACTACTTCTGAAAGAACCATCCCTAAGTCTCCTTTGGAAACAAAGAATCTAACAGCATTAGGGGAAGGGTGGGGGGCAACCTGATTAGAAGAGGCTTGCTGTGCTCCCAAATTATGCAACTTAGAGGATAATTCAAGTTCCATGTAAAATTCACTGTGTCAGATTTGTTTATCAGGCTGCATACAGAAACTGCTCCTGGGTGCTGAGCGACTGCCTGCACAGTTACAGCCTTTCTATGCTCCCTTCCTGCCTCCCTTTGTCCTACTCAGAGAGAGGAGACATGTGAAAGGGTCTTCCTTTCTTTTCCCCTGGATCAGCAAAAATAAAGAGCAAAGCCATAATCAGTGTTTTTCTACACTTTCTTCCTTTTCAGGTTAAGGGCTGAGTGTGCTAGGGAAGTTTGCAGAGGCTGGAGTTGGTAGTAGCTGTCAGCTTTGAGTATCTTTACATTATTTTGTCTTCGCTGCACAAGAGTAGCATGAACTTAACAACTTAATGTCACCCACTTCCAGATAAAGAGATCCTCTTTGACACTGGGCTCAAGTTGAGAGAGCCTGTATACAGCAATTGTGGAAACATGATGTCTAAAAACTCCAGTTGGAAGATTGCATAAGCCTTTGCTTTTCCAAAGCAGATCTGATAAAGAATTAATACATCTCTACTGTCATGCCTTTGTGGCCATATCCCAAACAAATGCCCAGTTGTTCCTGATATAAAATATCCCAAGTGTCATAGGCCAGAATTGAAAAACATTTTGCATTTTTGGCTTGGCTTTCAATGACATCAGTAATACATGCAGCTGCAGACTGAATAGGGACATTCTATAATTTATCTGGTACGTAAGTGGCATTGGATGGCACAAGAATCTGATCCGGGAATGTTGTCAAATTTTCAGTGAATCATATCCAAAGCCTTCCAAAAATTGCCACCTTGTGTCTGTTATTGCTTATACCCTGCCAAGTTCCAAATATAGGGAACAATATGGGTCAGTGGCCCTGTAAACAAATGAAGTCCTTGTTCTTCTCTGAACAGTATTCATAAACCCTGTATTTAGTCTAGATTCCTTCCCAGTTTGGGGTTTGGAATGAACTAGTAAGTTTTTAAATACCAAGGAGATAATAATTTAGCCTCGCAGCCCAGGACAAGATCCAGATCCTCTTGTATCCTAGTTCTTATTTCCTGATGCTACAGAAAGACACTTGGAACCTACTAATACTGAGGTTGTAGCGTACAAAGGCACCTACCATTATTAGTTAAAAGTTGATATATATTTTTATGCTGTATTTTAGCCATGCAGCCAAATTATAAAAGATTCTCAGATGTTAAACTTAAGCTGGAAGGTGATCAGCAAGCTTGCTTCAGTCAGTTCCTAAAACTGAGAATTGTGAGTTGCAGCAGTTATTCTACACTGAGAAGAAAGTGTGTTAACTTTCTTTTTCACAAATGCAAATTTTAAATAAAATGTAATTAAAAAACAATTACAATAAAAAGTACACAGAGCCTTTTCCACTGAGCATTTTCTGTAACCAGTGTTGTCCTGAAGCATACGCTATCCAGATTTCCATTATAGTGGCACATTAAATGCTCCCCCATCCATCTATTCCTTGTTCTGTCCTGACACTGCACCTCATTTCCATTGTGTTGCAATGACTGCACTCTGAAAGTCAGAAAGACCCTGTTCATTGCAACACTGCAGAACTGAAGACTGGTACCTGCATTATATTATTCCTGTCACTATATTTAATTCATGACTGCAAAGTAAATATTCAAGCATCTGTAACTTACAGACCGCAGCACCTGTTCACAGATCTCTAAGTAGAAGATAGTAGAGTACTATCTTGAGTACACGCTTTTAAGTAATGACACTTAGAGCAGATAGGGGGAATGAATGAAACTGCAAGTGGCAGGTGGTGAGAGAGAAACTGGAAAAATGAACAGCAGTTGTAAGTTTTGAATCCAACCCTTCAGTAAGCTCCAGTCCCTTATGATTTCAAAGAATCCAGATGGCAAAATTCACAGCTAAAAACTGACAATACCAACTAAGTTTCAAATTGCTGGGCATAACTGAACTGCCAGTTTATTTTTTAATAATATAGTATGCTTACTACACTGTGTCTTCAGTCTGTTTTGTAAAATCATCCGCAAGCAACATACATAATTTACTGCGCAGTATACTACAGTAAATGTATTGTTCATTAAAATAATTAATGGATAAAGTAGTTGTCAAAGAGTATAGCATGCATTATGCACTGAACAGCTGATATTGATGACTAAAAGTCATAGCATAGTGGAAGCATTTAATAACCAGAAAAGCTGCTTTTTCTGGTATGGAAAAAAAAAACAGCATAAGAGAGAAAATATTTTGTTTAGGCTTGAAGGGATTTGAAAGTTCTGTGCTGCTGGGGTACAAAATTACCTCCTTGAGGAAAACTTGAAAGAAAGTTTGGAAAAGTGAAGGGTTTGTCTTGCTTCGACTAAGAAAAGGCCATTTTGGCTAATGTATGGTACAAATCTAGACTGCACTTGGCAATTGTCATATTTGTACATATTGGTTTGTTTAAAGTCACCTTGAGTTAGTGCACATAAGCTATAGTATATTGCCAGATACTTCCTTTTATAATACGGTGAGACTGGGGTTCATGCACCCAGAGTCTGTCTTTGGCTTTTCCCCCCTTTTCAAAACTAATCTTTTTTTTATTATCTTCCATATGCCTAGGGACAGACATTCAAAAAGCCAGAGCCTGAATTAATTCAATCTTTGCAGATTAATTTAACCTGGCTAGCTTGAATCAGTTTGCAACTGCATGGACATTCTGTCTGGACTGAGGAAATGCAGGCACATGCCTGCAGTTGCTCAGGCCACATGCTTGGGGAGCGGTATTAGAGCAACCTGCAGCTGCAGAGAAGCTGTGCTGGGGGTGTGTGGCCAGCCACAGCAGTAGCTCTGTGTGAACTGGTCCAGGAGAAGGTTAATTCTCTCCTCCCTGTCCCACTGGCACAGACCTGGGCCTGGGTCCACCAGGCATTCTCCCCTCACTACTGCAGTTTTCTAAACTCGTCTGGGACAGATTATTGCATAAACCAGTTCAATCAGTTAAGTCTGATTACTACATTCAACCAGGATTATCTCAAACCAATTTTTGCCATTTTGGTACTGGTTTATGTGCACTGAACTTATGTTCTGTTACAGGTTTAAATCAGTTTCTCATCACTTGAACTGGTTTATGTGTAATGTCTTTCCCTAGCCACTATGACTACATCCTGCTTGCCACCAAACAACTTTGAGGTAAGCAGACTATTCCAACTTTTCTCTAAGCCTAACCTGCATAAAATGAACTGTATCAAAAAGGAGATTTTAACTACACTTTTAGCTCTCCTATGAAATATGAACTTTCGTTTCTAGCTGGGAGAACTTTTACAATCTTTTCTCCTATGCCTGAAGAAGGGTGCTTGTGCCTGAAAGCTTGCAATTAAAGAACATTTTTAGCAAAAATCTAGTAGGCCTAATAAGACATATCATCTCTATTACCAGTTCTAATTCTTTTTGTTATAAGATTTTATTTCCTCTTTTTCTGTCCATGTGTTCTGCCTTTTTTGTCCCCAAACTTTGTTATATTTGTTTTCATTTTCTTGTTTTATTACCTCTCTTTTTGCTCTTTGGCTCTTTCCCCTCCAGTATGTGGTTAGTTCTCTCTTCCATCCCAACAGCTTGTCTCCATTTATGGTAGCAGCAACCATGAAAGTCAATAAATACTAGGGGTGAGTGAAATGGGCCCTAGTCGATTCGGATTTGGATTCAGCCCAAATCAGGGACAGTGATTCAATTAGTTGATTCAGATCAATGTCCCTGATTCGATTTGGCCAAATCCAAATCTGAAGATTCAATGCTGATTCAGAGAATCAGCAATTTGGACATAGACACAACTTTAAAAGTTTTTTCTATATACCTTGAGGTAGCAGGTGTGGCTCATGAACGCTGCAATTCTGGGGCAGATGGAGCATCCCACGGGAGTGTGGGGGGGCCATCTGGAAGCACTTCCAGTCCACTTCTGGGTCTGCTGGGGAGCATGCTGTGGCCCACCGACCCCCTGCCAGCTTCACGATAGGCGATGAGGGGACTCTGGGTCACCCCCAGACCCAAGAGGCACCAGTCACAGAGCCAGGAGGGCATGCGGGGGGCCTCCAGCACACTCCCCAGCAGACCTGGAAGTGGACCAGAAGTGCTTCCGGTCCACTTCCAGCTCTGCTGCCGAGAGTGCTGGGGAGCCCCCTGTGTTTCTGTGGGACACTCCATCCGCCCCAGCATTGCAGCATTCATGAGCCCCTGCTAGATAGAGGTATGTAGGAAAAACATTTAAAGCTGTCTCTATGTCCAAATCACTAAATCTCTCCTAATCTCTCTGAATTGATTCAGAGGGTTCTGATTTGATCCAGAGGGATTAAAGAGTCCTCTGATTTGATTCGGATTCAGAGATTCAGCCACTGAATTGGGCTAAATCTCTGCTGAATGAAATCAGGGACCGTAGCTTTGCACAACCCTAATAAATACTTACCCATCCCAAATCACCAGGTTTCTGCCAAGCCTCATGTTTTTTAATATTTTCCTTTTAAAGTTCCAGCTCTCTAGTTTTATAAATACATGAGAATCATAGGCCTGGTCTACAAACAACCCACATTTTTTTTTGTACCAAAATAAGTCTTTCAGATAGGTGTGTGATTTTATACAATCCAAAATGTAAGTGCACTTGTACTAGTATCAAGATGCTTATGCTAGTACTCTTTTCCTCATGTGGGAATAAGTTATCCTGGTACAACTGTGCACAGTGCCTCATGGGTAGGCAAGAATTCAGTTTTCATTTATAAAAAAGAACAGAATATTTTTAACCACATGCCATACCCTTATTCCACCTTCTTTCTTCATTTCTGTGTCAGTGGAGAAGCAGTGAAAATTAACAGTGTCCCATCTTTCGAGTTGGCTAGATGCTTTGAAGACTAGGACATGCTTCCACAAGAGTAGTAAGGAGGAATTCTTCTATAATGACACTGCCCACTTTGTGTAGTGTGCTTTGAATTTACAATTCAGTAAGAAAAACAGACACATCACTTTGGTTGGCAGGAACAGGGAACCCCAGAGATTTCCTAAAAAGAAAATTCCACAGGCAGAGTGTGAACTTTCTCACATTTTTCATCTATAATGGCATTTTTCACCTCTGCTCATGACATTATTAACCTGATCTAAACTCTCAAGGGAAAATCAGGCTGCTATAGAATACTTCAGCCTTGCTTGCCAGAGTTTAGAAAAATAATACTGTGTTTTACCTACAATAACCAAAAGCAAAAATCTGTGTTTAATTTGCATATTGGTTGTTGGACTGAATTTTAGGAACCCAGCCCCTATACCTTTGTTCTGGGTGAGCACAACCCTCAGACCAACCACAACACCTGCCAGTTGATAATAGGAGAATTTTTTGATACAGAGTGATAACCAAAAAGCAACAATACAAACAAGCAAACAATTCTATATCTATCAATCCTAGGGTTGTCATCAGAATCAAGGTATATCCGCTCAGGATGCAGGCTTCACTCTGAGGCTTTCTGTCTTAGGTGTCAGCAGTCTGGTGGTGGGATGCTGAGGCCCATGGGCCCCCTCCAGTGGGGTGCATGAGACAGACTACTGGTATGCCCTCGGTCCATGGTGGCTTCGGGGACCCCAGGGGATGGGGATGGGAACCCCTTTCAATGAAGAGAAGGAGGGACAGAGAGGGATGGACAAAGGGACAGGGTAGGACAAGAAGGAACCAGGAGGGACCCTTTGTTAATCTCAAATCTCTGCTTTTGTATTCTCCTTCCCTCTTGATGACTCCTGATGACTCTTCATTTGTGGCTACCTCTGGTTGGTTGTCTCTTTGTGGCCACATATCCATGTAGCCTTCCAGGCCTTCTCCTAATTTGATCTATTCCCCCAAAATCAGGACTCAGGCCCCCCTCTGCTCTGGGGTCTTGTAGCTGGTATCATTTATCTCGTGTTATGGGACAGTATAGTACATACTTCCTTTGGTTCCCAAGCTGTTTTTTAAACTGTGTCCTTTTTGGCCTTGTTGTGCTAGACAGCCCATCTGCTTTCAGGGCCATGAGAAGCATCTCCCAAGCTCATTAGAAATCCATTTAACCCCTGCTGCCCATCTTGAACCCTGATAATGCAATATGTCTATACCTATAAGCCAATTCCCAAAAAACAGGCCTTTAAATGCCATTTTAAGCCAACGTAGATGACTTTTTAGTGCTTGCTGTTCCCTTACAGTGCTAAAGTAGTACAATGAGTTGATAGGCAGGTAGAAATAAAGCCTTCAAGAAAGGAGGGGGTAGGATGTCTGGTTGCTTTTATTCAAGATAGTTCTTCTAAGCAAAGAGATTGGAGGCACCTATAAAAATGTTCAGAGTAACAAAGGTAGATTATAGTAAAATGTCTTGATGATGGTGATGATGGCTTACAACCAGCAAGGCTAATGGTGGTTACTGGAACACAGACTCTGAATGGAAGAAAGACCATTATTCCAGGTACCAGGGATCAGTTACATAGAAAACTGCCTGCTACAGTCTACCTCCTATAGCATGGTTAAATTTTCTGGGAATCTTGGGGCTTTGTGGCAGTGATAGGTCTTGGTGAGGCATGATCCTGATGACATGATGCAAACCTGGAAGTTCACCTTGTAGGTATGTCAGAGATAGAGGGCTTGAAAGCAAGTCCAAAGAGACTTTCCCTCTCACAACATATTTCTGGGTTTGGAATGTGCCTAGAGAGGGAGGAGAAGGGAGAGGGAAACCAGGATCTGCTGTTAGCCCTGCATGTTTGGCTACTACCAAACTTAACTTGTGCTATAGCTGCTGGTTTGACCACCTGAGTCAGTACAGTGTATACACCTGAAAATGTTTGACACTTGTCCCAGTGTTATCTGCCACCATTCTGCCATATTCTCAAACATAGTAAACTCCATAAACCTAAAGTAAGTCTAGATAAACGTCCTTAACACAGCGCTTCACTGTTTTATGGTGTTTGGTCCACTCGGTTTCTACTTTGTTTGGACCATGTGTTAACTCCTGGATTGCCAGACTCTCCTTCATCGGGGATCGCAGTGTCATTGTACGTTTTAGGTCTCATGGGTTTTTGATAGCTCACATAAATTCGATACGTTTGTCCCATGAACGTTGTCTTTGGCATGTAGCATGCAAGTTCCGCAAAACCCAATTCC
>NW_017728994.1:281228-283385 GCF_001723915.1 Gavialis gangeticus | reverse complement strand
AAGTGGGAACCCATTCTTTTCTGCTTCTGTTTTATGTGCCTCTGGTGCTTGTGCCCAGTTCAGAAGTTATATAACTTCATATTGCTCTGTTCAGCATCCACAGTCTCACCCTGCCTGCAACTCCTCTGGGCTTGCCTATCTCTGGTGTTTGAAGTAGCAGTATGACTACCACAGTTATAACTGTGTATCATTGTGCACTCACTCAGTTCTATGAAAACACCAGAACCTTGGTGCAGTTTTGAGTTGAAATGAGCCAAACAATGATTTTAAGAGAAGAAAGAGGAGCACCACACTGTTGAATTATACAAAGGTGAATTTAAGAAGCTGCCAGAAGAAGACATTCATGTAGCAGGCAGTTTTCTATGTAACTGATCCCTGGCACCTGGAATAATGGTCTTTCTTCCATTCTGGCACTTGAAGCAACAGAGGTTCTTAAAAACTTATAAAAGCTTGGAAAAGATTTGACATAATCAACATTGCTGCTAGGTCTTCAGGTAAATAACCTTCCCACATACATATATAACCCTCCTGCCAGGCACCAGATGGCAGCAGCCATGGCCAAGCTCCCCTTAGGGGTTTTACAAAAATTGGTTATCTTGGCTTATGCCCCCACCTAGAAACCTGGGGGAAAAATTTCCGCCTCGGTGTTCCAATGCGAACAAACTTGCCCACTCACAAATAATATCAAACCATAGCAGCATTTATTAATGGGGGAAGTGAGATGGGATGACAAACAGATTTAAGAACAATTAATAATCTGTAGCCCACTTCAACCCACTATTAACAGTTCACTAGGTTCAGAGTTCTCACTTAGTCCTATAAGGCAGAGAACAGTGTAGGGCTCTGCCCCTTGCCACTCCTGGGAAGCACGGCTCCTCATTGCTCCTCACCGCTGCTGACGGGCAGGGTGGGGGCCACTGCACCCTGTGACTGTTCGCCACTGTGGAGTTGGAGGGGCACTGCTTGTCCTCACTCCTCACTGCTGCTGGCGAACACTGTCACTTCTGCCCCATGTTTGGGGCGGGGAGCGGGGGAGGGAGCTAAGCCCCATTAGCCCTGGCCATCCATTGCCTTTGCTTGTCCGTGTATATCAATAGAGAGGATAGAGACACAAAAGATAACAATAACATTTTCTTTACTACATTAGAAGCTGAAGACCTGCCAGGGAGTCAGTTGGGCCTTTGGATGATTAGAGTGTAAAAAGGGCCCTAAAGGATGACAGCATCATTGCCAAGAAACTAAATGCATTCTTTGCATCCATCTTCACTATGGAAGATGTTAAGGAAATTCTGTCACGAGATGCACTCCTCTCCAGGAACAAGTTAGTGGAACCAACACAAACTGAGTTTCAGTAGATGAGGTTGTAGAGGAAATAGACAAACTAAACAGCAGCAAATCACCAGGACCTGATGGCTTTCACCCTGGTGTCCTGGAGGAGGTCAGATTGGTAATTGCTGAACTCCTAACTGTAGTATGCAACCTATCATTGAAAACAGCCTTGATACCAGAGGACTGGGAGATTACCAATGTGACTCCCATTAAAAAAGGCTCTAGAGGGGACACAGGAAACTACAGACCAGTGAATCTAACTTCTGTTGCAGGAAAACTAGTAGAAACAATAATAAAAAAAAAGAATTGTTCAGCACATGGATAAACATGACTTACTGGGGAGGAATCCACGTGGCATTGTCAAAGGGAAATTATGCTTCACCAACCTACTATAGTTTTTCGAGGGTGTCAGTAAGCAGGTGAATCATGGCAATCCAATTGGCATAGTATATTTGGACTTCCAAAAAGCTTTTAACAAGGTCCCCTATCAAATGCTCCTAACAAAGTTAGGTAGTCATTGGATTATAGGGAACATCCATTTGTGGGTTAGAAATTGGCTCAAAAGAGAAAGTGAAGAGTGAGTATAAAAGGTCAGTTTTTAGGATGGAAATAAGTAAACAGTAGGGTCTCCCAGGGATCTGTGTTGGGACCAGTGCTGTTTAACATATTCATAAATTATCTGAAAAAGGGGGTGAGTAGCAAGGTGACCAAATTTGTGGATGACAACATTATTCAAAGTGGTAAAGACCAAGGCAGACTGTCAGGAAATACAGAAAGATCTGGCATGATTGAGCAATGGGCTATTAAATGGCAGATGCAATTTAGTGT
>NW_017728994.1:279228-280339 GCF_001723915.1 Gavialis gangeticus | reverse complement strand
ATTCAGCCTCGGGCTTTTTGACTGTCTGTACTTAGCCTCTACGATCATTCGTAGAAGCACTTTTTCCATATCTCTGGCAACCATGTCTGGTGAAAATGGCGAAGTAGGTCCATATTGTTCTGCTAATAAACTTGCTCATCTGACACTGACCACTTAGGAGACTGAGAATATTAACAAAGAAGAAAAAGAGAGAAAACAAAATGAAGTTGGGAAAAAGGAGATTTTAAGGACAGAGATAAGTTGAAAGAGTAGAAAAATAGAAAAAGGGGTGAAACAGAGAAAGAAATAGGATAAAAAAGATCTTCAAGAAAGGAAAGAAGATTTTATTGGCTCCTTCCTTTGCTCATAGAACTATATGAACTGTGTCTTCATACACCAGGGGGTTATTTTATTCTTTGCAAGGTAGTTTAACAACAACAATTATCATCTTTTACAGTACTACAGGTGTGCAGGAAATAATATACAAATGGTGCAAGGACTTACCTAAAATACTGATTAGATTAAGGGCAAGTAGTATAGAGAACAATTCCAGGATATGAATCTTTCTTTGCAGATCTGAATCTTCAAATTAAGCATGCTCACAGGGTGAAACCCTAATTTATCAGCACTAAAGCATGTAATTCTAACCAGTCAGTTATTCACAAGTTCTACTAATATTCTTACATACTTAGACAGGGTATTATCTAAATAATCTTATTTACAGAATATGTACAACATACACAGGGCTACTTTTAAAGGATTCTGGCAATTTCTGAAAGAAAAAAATGCAGTGACTGTCACTAGAGGCCTGAGATTATTTTAAGGGATACCACCTCGTCTTCAGCAGGCTCCTGCAGCTAGCAGAACACCTGGTGCCACCCAGGAACGGGCTGGTTTGCCCCTAGGGCAGTATGGGGAGGCAGCAGGAGGGCAGCTGGGTATGATAGAAGCCAGAGAAGGTGGCGGGGATGGTGCACAGGGTGTGGGGCTGCCTGGGTACGCTGCTAGCTTCCCCGAGCCCACCAAGGCTTCCAGCACCCCGTGCACCATCTCTGCTGCCTTCTCCAGCCACCAGCTGCCCTTCTTCCACTTCCCTGTGCTGCCCCAGGGGCAAGTCTGCCCATTCCTGGGC
>NW_017728994.1:268265-274228 GCF_001723915.1 Gavialis gangeticus | reverse complement strand
TCCTATTGAGACTAAGGTACACCCTTGGGTGTACCCAGGTTACATATACTAATTTGCATGAAATGGTGGAGTATGTGCGTCCAGTCATTTTTACACATGCAAGTCATGCAGCCCATCTTTTCACACCATGCATTTATTTCAATATTTCCAATTCCAGCAACCTTGGGGAAAGCACAGTATCAGTTTTCTTGAAATCCTCCTAACCATTTTAGATTCCTCAGACTGCAGCAAATGTGGTTTCTGCAGTTGCCAGTTTCCTCATGGTAATATCAGTATACCTCTGGATTGGTCTTCTTATATGATGTTGTGTTGCTCAAGTGTTGAGGCCAGTTCCTTATATCTTAAACAGTTCCTTACAGTTCCACCTCAGCATAGTCTAACACGTTAGCATGTGTTCCTGTCTCAGAAGCCTGTGTAGGAGTTCTCTGCCAATAAAATTTTATTATGAGCCGTACCTTTCAGTTCTCATAATTAGAGAAAGTAGGCTCAATGTCTTCAGCCACAATATGCTGGTTACTGCCAGGAAGTGTTTTGTGGAATTAGCCTATTCCCCTTCAAATTCCTGAATGTAAGAGACAAGTTGCCTTGCAAGACATTGTGAATGAATGTGTAGGGTGATGCAGGCAGCTGTGCCTTTATGTATACTCCCACACAGCTATATGGCTTGTCATACAGACCCATTGCAGTTAGGGAGCATGACAACAGCAGTTACCTAGATGATGTGGTCCTAGACTACCCTATGATAAAACGCACAGGCTTATTTATTTATTTTTCAAAAGCATACAGATCTTTTAAAGGCAAGATTTAAAGTGACAGAAGTTTCATAGACATCCAGGACATAAGGAGATTTGTTTTATCTAATAGGCAACATATAATGGCTGATTACACAACCTGGAGTCTAGAAAGTGTATGAATCTCAATCTGGATTTTCCTGTCTGTAGTGGACTTGATGCAAAGATGTCCTGAAAATAAGAGAGCTATTGTTAGAAAGGAGACTGGATGACTGAAGACATCAAATGAGTTAGTGGTCGCTTCCTATACAATGCTGTAAAATAAAGCAACCTTTGTTGTCTATACATGAGCTGTATTCTGTGGCTCTCCCTACCCCAAGCTCTCATGGCTATCTTTACTTGATAGGATGTAATATTCTGTTATTTCATTTGTAGTAATTAAGAACAAGATGTTACCTTTTCTAGAAATGTTTGGTTTTAAGCAAAGAGATTTATTAATTAGTATTTGTATGAAGTACTCCGTGGGTCTGAAGACTTTAAAAATATATTAATTGACTCCTCCCTGCCCCATCCGTGCAGTAACATCTGGATAAACTTTCCAAACTTGAGATTATTCTAAATAAATTAGATAAAGCCTTACCTACTGCTGTGAGTGTTATGCCATACACCATTAAAAAAAAGCAAACTAACCCTCCATTAATACCCCCCTCTGACAGAACAGAAACAGTTTAAACAATAAACTCCCTACTTTCTTGTATGTCACAGTCAATAACAAAAGCCTGAGAAAACGGATGAGCTGTGTACACTCTGAAGACAAAAGCATTTAAGCTATTCAGGCAGGAACATAAAGGAAAACAACTAATTACATAGCCAGGGATCCCTTATAATTAATATTTTTCTGTATTACTGCACCACCTTGAGGCCTGCTGAACTGAGATGAGGGCTGCATTGTGCTAGGTGCTGTACAAACACAAAGAACAAAAACATTCCTTCCTTAGGGAGCTTCAAAAGGATAAGACAGTTGGGAACCACAGCCACAGAGAATATCTTGTGCAGGGTTTATGAGCAACTCAGGGGACCAGGAATAGAATCCAGGGCCTTGTTCATGAGAACTCTGTGTCTTGGCAACTAATAATACAAGCTAATTACAACAGGAGCCAACTCACTCTGAGACAATCAGATAAATATACCCCATTCAGGTTCCACTTGGTTTTTATTTTCTATTTACAAAATATTTGAATGCTTTAGACCAAGGGTTGTCAACGTTTGGCCTGTGGGACACATCCTGCCTATAGAGCCATGTTATCTGGCTTGCAAGACTCCCCACTGCTCCAGAAATTTGCCAGTGGGGAGCTATGGCAATTAATCCAACCACCGCACTCTGGTGGGCAAATTTCTAAGTCCTGATAACAGATCACAGGGCCAGGACCAAGGGGCCCGTTCCAGCCTGTGCAGGATCAGGAGTGATGGGTCCAATTTAGCACTCTGAACTGGGGCCTGATCAAGAACTTGGAGTTAGGGCCATGCAACAGATTGTGCCCACATAACTCTACTGCCGCCTCCCCCCCCATGCCAAATTGTACCCATGGACTGATTCCAGGCACTGGTTTAAACAGGTGGTTCTCAGTCTTGTTAGACTTAAGGCACCCCTCACCCTTGTTGAGAATCACTGCTTCAAACCATAGTCTCACAGATACAATTAATTTAAATCTGTTTTATGTTTACCTTTATTGTTTTAGAAAAATGCTAGTTTTGTTTTATTGATTTCCAGGATTTGTTTAGAAGAGCTGATAAAAACCAAGTTCTCCATTCAGCAATGAAATGGCATTATGTTCATTCTTGTTTTCTAGGACAGTACTAGCTTCTCTGCTCTCAAGCAGATGCCTTACATGATTCATCATTATGAGTAGTATTTAACTGTGGCATCCTTTTTTCCAGCTGGTACCCTAGTGCTTTTATTATGGGAAGAAAAAATAGAAAGGTTAAGGAAAAGCATGGCAGTGGTAGAATAATTCAGTGTTAATAACATGCTTCCTGTGTATCTGAGCAGGTTGTCAGTAAAAACATACAAACAAAGGCCCTTTCTTTCAGAATTAATTTTACTGCTTCTAGAACAGCAGGCAGACATTTGAAGGATTCACAAATGCATCTACACTAGGATGTGTTTACCTTCAAATAAATTGTTAAATCACCTTGTGCCTTGTTCATGTTAATCATTGTAATCAAGACCAGAGATATCTTAAGTCTCTAGGAAAGGAAGGCTGAGTCTGGAAGCAGGAAGAGTGTAATACTGAACTTCTAGCAAAGACTCTTTCTGCTTCCCAACACATATGTACTGCCTAAACAAATTGTTGCATTATGAGGCTCTTAGGACTGTAAAGATGTATTGGGTACTTCTGCTGAAAATCCTATGTGGTATATTATTGTTTTTAAAACATACATCAGTAAAAAATATATCAACCACTAAAAAAACCGGGACTTCTGAGTTTAGATTAATAATTGAAAAACAGGATTTATGACTGTGGGAAATTTCTGAATTTGGAATTCAGATATAAAGTTCTAATAAACAATTTCTGCTTATACCAGATATTTCAAACAGTTTTAAAATACTTAATAATTCCTCACTGCCATCTCTAAATCTATGCAGTTCTGGCATTGTACACCAATATACCCTCCCAGGCCCTCAAGATTTTTAGAGGGTTTTTTTTTCTTTAATTGTGTATTTGTGACTGGCAAACTTCTGGATCATCCTTATAAATGTTAGAACAGGGAATCCTGGGGTCCTTTTTCAGTTAGCCTCATAAGTCATTGGGAGCCTGTCTCCTGCACCTAACATATTTCCCAACCTATCCTCCTACTTCCTGCATCAGAACAGTGTTCTGAAAACATAGCCTTCAGTGCAGCTTATTTTGGTTTGGCTCAGTTGCAGGCATTGAAAGCTCTGTTCAGGTTTCTGGGCAAAGGTTAACTCTGTCCAGTTGGGTGGACCATAGGATTCTGAAGCAGACTGCTGGCCTGGGTTAGTTTTAGTATCTCCCCTCACACAGAGATATTTTTCTCCTCTGTAGGGCTTTGTACTGCCGCACATTGATGAGCATTCCTCATACAATCAATAGCAATAGTAAAGTCCATAATAGGCTTCCTGGAGTCTCTGGCACTTTTCCCTTTTGAGGGAAGAAAACAGTGAATGAATTAGGGGTTGGTTTGGAGGCTTTATTTGTTTGTTCATTTTACCAGATTTTATTCAGTATTCTGTGGGAGGTGTTTCAGGGTAGAAGGGCTGTCAGTCTTGTGAACCTTGTAGAATGCACTTTCAAAGAGGAATGATTTTTGCTTCGCTATATCAAGCTGGTCAGACTCTGGGATTCACCTTTTCTTTCTTCGAAGCTTCTCTCAGAGCAGAATCCCCCTTGACAGAGAATGCTAACATGATTTGTCCCAGTAGGGCGTGACTGTCACAGTGGTTCACAGACTAAAATTTGGCCTTTAATACTGCCAGGGCTTGGTTCATGAATTGTTTTGAAAAGCAGGACCAAAGCTTTAAACTGCCAATTTAATTGAGAAGGGGTCTGATGGGCTCCTAGAAGTTTGCACCCTGGAGAGACCAGGCAGCTGCATTGCATACCAGTGGGAACTAGTGCATCCTTTGCATGGTCTGTTTTTTATACAAGGAATTACAGCAATCCAGCATGGAGCAGAAAAATGCTGATAAATTTTGTCATCCCATTCAATTTACATATATTAATGCTGTTATCATTAAATAATCCTTCATCATTTAGCCTTTTCTTAGTGTCACTTAACACATATTTTTAGCATTTTCCAGTGATTTGAGGTTAAAACATATTGGGCAGGAGAAAGTATGCCGAGTTGTCTTTATCTGCAACCAACCGAAAACCTTCTGTGTACTTTTTGCTTATACAATACAGTTCATCCTTGAGTATAAACTGAGATTTCACAAGATGTCCTTGGTGCTTATGATTAATCCTTCTTATGGAGGAGATTACACACGACAAATTGCTTGAGAGATGTGCAATCCCATCTGATTGGAATGAGCCGTGCTAGTCATGCTTTTCCTAAGATATTCTGGGCCTCCAAAACAAGTCACAGTCTCAAACTCAACAATTTGTTTCAACAACAACAAACAGATTGCCCTTAAAAGCATGCAGTGCTTTTTATTTGAGAGAGAATGATTCCTCATATTCTATTACCTGTCTTGTAAAATGTAGCCTCACCCAAGTCCCTAAAGGTGTATTCTCCAGAGTCCTCCTAAAGTGACTGCTGAGAAGCATGCCCTGTCCAGCTGCTCATGGTCTATGCCTGAAATATCCAGAAATGAGGCAGCGTAGCACAGTGGAAGGCACTCCCTGTCACCACTCAAGCATGTTGGAGACAAATCTGTACCAGGGAGTAGGTGGCTTTATCACCTCATTTCTGGGTGTGTTCAGGAGCACCAGGGAAGTGACATAGATATGCCCCAAGACTTTCATGCTAAAATCAAAAGGCACTTTTACACATGCTCCAGGGGTGAGGGATGGGCTGAACTTTAATTAGAATAGCTCTGAGAGCCATTCTAATTAAAGTTTCATAGTGTATCATGTATCAACATCCCCACACTTCAAAATGGCAATGGGGGCATTTGAACTAAAGTTCGCTTGACAAGCTTTAGTTAAAGCACCCCCACCACCATTTTGAAGTGCAGGGATGCTAATACATGAGATGAGGAGGTTGGGTGGAATGCAATAATTACCATGCTCCAGCAGACTCGATTAATCCAGTCTGCTCCAATGTGCTGTAATTACAGCACGTCAGAGCAGCCTCTGTGCTCATGTACAGGCACCCTATGACTCCTTTCTGTCTTCTATAAATAGGGTATATTGAGGGTGCGGTCTCAGCAGCATTGCTGCAGAGTTCAAACAGTACTGCTGCCCAGAAGGCATCCTGAAAAGGCTGCCATGACTTAAACAGGGAATCAGGGACACCTGGAGCAGACTATGATGGTTTAACTGCACCTAAGTGTCCCTTTCCCCACCCACTACTTGTGGGCTGTGAATTCCTAAGGCACTCAGAAAGCATAACTAGAGTTGGAATGTCACCAGTGGGAAAATTATATATTTTTTGAAACATGGTATCAAACCATAAATAGGAAATGTTTTCTCCTTGCTTCAAAACTTCTCTGTTCAGAAATGGTGTGCTCAGCTTGCTAGTTAATAATGATATTTATTATTTGTATTA
>NW_017728994.1:262238-263265 GCF_001723915.1 Gavialis gangeticus | reverse complement strand
ACCAAGATACATGAGAAAAGGACTAGGACCCCATGGACATAGCAGTTTAAGAGCACCAAAGGCTCCTAATCCAGCTTGCCATTGTAGAGTCACGTACATCATTAACATTACAGCGCTTCTAAATGTTATGTTGCAAGACTCAAATACTGACTACAAAATGCTTATTATAAATTATTCTCCTCATCATAGACATGCCATATATCTAACATTAGGCTACAGCATGGCCGGCAACGTTTTTGAGCAGAGTGCCAAAAACACCCATAACCTTGACTTATAAAATGTCAGCATGCTAGGGGCAGATGGCAAAGGAGCTGCAACAGTCCCCATCTTTGTTCTAGTGGTGCAGCCCCAGCTCCTTCCCTGCCATCTGCCTCAAGGCATGTGCGCCAAGAAAAATGCCCTTGCATGCCATGTTGTGACAGCCATAGCGGGGGTTGCCTACCACTAGGCTACAGGATTAGTGTTTTGGGGGATCATTTATATGATTTAAAGCCTGACTTTGAAAAATATATCATGGAAAAATTTTATTCTATCTGTGTTCTCATCCAAGGCCCATCACCATAGTATCATTAGTGTCTACAGCATTAAGAACTAGAAGTGGATGTCACCTATAATTTCATAGTTTTCATAGATTTCATAGACATTAGGGCTGGAAGGGACCTCGGAAGATCATCGAGTCCAGCCCCCCACCTGAAGGGCAGGAAGTCAGCTGGGTTCATAGGATCCCAGCAAGATAAGCATCCAATTTACTCTTGAATGTGTTCAATGTAGGTGCTTGAACCACCTCTGATGGCAGGCTGTTCCAGACCTTGGGGGCTCAGACAGTAAAGAAATTCTTCCTTATGTCAAGCCTGAAATGGTCTTGTAGTAGTTTATAACTGTTCGACCTCATCATCCCTTGGAGCGCTCTGGTGAACAAACGTTCCCCTGGATACTGGTGGTCACCCCTGACAAACTTATAGGTGGCCATCAGATCACCCCTGAGCCTGCGCTTTTCCAGGCTGAAGAGCCCCATGGCTCTCAGCCT
>NW_017728994.1:260353-261862 GCF_001723915.1 Gavialis gangeticus | reverse complement strand
ACAGTTGTCCCATCTGGTTCAGCAGGGGTCCAATGTTGCCCTTGCTTTTCCTCCGGCTCCCCACATATCTGAAAAAGGACTTTTTATTGTCCTTGATGCTCCAAGCTAGTTGGAGTTCAGTTGCAGCCTTGGCTTTTCTGGTTTGCTCCCTGCAGGACCAGACCAGTGCAGAATAGTCCTTCTTGGAGGTGAATCCCATCCTCCATCCTTTGTAGGCCTTTCTTTTTATCCTCAGGAGGCCTTCTAGATCCCTGGAGAGCCAGGGGGCTGCTGTGCCCTCCTGCTGCCTTTCCTCTGAGATGAAATCGAATTAGCTTGTGCATTGAGAATTGCTCCCTTGAGGAGCAGCCACTCTTCCTGGACTCCCCTCCCCCTGTGGTCATGGTCCCTTAGGGCCTCACTGATAAGCCTCCTGAGCTTGTCAAAGTCGGCTTTCCTGAAGTCAAGGACTTCAGTGTTGCTGACTGATAGTTCTTGCTATCTTTCTCTTGCTATGCACAGAGAAAAAGACTACACATGACTTTTTTGTTAAGCATGATGTGGTCAGGCCACATGTGCCTCATGCTTTAGAAGGAAAAAAAGTGACCTTTGAAGCATTCATGCTCCCTGTGAGCAAGCTCTGTTTCTCTTGTGAATGAACTTTACCTTTGCTGTAGCAAGTTCCTGTGTTCCAGAAAAGAAGTGTGTTTGACCACAGTCCTAATGCTGGAGCTTTAGACCATCTTTCTATCCTGGGATAGGCCATTATTACATAAATATGAATAAATTTAACGTGCAGACAGTAGCTGAACATACCACTTTATAGTAATATATTAAAGCAGTCAACATATTATGCAAAATATACTGTAATGCTTGTTACACACAGGTCAAAAACAGACATGCATGTAATAAACAATAGGGCTGTGTGAAATTTCGCGGCCAGTTTTGTTTCAACGCTGTTTTGACTCATTTCAAGGTCAAAACAGCAAAATCAAAATGAAACAGATATCATTGAAACAGCCTCAAAACAAAATGAGGCAAGTCAAAATGTTCGCCATTTCAATGCTGTTTCAACGTTTTGCCCATAGGCTATAATAAGGAAGGTTGAAACAGCCTATAACTTTGTAATTTCTGGCCTGATTTGGATGAACCTTGCAGGAATGCTAGCTCCTCCTAAGGGCATGAAGCCTACCAAGTTTCAAGGAGATAGGTGGAGGGAGTTTGGGCACACTGCACCCCAAAGTCTTGAAATCAAAACTAATGTTACGTTCATGTGTTAAGCCACAATGGGGTCAAAACTGCAGGTATGCTAGCCCATGCTGTGGCCACAAAGTCTGCCAAATTTCAATGAGATAGGCACAGGGGTTTGGGGGAAACTGTACCTCAAGCTGTGGACAAGCAAAACTTGTGACATGGGTGACACTGTGTGTATGTTAAGGCACAGCAGGGTGAAAGCTGCAGGGATGGCAGCCCCCTGTTGAGGCCAGAAAGCCTGCCAGATTTCAAGGAGATAGGTGCAGGGGCTTCTGG
>NW_017728994.1:249771-255353 GCF_001723915.1 Gavialis gangeticus | reverse complement strand
CAGGGGGGTTCTGGGGCTCTGTACCCTTAGCTGCAGACAGGTAAATCTCGTGACATGGGTGCTTGTGCAACTGACAGTGTCTGTCTTGGGGCAGAGCAGGGTGAAAACTGTAGTCCTGCTAGGCCTCACTGTGGCCATGATATTGGCTACAAAGGACCAACTCACAGGATCATCATAAAATTCTAGTTTATTAGACGGATGCAAAAGTCAGATCATAAACCTTGGGGCTGATCCCCTCAAACATACACACACAAACATACTCACAGTAAATATCTATGAATACTAAGCACCAGTGTCAAGATATACCTATAGCCAAATGCCAGAGTCCACCATTGATGGCCAATCAAGGCTTCTTTCAATGCGATGTTGCTTCAGAAGGGGGTCGCCAGCTGGTCCTTCTGGCTGGACAGGCAGGGTGCTGGTCAAGTCAAAGAGGACACCATTGGGGGTCATTCTTCACTGCCTTTTATCCCTCTCTGGCAAACTTTGGTAACTCCCCAATTCTTGGGCTTACCCAATCCAGAGGTCGTTGACTTCGTGGGATGCTGTGGCTGCTGGATGGCAACTGTCAGCCACAGGGGTCACAGCCACGAGTATGTACAGTCTCGGGAGTCCATTGATGAATTCATTGCCATGATGAATAGGGCTCTCGGAGTGGTTGGTCAGGGGTGTTTTAGCCCCAAGAGTCGGTCTCCAGCATTCATTAGTTCAAACTGGAGCTTCTGTACCTTTAACAATGAAGTTTCAAGGAGTTACCAGTTCTGTATTGATTCTTTCCTCTCATTAGTCTGTGGTTTCATAGGTGTTAATCCTTGCTCATTAACTTGTTATCGTATCTAGCTACCGTGTTATGCAATCATGATTCACTCAGGGACTAGTTGAAAAAAGGGAGGCAATTCAATTCCCACCCTTGTTAACATTGTTATGTGGTACAACTTACTTTTAAACATAAAATACATTTTACAAAGTTAAGGTATACTTGTAATAAAAATGTATTTTGTAGGTGCTTTTATGGGTGTAAAATAGTATTCTGCATTGGTATGTCTCCTCCTCATCGTGTTTGGTCTATTTGTTGTATGTGACATGGCATTTCACCCTCTTATATTTTTTTCTTTTTAACTTTGTAACAATAGTAGACTCAGCAAGGGCTACCATTCTTGCAAGTTTCTTCCATATCAGGCCAGAAATGACAAAGTTATAGGCTGTTTTGACCTTCCCCATTATATCCTTGGGTGAAATGTCGAAACAGTTTTGCTGTTTCAACCCTGTTTTGACAGAATGGAATGGAACAGCTGTTTCAAATCAAAACAAAATTCAAAACGGAATGCTGTTCCGTTAAAATGGTGAAATGCTAGCTGAAACAAAACGCTGCCATTTCATACAGCCCTAATTAACAGCAGTAGTTTCTACATCTAAACTATGCCTTCTCTGTTCATCCTAGTAGCTGTAAACTACAGCAACAAGGTAATAATTTTGCATCTTTAGCATGATCTATGTGGTACAACTTAACTTCCTCTTAACTTAATGAGAAAACACAGTGAACTCTTGGATAAAATCAACACTTCCACTAGGTGTTATAGAGTTGTGAGTGGGGAGCACATTTACAGCTCTTGCCCTCTTATTTCACTAAAAATCTGAAATTTAGAGTAGATACTGATCTAAATATTATGATGATATTGTGCCTGTAACCATTTTTCGGGGATGACCTTGCAGTTTCTTACTTGCTAGCTATTTACTGTCCAATCTTATTAAATCCATGCATTACAATTCAGTGACCTTTGAATGAATGGATTAATTCAGTGTTATTTTATCACTTTCTTTCTGCACTGTGCAGCTGTGCAGTCTAAAGTTATCTTGTTTTCTCATTTATAAGTGGTGTAAAGGAAGCTCTGAGATCATGCAGTATGCTGAACATGAAAACCTGTACTGAACTGAATTGCCTAGAAGAATTGCAATAACAGCTCCTTAAAGCTGCAGCATGGGCAAAACTACAAGGGAAAAGGATATTAGTTTTGCATATTCCCCTTTTGCCTTTTCAGTTAAGTATCTCTGTGAAACTTCTAAAAGGATGCAGAGCATCCAGGCAGCTCTACTGATTTGTAAGGATCATGCTCATTTTTAAGGCTACATCCTCCTGAAGTGAGCCTTCTGGCAGAGAAGGGTAAGCAGCTGCTTTTCCACACAAAATAGAGGAAGCTGGTAGTAAGAGGAAGCTGGATTTGTGCTCTTGTTGGCTTTAAAAAAAAAGCATCGGGTCCCTAATTCTTCACAAACTAGAATTGTAAAGGAAAGGAGAATTGGGGAGCCTGTTCCAGAACATTCTACCACACTCAACTCTGTAAGCAGATACTGGATATATGTACTGCACCTTAATGAACATCTTATGAGCACTTCATTTTAGACAGTATTTCCAAAAGCATTCTCTGACTTCTGAATGCCTTCTTTTGGGTTCCTGGCTTTGACAAAGATCTAGTTTGATTTCTAGGACAAGTAAGTGTTCACAACTCTAATCAAAGTCAGTAAGAGCTGTATGAAGTCATTGGGCCTCTGAAAACTAGACCCAATGTTTCTAATACTGAAGGCCTTTTTTGAAAACATTGGTTTGTGAAAATTTCATTAAAAAAATCACTGCAGAATAACAAATGAAAGACCATGCTATCCAACCTACCAGCATGACATATTAATTTCTTTTTTGTTTGTTTCAACTGCCTGGTAAGTCAGAGAGGAATCTGTAACACTTCTCTGTTGCTTCTTAACACAGTTCTTTGGATCCTACAACACATTTTTTTCAATAACACCTTGAAAATAGCACTAACCCTAAATCAAATGCATTCAAGGTTATCTGCAAAGATTGATGCCTCTGGGCTATGGTTTTATGTGGAAGTGTGCCTTTAACACATAGAAGTAATAGGAACTGGTGGTTATATGTGTTGCAAATATCTCTGTTAGACTGCTTGCCTCTGACTAATCTCTGAAAAGCATATGGTACCAGGAGGAATGGAGCAGTCAAGCACTACCAGAAATGAAGCCTGATAGAAATAAGAAGGACAAATGGAAAAGATTTAAACAGTCAGTTACTCTATATTAGCTAGCAACAGATGCTAGCAAAAAAGGAAGATGCTTAGAAGGTATATTCTGTTCCTGAGTATTAGCTATTTCTGAAGCACATAATATTTTAAATGATTTTCAGTTCATTCAGGCAAAGAAGGCTAACTATGAAATCGTACACCAGACATTTGAGGAGTACTGCATTCCACTTAAGACTGAAACAGAAAAAGGAACCAAAAAAAGATAAACACATAGGAGAGGTTGTTACTGTTTTAAGGCTGAAGAGTCAATGTTACAGTATTTACCAGCTCCGTAGTAAGAGGCTAGGTTGTGACAGGGATCTGAAACAAAACACTCAGGGTATATGCAGGGCATTGACACAAGTGACATTTTTTCACACAGTTGGCCCCCTGAAGAGATCTACAGTCATGCCTTTACAGAAGAGCATGGCTGCAGAGAGATTTGAAAGAGCCTAGTCCTGCAAAAATCTGAACTCTCATTATATGAGGGTTCATATGAAGGTGCTGCAAAACAGAGTGCCTTCATTAACTTGTGTCACTGCACCCTCAGAACAGAGCTGGGTTCACACAACCCAGCTCCACTCCTGATGCTGTCTTCAGAATGGGAGGTATGGAAAGGAACAGAGGGAATTTCATCTGGGGGTGGCTCAGCCTGTGCTGGAGCATGGGACAGGTGGATTAGAGCCCTCCCCTCCCCCGAGGTGGCAGAGGGCTCCAATCCACCTGTAGCAAAACCCCCGTTTTTCTTTTTTTTTTCCTTTGAAATATGACATCCCCTTTTCCCATCATTCCTGCCTTTTCCTCTCCCCTCCTCTGTTCCCTATGGGTATATATATAAGTTAAGTTGAAACCTTGTGTACGTAAGTCCCCTTTTATAGTAATCATGCGCTATTGTAATAGTGTTTTGCTGTGTGTGTTGGATTACTGTAATGTATTACACCATACACTTATTGTGTCTTAAGTGTCTCTGTCTTAACATTGTATGATTTAGGCCTGCAATGTGGGTTGGCATGAATGATGTCAAGTATCCATTTTGTGTGTCAGGTTCCCATCTTGTTCCCGTCTTGTCCCCATGCCCTGTTGTGTAAGTATGTTGCAATTATGAAGTCTGTAACCTCTCCCATGTAAATTGGTTTTCCTTGAATGCCTGTAACAAAAGAGCGAATGGATGAGTGAAACACAATAATAGCAGGACCCCCCTACTAAATCACCCCACCATCAAAACCAATGCCTGGACCAATGACCCAGCCATTGGAACCACCCTCAGCATTCAAGAAACAAAAGTTGAGGCAACCCACCATTGTGCCAAGGCTGCACATGCTCAGTATGAACATCTGGAACCCTCTAGAGCAGGGCTGACCTTGCCTGGACATGCCCTCCCCATAGGAGACCATAGATAGCCTGCCCCATAAAAAGGGGTAGTAAAGACTGACTTTCCTTTCCATCTGGACCAGAACCATGCCACACCACCTATCCACCCAGAGGCCCTACTGGCGACCCCCCTCTGGACAACACCTTGCTGGAGAAGACTCCAACTGACCATTGAGGATCAACTTACAGCTCAGGATAGGTAGCTATCACCCACCTTCCTTCCCCAAGCAAAGGACCTGGACTCTGTCCCTACATACCTTGATTTGAATCCCTCCACCAAGCCTTTTTCTTTCCTGCTACCATTGTGTGGGTGTGTATGTGAGTGCTTGTGTGTGTAGGAACCAGTAATTTTGTGCGGCTGTGTAGTGTGTTGTCTGTTTAATAAACCTGTTATTTTGAAACCCCAAGTTGGGGTTTTGCCTTATTGACCTCCCAACCCTCTCCTCAATCTCCCAGCTTTCTGCCTCAGTTTCCAGTCCCAGTCTCCCAGCCTTCTGCCTCTCCCTTTCCTGGCTGTCTCCTCCTTGCCACTGGGTTTTTTCCCTTGCTTCCACCTCAGCACCAGTGACCACAAGTAACCCTGCAGCCACCTGACCTTAAGTAATTCCAAGCCTCAGTTCCTCAGCCCAGCTTCGCTCTAGTCTACTGGTTCTTATCCTGGTCCCAGCAACTTTCACTCCCTACACTTTCACACCCTCACCTTAACCTTCCCCCAGGTATCCCAAGTACCCCAAGCATACACATACACACCGTACCATCCAAGTTAGGAACTCACCTCTGTGTCTGTGTAGGTGGGCGGTATGTGTGTGAACTGATGAATATACATACATACATATATATACACATGTCATTGTGCGCATGATATACAAATTAGTGATCTGTGTATGTGTACTGAGTGTGTGGGTATTGACAACTGATTGTTGTCTAATTTTTGGTGTGTATAGTGTGTATGAGCTTGAATGGGTAATAGGTGTGTATGTGCCTAGGCTGGTAATTTTGGATGTGTGTGTCTGCCTGAGTTGGTAGTGGGGGTGTGTGCGCCCAGTGTGTGTGTGTGTGCGTGTGTGTATGCACCTAACTGATGCTTGAGTGTGTATATGTACAATTGTGTCTCACACTCTCCTGTCTAACACTGCAATTTTG
>NW_017728994.1:243473-244771 GCF_001723915.1 Gavialis gangeticus | reverse complement strand
CTTGAATGGGTAATAGGTGTGTATGTGCCTAGGCTGGTAATTTTGGATGTGTGTGTCTGCCTGAGTTGGTAGTGGGGGTGTGTGCGCCCAGTGTGTGTGTGTGTGCGTGTGTGTATGCACCTAACTGATGCTTGAGTGTGTATATGTACAATTGTGTCTCACACTCTCCTGTCTAACACTGCAATTTTGAGATCCTGAGAGCTGGCCTGACCCCATGGAGCAACACACCCACCCCACCCTGCTACGCAGGCTGGGCAAACCCCAGGCCAAACTCCCTTCACTCCCTTCCCCCACTCTTATTCTGAAGATAGGGACGGGGCTGGGAGGGGGCAGGGGAAAGCAGCTGCAGACTCACAGCTGCTCCAAACTGCAGCATGATCCCCCAACCCCTGGAACACAACAGTAAACGTCTGTTAGGTCCAGGGGATCACTTTAACTCACAGCACTTCCTGCAAAGTGCCATGAGTTATGGTGGGGAGCTCCATGTCTGACAGCACCCACAGACATTACATCTAGACCAACCTAACTAGAGTTAAGTAATTTAAAAACTCATATGTGCAGGCATTTGGGGGTTTATATTAAGCCAAAATGGCAGGCCCAATTTAAGTTCACCTGAGCTAGGTGAACCTGAGTAGTGTCTCTTTCATCTGACGCTTTATTATTTCCCTTTACCAGCGCTTCTTTGTAGGCTGACCAGTCTTATGATGGTGGATGTAATACATTCTGTAAAGTTGAGTCTTCCCATTACTATATGTTCCACACTGTGTATCTTCTGCAAGCTTGGTTTAGCCATCAGTTTCTTTTTTCAAGTCAAGCCTACAGCAGCATGTTTCCACATCACACTTTTCTCTTCTTTCCTGCAATAATTCAGTGCAAACAATTCTGCCTCTTGAGGACTGGGGCCAGATGTTCAATACTGCTCAGCGTCCATAACTGGGGACAATTTTTAAAAGAATGTAGATCCCATTGGGGCACTGAAATGAAGCAGGCCAGAAGCTCCACTGAGATGTCTGCATAGGAGCTGAGTGGTCTTGAAAATCTAGACTTCTTATTTTGAAGCCATTGCACTAGGTACTAAGCTCTTTTCAAAACTGGGACTGTAAGAAATAAAGACAGCTTTAATTCTTTCTAGCCATGAAGCCAGGGATAATTCTCACTTCTTTACACAGCAATTGAGCAAGGCTCTCTTCTCTGGTGGGAGTTTTTGTGTGTGTGCCTGTGTGCTGCTTAAGGCTGGAGAAACTGTCTTGTATTACAGGGACTTTGAGGCGCTGGGGGGCAGGCTGAAGGAGACGGGG
>NW_017728994.1:241026-243462 GCF_001723915.1 Gavialis gangeticus | reverse complement strand
GACCCTTAATCTATGAATCTATGAATCTATGATTTGTTCCCTCTCTTCCTTTAGCTTTCATAGAGTTTGGTCTCAAAATTAAGATTATTTTTGCCCTCTAGTCTTGTTTCAGAGACCTTTTCTGGCTAGACAGCATCTTCCCGCTTTGTCTGCTAAGCTCATCCTAAGGGTGTCATCAGACCAGGTAGCATTAGCAAGCTACCAATCATGAGAAGTAATTAAAGAAGGAGGATCCCAGGAGGTTAATTTTCTTCCGAAGAACAAACTGCAGACCCAGTATGGCTATTTTTCCCCTGTTCTGTGTTTTTAATTTTCTGTTTTAAATTGATGTTACAGCAGGGAAAAGGCAATAGGTGTAGTTAGTTGAAGAGATCCCAATAGCAATATTCTTGGATAACCTGTAAGATTTTTTAGAATTCTTCCTCCATCTGTAGGCATTTAACAAACTATTTACTGAGGTTATATAACACTCCAGTAAAGTGAAATGAGGTCAAAGCATTTCCGTTTGCTAGTAAGAAACAATGTCTAGGTATCTTCACATGGAAAGAGAGCAACTATTAAAATGGCAAACAATTATTGAATGTAATCATGGGTGTAAGTCCTTACTGTAAGTTCTCTAATATACACTTAAGTAAGGTGTCTAATATACACTTAACCTAAAATCATGCTTAGGAGCCTATCTAAAACCTCTTATAATGGAGATCATTTATGAACAGCTAGATGGCAGTTCTGAAAGGTGGATAATCTGAACGTTTACTGTAGGTATAGATTCAGATATGTTCCTTCTTTGAGGCAGCTACTAACAGGGTCAAAGCAGAGATGGAGTAAGCTGAACATTTTTTTATTCTCCAAACATAGTGAGGCATGCTTTACCATTATGTTACTCTAATTTTATGCTGGAGTTACACTAGAATAAAGTCACAACAGCTCATCAATATCAATTTCTGAACATCAAAAAAGGTCTCACCATCTCTCTTTCATTTCCATCTTCCAGTATGATTGTATGATTAGAACCGTGCATTCAGTATGATTGATTCCAGCCAAACCACTGCCTCTCCTGAGCCATTTGAGTAAGTAGTAGTAAATTTGCATAAACATTATGGTCCCCTCTGATATGGAATTATAGTTCCAAATTTCTGGCTATACTAAAATACTCATTTAATTTTAATGTATTAGCTGATAGCAGAACTCTTTCTCTTCCTTGAAAAAAATAGCATCCTTTTCTGTTAATTGTTTTACAAAGGATTCAAAATTACAGATCCCCTTAGTGCAAACATAATAGTGTAGGAAAGAGATACCAGATGGTTGCTGTTTTTGTCTGAAATGAAAGTATACTGTTTACAGAACTAATGCAGCTCCATCATACAGAGACCAAGTTATGAAATCTCCTCCTCCCCTACAGTCCTATGTAACATTGAGAAGATGAATGTGGGTTTTTTTATATTAACGGTAAGAAGGAATTCATAGCAAATACCACTTTAAAGTGAGGACATTTTGGATGAGTACAGCAATACACTACTTTAAGCAAGCTCTTGAGGCTATATATTTTTTAAGTACAAACATTTAAGAGTTTGTAAATTACTCAACTTAATTCAAAGATTAATTCAAACATTCGGTTACAGTGACACAAACATATAACCATCCATTGCTTTGCAATTTTAATTTGTTTATCCTGGTCATGTATGCAATTTATAGGTCATGCATATAAGGATGGAAGGACCCTTAAGAGGTCATCCAGTTCCATACTGCAGCTGAGTGGCCGGATCGAGTATACCTAAACCTTTTTTGACAGATGTTTGTTTGTTATCCTGTGGGGCCAGGCCAACTCTCAGGATCTCAAAATTGCACTGTTAGATGGGAGGGTGTGACACAATTGTACATATACACACACACTAGGCCTATACACACACTACCAACTCAGGCACATACACAGCCAAGATTACCAGTCTAAGCACATGCATACCTATCACCAATTCAAGCACATATACAATATACACACCAAAAATTAGGCAAAAATCAATTGTCAATACCTGCACACCCAATACACATACATGGATCACTAAGTCATATATCATGCACATGATGAGATATACATATATTTGCCAGTTCACAAACACACTATACACCTATACATACACACAGTTGAGTTCCTAACTTGGGTGGTGTGGTGTGTATGTGTGTGCCTAGGGCACTTGGGATATCTAGGGTGCTTGGTGACTATAGGAGAGGAAGTCAAGGGTCAAAGATTTCCAGAAGGAGGGGAAGGAGGGAGATGGATGGGGGTTAAGATAAAAAATGGGAAAAATAAGAGTGAAAGTTGCTAGGGCTGGGATTAGAACCAGCAGACTGGAGTGGAGCTGGGGTTACTTGAAGTTAATTGGTCATAATTGATTACAGGAAAATGCCCAAAGCTGGCAGAGCAGAGAAGCATGCCAG
>NW_017728994.1:238604-240247 GCF_001723915.1 Gavialis gangeticus | reverse complement strand
ACACACACACACACACACACACACACACACACACACACACACAATGGTATCAGGAGAGAAAAAGGCTTCGTGGAGGGACTGAAGTTAAATTGTGTAGGGACAGAGTCCAGGTCCCTTGCTTGGAGGAATAAGGTGTGTGATAGCTACCTATCCTAGGCTGTGAGTTGATCCTCAATGGCCAGTTGGGGTCTTCTCCAGCAAGGTGTTATCCAGAGGGGGTTGCCAGCAGGGCCTCTGAGTGGATAAGTGGCATGGCACAGTGCTGGTCCAGATAAACAGGGCATCCCAAAGAGGTCACACTCTACCACCCCTTTTATAGGGGTGGGCTACTTGTGTCTCCTATGGGAGGGACATGTCCAGGCAAGGACAGTCTTGCTCAGATGCCTACATGCAGATCTAGATGTCCTCATTGTCTGGTAGGACACAGTGGTGGAGTTGCTGGTTTCTATAGGGTCTTTGTCTTTCAAATGCTAGGTTTCTGTTCTGTTCCTGGGTGAGGTCCGTGGTTCCTGGATGAGTCAATGCATGGCAATAGTCCGGCTGTTGAGCTGATGGTCCAGTTGTTGAGTTGATTATTCAGTAGAGTTCTGCTGTTACCAGATTTGCCCATCACTTTGGGGTGCACTCATTTATTAGGGGTACATTTCTGGGGTCTCTGTAATTCTAACAATGTGCTGCTTGTGTTACTTGTTTCTATATGGAGTTGTATCTCTCCCTTCTGCAAGTCCTCACCCCCAATGGAGTTATCTTGCAGGACTCAGTTTCAATGGGGCTGGCTTCTTCCAGCTACCAAGTCAATTCAATACACACACACACAGAGATTAACGTGACACGTCTGATCCGACCGGGTTGATCAGCATGTACAGGCTGATACCCTCATATGCCAGGAATCAGTTCATCACGGCAACAATAAAATGCAGTCAGACACAAGCAGACAGGTGAACAGAATACCTCTGAATCTGGCTGGGTGTCCACGTGACACCTTTATGGGCCAGCATTCAGTTCATTAGGGCACATCTGAGCTGAACTGGGTCATTCAGCCTCTACAAGCTGATTCCTTTATGTGTCTCAAACTCAACACGTCCCAATCTTTTGCCCTAACTGTCCTAGTAGTGGTAGCCTCTTGATAAGTGGACCCCACAGTATTTTGGGGCTTTACAGGGATCTTTGGCTTAGGTAAAAGAAGCGTTGCTGCAGAGCAAGTGGGGAAGGGGAAGTAGAGAAGGAAAAATACACCTGGTTACCACCAGTTTGACTATAAAAGTTATTTACTGCTAAGTATATGGATAATAGCCATGCAAGGAAAAACAAAGACAATTACAATATTGAAGCACACTGTTTGCTGCTTTACAGCTTTCTTATACCCTTAGTCCAGCCTCTTCAAAGCATTATTTTAATTGTGTAAATCAAGAGGATCCCAAGCTGTAATTGACAGGGAAAATCCTGTTATATAAACAATTTCAATTTAAATTAATTACCTTTTTTGGTGACAAGAGGTTATCTGGTTTGGAACATCTCAAGAAACTGATTAACACCCAGAAAAACATAAGTTTTAAAGCATAACTGGACACCTAGGAGCTAGCTTGAAATTATTATGAATATACAAGATATACTGGAAGGGCTTCTCAGATGGCCTAGCTATG
>NW_017728994.1:232011-233604 GCF_001723915.1 Gavialis gangeticus | reverse complement strand
TGTTTGTTATCCTGTGGGGCCAGGCCAACTCTCAGGATCTCAAAATTGCACTGTTAGATGGGAGGGTGTGACACAATTGTACATATACACACACACTAGGCCTATACACACACTACCAACTCAGGCACATACACAGCCAAGATTACCAGTCTAAGCACATGCATACCTATCACCAATTCAAGCACATATACAATATACACACCAAAAATTAGGCAAAAATCAATTGTCAATACCTGCACACCCAATACACATACATGGATCACTAAGTCATATATCATGCACATGATGAGATATACATATATTTGCCAGTTCACAAACACACTATACACCTATACATACACACAGTTGAGTTCCTAACTTGGGTGGTGTGGTGTGTATGTGTGTGCCTAGGGCACTTGGGATATCTAGGGTGCTTGGTGACTATAGGAGAGGAAGTCAAGGGTCAAAGATTTCCAGAAGGAGGGGAAGGAGGGAGATGGATGGGGGTTAAGATAAAAAATGGGAAAAATAAGAGTGAAAGTTGCTAGGGCTGGGATTAGAACCAGCAGACTGGAGTGGAGCTGGGGTTACTTGAAGTTAATTGGTCATAATTGATTACAGGAAAATGCCCAAAGCTGGCAGAGCAGAGAAGCATGCCAGGGAGAAGATGGCATAGAGGCTGGGACCAGAGCTGGAGCTGTGGAGGAACTGAAAGGTATGTGGGGAGAGGGGAACTGGAGGGGCTGTGGGGGAGCTGGAGAGGTTGCAGGGGAAACCGGGAGGTGGTGGGGGAGCTGGAGATGGTTCCAGGGAGCTGGGGGAGATGGAGAAGCTGCATGGGATCTGCAGATGCAGCGAGGGGTGCTGGAGAGGCTGTGAGGGAGCTGGAGCCTGGGAAGCTGGGGGAAGCTGGAGAATGGAGAGGAAGGCAGGAAACACTGGGGAGAGAATGCAGAGAGAGACAGGGATCAGGGAGAAGGCAGAGAGAAAGAGACAAGCAGGAACGGAGAGAGAGAGAGATCGGGGGAAGAGAAACTCAGAGGACAGAGAGCTAGAGCTGGGAAACCAAAGAACAGGGCTGGGAGGTCAGCAGAGACGGAGAGAAAGTCAGAGCTGGAGGAGATAGAGGCAGCAAAGAGGAATGAGGCCCAGAGGGAAGTCAGAGAGACAGGGATTTAGTTGGGAGCCTGCAGCAAAACAGAGACCAAATCGGGGTCAAGAATATCAGTTTTATTAAACAGGCATGATACTATACAGCTCACAAAGTTATTGGTTCCTACACACCAACACACACACACACACACACACACACACACACACACACACACACACACACAATGGTATCAGGAGAGAAAAAGGCTTCGTGGAGGGACTGAAGTTAAATTGTGTAGGGACAGAGTCCAGGTCCCTTGCTTGGAGGAATAAGGTGTGTGATAGCTACCTATCCTAGGCTGTGAGTTGATCCTCAATGGCCAGTTGGGGTCTTCTCCAGCAAGGTGTTATCCAGAGGGGGTTGCCAGCAGGGCCTCTGAGTGGATAAGTGGCATGGCACAGTGCTGGTCCAGATAAACAGGGCATCCCAAAGAGGTCACACTCTACCACCCCTTTTATAGG
>NW_017728994.1:226781-227011 GCF_001723915.1 Gavialis gangeticus | reverse complement strand
GATCCCAAGCTGTAATTGACAGGGAAAATCCTGTTATATAAACAATTTCAATTTAAATTAATTACCTTTTTTGGTGACAAGAGGTTATCTGGTTTGGAACATCTCAAGAAACTGATTAACACCCAGAAAAACATAAGTTTTAAAGCATAACTGGACACCTAGGAGCTAGCTTGAAATTATTATGAATATACAAGATATACTGGAAGGGCTTCTCAGATGGCCTAGCTATG
>NW_017728994.1:178598-211491 GCF_001723915.1 Gavialis gangeticus | reverse complement strand
TGAGTCAATGCATGGCAATAGTCCGGCTGTTGAGCTGATGGTCCAGTTGTTGAGTTGATTATTCAGTAGAGTTCTGCTGTTACCAGATTTGCCCATCACTTTGGGGTGCACTCATTTATTAGGGGTACATTTCTGGGGTCTCTGTAATTCTAACAATGTGCTGCTTGTGTTACTTGTTTCTATATGGAGTTGTATCTCTCCCTTCTGCAAGTCCTCACCCCCAATGGAGTTATCTTGCAGGACTCAGTTTCAATGGGGCTGGCTTCTTCCAGCTACCAAGTCAATTCAATACACACACACACAGAGATTAACGTGACACGTCTGATCCGACCGGGTTGATCAGCATGTACAGGCTGATACCCTCATATGCCAGGAATCAGTTCATCACGGCAACAATAAAATGCAGTCAGACACAAGCAGACAGGTGAACAGAATACCTCTGAATCTGGCTGGGTGTCCACGTGACACCTTTATGGGCCAGCATTCAGTTCATTAGGGCACATCTGAGCTGAACTGGGTCATTCAGCCTCTACAAGCTGATTCCTTTATGTGTCTCAAACTCAACACGTCCCAATCTTTTGCCCTAACTGTCCTAGTAGTGGTAGCCTCTTGATAAGTGGACCCCACAGTATTTTGGGGCTTTACAGGGATCTTTGGCTTAGGTAAAAGAAGCGTTGCTGCAGAGCAAGTGGGGAAGGGGAAGTAGAGAAGGAAAAATACACCTGGTTACCACCAGTTTGACTATAAAAGTTATTTACTGCTAAGTATATGGATAATAGCCATGCAAGGAAAAACAAAGACAATTACAATATTGAAGCACACTGTTTGCTGCTTTACAGCTTTCTTATACCCTTAGTCCAGCCTCTTCAAAGCATTATTTTAATTGTGTAAATCAAGAGGATCCCAAGCTGTAATTGACAGGGAAAATCCTGTTATATAAACAATTTCAATTTAAATTAATTACCTTTTTTGGTGACAAGAGGTTATCTGGTTTGGAACATCTCAAGAAACTGATTAACACCCAGAAAAACATAAGTTTTAAAGCATAACTGGACACCTAGGAGCTAGCTTGAAATTATTATGAATATACAAGATATACTGGAAGGGCTTCTCAGATGGCCTAGCTATGCTTGCACTGTGAAGTCAGCTGCAGTATTTTACCTGTTGTGAATAACCCTCAGCCTAGCATAACTTTCAGATTTTACTGTAGTCTTTTAACATAAGGAGATTGATTATTTGGAGTGTTCATAAACTTTGTGGAGAGGATTTCCACGAGTCATCCCGGGAAAAGTATGACAGCATTTGTGGTCAGGGCTCCAATGGGCTGGATGTTGTGATGAACCCTGAGCCATTGTTCAAATGTTGCCCATACCCCCTCTGACTCAGTCTCTTGCCTCAACATTCCCTAACCCAGCAACCAAGTTTTAGTCAATCAGATTTAAATAGGCGTCCCATACTGGGACTGGGGAATGTATGGCCCGAGATGCTTATTAAACTTTTCTTCTGCTTAGTTCTGGGTAGATTGGGGAGGGGGGGAATAGAAAAAGTCCTTTGTGCATCCAGCAAGCTGGGTGCCAGGGCTCCCTCAGGAACATATTGCTGACAGGTGACACTTCTACTATTGTATTTCAAGCACCCTCATTCATCCCCTTTCATTCAGGAACCAATTTACATGAGACTGGTTAGACATAAGTCATAGGTTACACCTGGGCAGAAGACAAAAGATGGAGGCTTGACATTCAAAATAGAAACTTAACGTTACTTGATATTACTTATGCTAACTTACACATGTAGGCCTAAATCATATAGTTCCTGTTAACACATTGGTGTATTTTTTGCACCAATATCACATTTTAAAATGCTATTTATTTAGTTAACCCCAATAACTCCCCAAACTATTTTATTGTACTCTTATCTAACCAGTTATTTCCCATTTTATAGTCCTCCCCAAGTGTAGTATTTTGCACTTAAAAAAACTGTTAGCAAGAACATTATATATGAATAAAGTTATATCAGAACTAAATGTAATCTCTCTCTTTGATTTTGAAATTAAGGGTAGTTTTCATGTAAAAATATTTACTCAATGAAATCTGTATTTTAGTTTTCTCTGTGGCATTAGTGGTTTGATTTATCTAGATATTTCATATTTTGTTGCTACAAACATAGTAATAATAATTTTGTTCACTGGACGCTTTTGTCCATATTCTACTCTCCACTATGCACTTTTTGAAAAAAAAATGCATATATGCATGTATTCAGGATTGCAGAACAGCTTTTGCCTATATTGCTCTAATACCTTTTGTACTTTGTGTCAAGAAAAAACAATGATGTAGGAACAGAGTACCTGCTGATTGGAAGTATAATCACATTTCATGTGGTTATCTAAAACTCTTTATGTAAATGGTCTAGCATTATGTTCTATTAATGTGAGAATTTGAGTCCAACAGTACATTCAACCTTTTGTTTACAATACAATTACTAAACAGGTTATGGCCAGCAGATAGTAGCTTTAGAAAAGTGCTTAGAAGAATTTTCAGTATTTTAAGAGACTGTGCAGCTAGTTCAGCACACTTCTTGATACGTGATCTCCATGCGTGAAACTCTTCTTCTGCTTGATGTTCTAAAATGAGCTTGGACACATGCAAATTGAGATGTTAATTTTGTCCTCAGGCAGCTGCAGTTGTTCTTAATATGAACACTATGGATCACAGTAATTTGTCAACAGACTCATTTTCAGTATCACTTTTTAAACTGAAGTATCCCTTTGTATCTCAGCATAATAAATAGTGGTCAGATGACTTCTGGTTCCCTCAGTCTCATGAGCACATGAATAGAATGTAATGAAAGTTGAGAAGAGCCAGAGAGTGATATCTACTTGATACTCATAGTAGAAAATATTCTTTCTATCACATAAAACATCTAACAATGTACTTTTACTTCTATGGTACGTTGAACAGCAAAAACAAGTATAAACAATTATTGCAGAACTCAGATGTGAATGAATATTTATTTTAGATATATTGATATCAGCATTCTCTTCATGGCATTAGCAGAGCAGCAGTAGAAAATAAAGCAATTCTTTGTCACTCAACCAAAACCTCATTTTGAAAAGGACATTTTTAATCAAAGATGTTTGGAAATGACTAATTAGTGGTGATGATAGGATTGTTGCCCTGTGGGGTCAGGCCAACTCTCAGGATCTCAATATTGTGCTGTTAGACAGGAGGGTGTGACACAATTGCACATATACAAACACACAAATCAATTAGGTGTATACACACACACGCACTACCAACTCAGGCACATACACATCCAAACCAGCCTAGGCACATGTACACCTATCACCAATTCAAGCACATACACACTACTCACCAAAAATTAGACAACACTCAGTTGTCAATACCCACACACTCTGTACACATACATGGATCACTAATTTGTATATCACACACACGATGGCATATATATGTGTATATTCACCAGTTCACACACATACCACCCACCTACACATACACACAGGTGAGTTCCTAACTTGGATGGTACAGTATGTATGTGTGTGTGTGTTTGGGGTACTTGGGATACCTGAGGGAAGATTAAGGTGAGAGAAAAAGTGTAAGGAGTGAAAGTTGCGGGAACTGGGATTAGAACTGGTAGACTAGAGAGAAGCTGGGCTGAGGAACTAAGGCGTGGGTTACATAATGTCAAGGGGCCCCAGGGTTACTCAGGGGCACTGGTGCAAGGGAAAAAGTCTGGTGGCAAGGAGGAGACAGCCAGGAAAGAAACTGAGACAGAAACCTGGGAGCTTGGGGCTGGAAACTGAAGCAGAAACCAGGGAGCTTGGGGCTGAAAAAAGAGGCTGAAAGCTGGGAGCTTGTGGCTGGAAACTGAGGCAGACAGCTGAGAGTTTGGGGGGCAGATAAGTGGTGGCAAGGAGGAAACAGTCAGAAAACAGACAAAACCCCAACTTGGGGTTTCAAAATAACAGGTTTATTAAACAGACAACACATTACACAGCCTCATGTAGTTATTGGTTTACACACACACACACACACACACACACACACTCAAAATGGCAGCAGGAGAAAGAGACTCAGTGGAAGGGTTGGAGTCCAGGTAGGGAAGAGAAACAGAGTCCAAGTCCTTGGTTGAATAGAGGGTGGGGGTGATAGCTACCTATCCAGGCTGGAAAGGGTTCTTTGTCCAGCAAGTGTTGTCCAGAGGGGGGTTGCTGGCAGGGTTTTGGGTGGATAAGTGGTGTGGCATGGTGCTGGTCCAGATAGAGAGGGTATCCCAAGGGGTCAGTCTTCACTATCCCTTTTATAGGCCAGACTACCTATGATCTCCTATGGGGAGGGCCTGTCCAGGCAATGTCGGTTCTGTTCCAGAGTGTTCCAGGTATTCTTACTGAGCATGTGCGGCCTTGGCACAATGGTGGGTTGCCTCATCTTTTGTTTTTTGAATGCTGAGGATGGTTCCAATGGCTGGGTCATTGGTCCAGGTTTTGATGGTTCAGTCCTTCAGGAGGAGCTATTTTTAGACCTACTGCCATTGTCTCTCAAGCACCCTCATTGTTCCCAATTCATTCAGGAACCAAGTTACATAGGAGGGGTAGGTATGAGTCATAGGTTACACAACATGGCGTGGGGACAAGATGGAGACATGACAAAATGGAAACTTGACATGACTTATGCTAACTTACATATGTAGCCCTAAATCATCTAGTATCAGTAAAACAGTAATATAGAATAGTAAAAATCAATATAAACATAATAATTATACAATATAAGGGGGAAAAAACAAAACAAATACAACTTGCTACCAAAATAAAATGCTGAAGCTTATCCTATGTCTTAGCTCACTTATACTTATCTATAGGGAATAGAGAGGGAAAGAAAAAGTTAGAAATGCATGGGGAAGGGGAGGGAATTCATTTTAAAGGAAAAAAAAAAGAAAAACTGGGGATTTAGCTCCCCATCCTATAGCAATTTGTTTTTCATGGATCAGCTTTATAGTTTCATAAGAAAAAAGAGTCCTATCTAAATAAAATGCTCATGAGAAATATTAAGAAATGCAAACAGACAGTGTCAGTAATTTGGATTTTCTGTTTTTTTAGTAATCTGCAACAGGCTGTAATCTTTCCTGAAATTACATCTGTTCTGTCACCTAAGGCAAACAACAATATAGTCACTTAGAATTGCTGACAACCCCAGTGATGTACAGGAGTTTCAAATAAATATGCAATAAATAAATTCATAACACATTTATGTGCAGGAGGTATTGTACTTGTACATATTTAATTTAGTCAGTTAAGACAGCTATGAGATAAAATCTTATGGCAAGTTAAAAGAAATCTAATGACTTTCAAGTCTCTCTCACTAAAATAAAATGTTTTATAAATTAAATCTTGTATTTTCCATTACTTGAGCTTGTTAAATTCTGGCCAGAAGCTGTCAGTACTTGCTCAAACTGTTTCTGAAACTTGGGTCTCTCTGTCTGTCCTTGTTGCATTTTTTCTCTCTCACACACACCTGCAACTCAAAATAGAGAATGGAAATGAACGATCTGGATGTACTAATTGCTCTCAGGATGACAATGAGCTGCCAGTGTGGTACGGCCACAAAAAGGGGCTGGAATGTATCAGGTGAAGTACTTCCTCATTTACCATTCTCCAAGGCTTTGGCAAAGTCTCATTAGGATTAGTGTGTTTAATTCTAGTCAAACCATGCTCAGGAAAGATGAACTGAGCTTGAAAGAGGTTCAGAGAAAGGTAGCTAGGAAAATCATAGAAATAGACTGCCATCATAGAAGAGGAGCTTAAAAGAGTCTGACTGAATGGTGGCTGAAATTAGTTTATAAATGGATTGGAGATAAACATGGGGAGGTAGATTATCTATTTAAACTAAAGGACAATACTGGCATAAGGAGAAACAGTATAAGAAAAATGGAATAAACCAACCATAAATAAATTTAGGTTGCAAATTAAAATGAATGTCCTAGGAGCGACGTTCTAAAACAATCCGGAATAGCCTTTCAGTAGGAGTAGTGGGGTGAAATGGCTATATTTAAAATTACTTTTGATCAGTTTGCTAAAGGGGTTATATGGCAGGTGGGGGGACAAAATTAATTGACTCAGCAATTTCATCCAATCCTGTGCTGCTGCATTACAACCACTTCCTCTAAGTAAAGGTGGGTGGGGAAGAAAAAAGAGAAGGGGCTTAAAGGATCTGAAAAATTTAATTAACTTCAGTCCATGCCACAGAAATGGTGGGAGCACAGATTTGTGTATTTTAAAGCTGGGTTTGAGAAAGCCGTACAGTTGTGTATTGTCTCTGTAATTACAGGGATTTGGTCTGACAGAATTATAAGTTTCTCTCTTTTCTGTGATCAATGATTCTGTGATGAGTCACATATGACAACAGTCCTGTTGTTATTTCAATAGACTCTAAAAACTTCCATTGACTTGACTGGGAATAGGATTAGGCTGTAGTTGCCATTCTGGATGCTATTTTACTGCAAATGGAGTAACTTTTTCACACTGAATTTCTAGTCGATACTGAGTCACACAAAACATTCAGAACTTGAAATATAAGGGAATTATTAGGATTGTGACTACTGTGGGCAAACAATAGTGAGCTATTGGTTAGACAAATTTTTCCATTTTTCTGTGAATGATCTGGGAATGGCTGGCTTTAATGAAATTTTTGATCATTAAGAATTGCTTGAGGAGCACTGCTATGCAGACATATTCCAGACTATTGTTGGTTGGTCAGTTATTGGCTTTTCAGTTTGTCTTTTATCAGTCACCCTAGCAGCTAGTTTCCTAAGCCACAGGGTTTTATCTTTGCTTTCTCCCTGGAAAAATGGAACTTTTATAGTTTAAAGAAGTAGGCTTTACTTCAAAGAGGTATGCAATCCTGTGCGTTGCTTTGGGCATATGAATAATTTTACTGATTTGGAATTCTTAATGTATTTATTACATATATAATTATAAACATTGTTGAGTCCCAGGACTTTAATGCCTTATGATTCTGTAAGATATATGATTTAATTTTGAAATGTAATAAATTTGACAGCAAACCCTTAACAATCTGTCCTCAAATACTGTGTTTAAACACTGGGGTTTCTGGAGTGTGATCCATTTTCAGGAATGCTTTACTTTCTCTTCAGGATACTTGTAAGATGAAAGGCCAATTATAAAGAGGTGGGATAAATTGTAGTGGGGAAGTGCAAAATTAAAAGGAGACATAAAGTTGAGTCAGAGTTCTCCTCTTCATCACTTTAATAAAAAGAAATAAAACAGAATGGGATCTTAAGCAATGGGGCCAAAGTATCAATACAGTTAAAGAAAAGTAGAAATGGTGCTCCAAGGCACAGTTTCTAGTTTGAAGGCAGGGTAGAATAACTAAATAAGATATATAGAGAGAGCACAAGTTTTCATGAACCAATGGTCATTTAATCAGATGCTGTGAAAAGCCTCATAGACTTCATATACTGTATATATTCCCTGGGTTCTTAATTTATGGCTGGGCATTTTTAGCCACATTTCCCATAATTTTAGGGTAAGCTCACATTGTTTTTTTCTCTGTTGTAAACCTGAAAAGTTCACATTATAATATTATGGATTTTTCCACTGTGATGGACTGGGTTTTATTGTGATATTTCTGTTTTAACTGTGTTTGTGTTGTTATAATATTGTATGACACAAGTTTATCTCCTTAGCCTGTGCACAGAGAATGAGGGGTTGAGTGCCAGGGCTGGCTATGTGCAGAACAGGTAAGATACACCTTTAGCCGCAGCAAAGTCTGAATGGCTTTGTTGGCATCTCAACAAAGGTGAAATGCCCAAGCCCCAGGAGGTATTAAGAGGATATAAGCAGAGGAAGAACAGGCTGGAAAAGACAGTCCGGCAGGTCAGTGGCCAGAAGAATCTAGAGATTGAAAGAAATGAAGAAGCTTTGGGGAGCTGGATAGACTCTAAAGCTGGGGTGTCAAATGCATGGTCTGTGGGCCAAATTTGGCCCATGAAACCATATTATCTGGCCCCCTAGTGCTGCCCAGGGATCTGGGAATGACCCAGAGGTTGCTTGTGGAGCAGGCTGGATACTGCTTCATGGGGCACCTGTTCCAGCTCCCAGAGGAGCATAGCCTCAGAGCAGCCATGTACCACTCCAGGGCCATGCTGCTTTTGGGCTCTGGGGTTGTGCAGAACAGCCCCAGAGCAGCAGTGGCAGTTCCAAGGGCCATACTGCACAGCCCCATGGTAGCGGGTGGCTCTGGAGCTATGCAAAACAGCTTCAGAGAAGCTGGAGCAGGACCACACTGCACACAATACCTGCTCCAGATGCAGAATTTGGGGATGGGTTGTGGGTCCAATCCAGCCACAACCCCATTCCCATGCCGCTTATCCAGCCCACGGGGCCAACTGACTTTGACACCCTGTAAATGGAACAGCTGACTATCTTTGGGGGCACTCAGGATTCAGTAGGCTGGATTGGGGATGGAGGGACTGCTTAACCCTTTTGGAGGGGACAGAGAATCTCCGGCTGGTTGGCCTTTGCCTCAGGAAATGCCTTTACTAAAAAAACTGTTTTCTGTTCTGCTTGGAACTGTGGATTGCACTGGGTCACCCCTACAGGAGCTGGATGTTAGCTCCTTGAATCAGGACCATGGAGAACCAGGGAGGATGAGGGTCCAGAAGACCAGTGTCCCAAAGGGGGAGAACCAAACTCCCCTCTTGCTCTAGAAGTCAACCCTGTGCTACAAGGGGTACTCTCAGAGACCAGGCAAGACCACAGCAGTTCTGGGCAAGCAGCCTCCTGGAGAGAACTCTGAAACACACACACACACACACACACACACACAGTAAATTAGTTATATTTTCTAACATAACTTTCAAAATTGAACATCATATTTTGCATTAATGATTAAGAACACATTTCTGTTACTTCAAGTTCTTTTGTAATCAAAATATATTTTCATTAGTAATACTGGCCAAATTATTTGAACTAATATATTCTAGATGATATGCAGAAATTACACTAATAGATTCTAAAGAGGCCCACTAATTGTGAATATTCAGAGGAAGCTTCTCATATACTATCAGGGTTGCGAGGAGCCACAGTAACATTTACATTTAATTTGCTATTCAATCTGTGACTAAAGGAAAGCATGATATTACTTAATATCAGGAGATATTTGAGAGAAGGATTACACTGCTCTTCATATGCTTGTACAGTGCTTAAAACAATGGGACCCCAACTTTATTAGAACACTCAACAGAAAGAAACAATAATGGTATAAGTTTCTATTCATATGACATGTTATCTACAGCTGATGTGTTAGACCTGTATAAGCTATTAGTAGTGAACAGTTTCAGCCCCTCCCCCTTTTTTCTTTTCATGATTTATCAGTAGACAGATCATGATTTTAATTAATGTATTTGTAAATGTGTGTACCTTGTATTTGATTTTGCTGAGGATGTCTGTGTAAGTATTATCCCTACTATCTCTGGGTACCTATGCATGAGCAGGAAGGCTGATCCAACATGCTGTAATTACAGCACATTGGAACAGACTCAGTTAATTGAGTCTGCAGGAGTGTGGCAATTACAGTGCTCTAGCAGCCTCCCACATCTTGTGTATCAGTGTCCCCATGCTTCAAAATGGCAGTGGGGACAGTATCTAAAACCTGCTCAGTGAGCTTTAGACAAAGTACTCCCATCACCATTTTGAAGCATGGGGACGCTGATACATGAGATGCTCCAGGCACTTTAATGAGTGGCTCTCAGAGCTGCTCTAATTAAAGCATACCCTCTGCCCTCCCCCCCCCTCCTTTCCTGACTCCCAGAGCAGATATATAAATGCTCTATCACAGAATCATAGAAAATTAGGGGTGGAAGGGAGAGTGCTCAGGTGGTCACCTAGTACAACCCCCTGCTCAAAGCAGGACCATCCCCAACTACATCATTCTAGCCAGGGCTTTGGTGAGCTGAAGCCTAAAACCTCCAAGGATGGAGATTCTACCATCACTCTAGGTAACCCGTTCCAGTGCTTCACCACCCTCCTAGTGAGAGAGTTTTTCCTAATATCCAACTTAAACTTCCCTTGCTGCAATTTGAGACCACTGCTCCTTGTTCTGTCATCTGCCCTCACTGAAAACAGTCCAGCCCCATCCTTTTTGGAATCGCCCTTCAGGTAGTTGAAGGCTGCTATTAAAACCTACTTCTGTCTTTTCTTCTCTAGACTAAATAAACCCAGTTCCCTCAGCCTCTCCTCAGAAGTCATATGTCCCAGCCCCCTGAACATTTTCATTACTCTCTGCTGGACTCTCTCCAATTTGTCCACATCTTTTCTGTAGCCTGATAATTGGACTCATTACTCCAGATGTGGCCTCACCAGTGCTGAATAGATGGGAATAATTACTTCCCTCAATCTGCTGGCAACACTTCTACTAATACAGCCCAGTATTCTGTTAGCCTTCTTGGCAAAAAGGGCACACTGTTGACTCGTACCCAACTTATTGTCTACTGTAACTTTCAGGTCCTTTTCTGCAGAGCTGTTGCTTAGCTAGTTGTTCCCAAGACCTTAGCAGTATATGGGATTCTTCTATCCTAAGTGCAGGACTTTGCACGTGTCCTTGTTGAATCTCATGAGATTTATTTGGCCCAATCCTCCATTTTGTCCAGGTCACTTTGAATCCTAGCCCTATCCTTCAGCCTATCTACTACTCCCCCAGCTTGGTGTCATCTGAGAACCTGAAGAAGGTGTACTTCATCCATTGTTAATGAAGATATTGAACAAAACCAACCCCAAGAATGACTCCTGGGGCACTGACTGGTTGCCAACTAGACTCTGAGTCACTGATCACTACCCATTTAACCTGACAATCCAGACAGCTTTCTATCCACCTTACAGTCCATTCATCCAACCCATACTTCCTTAACTTACTTGCAAGAATGCTGTGGGAGACCATATCAAAAACTTTGCTAAAGTCAAGGTATATTATGACCACTGCTTTCCCTGCATCCGCAGAGCCAGTCATCTTATCATAGAAGGCAATCAGGTTGGTTAGGCATGACTTGCCTTTGATGAATCCATACAGACTGTTCCTAGTCACCTTGTCTTCCAAGTGCTTAGAAATGGATTCCTTGAGAACCTAGCAATAGTCTGGGCAAACCTATTTTTTCCACTATGTACTATGGTAATTGTGCACTGTATATGCAGCCAAGACACTTAAATGTTTGGTTATAATAGAGAAAAATTCCTGGCATGGTGCCTGTATACATAAGTGGAGTTGAGATTAGTTTGGGATAGAAGAGTAGCTGGTATGTTAACTAACTCTATGTAACCAAGAATTTTTCCCTCTTGGTTAGCATCTTTTATTTTAATGTAGCTCTAACATCAGTTAGTGCTATGAACTAATCCAATGCTTTCTGAACCCAAGTAGTGGGTCAAAGATGACTTCCAACTATCCTTGCCCCCTCTTCTTCTTTCAATGCATCAAGCCTTATTTGAGTAAGGCACAGTGCATTAACAGTGCTTTAGCATCATATGGCCCTGATTACTACTAATATTTTTGCTAGTACTACTGTGTAATTTTATATTTTGATGAAATGTGCAGAGTCCTTTAAGCCTTTTATTTATGTCTCCCCCATAAATTTGCTTTTCCCATCTAGAATGGATATAACTGCCAGTGGACATTGCACAATATTTCAACCCATGTAATTTGAAGTTTTTTGTCCATCAATGTAGAATAATTGCTTCTCTAAATACTAGCCCAATTTACCTACAAGTACTATATCTTAATCCAACCCCTAACCCCCAAAGGAATCTTGTCCATGATGCAGGCTTTGCATAATTGTGGGTGACCTTGAGGAAGTCCGGTGCTCCAATCATGGATCCTTGTAGTCCTCACACTTTTGGCAGGTTATGTTCCTGGAAAAGGCGCTGTAAGTCGAAACGATGTAAGTCTAATCCGATTTTCCCATAGAAACAATGTTTTAATAGGGGGTTACATTCCTGACCGAGGGCCTGATACCCAACTTTTTATAGAAATGACCATAAACACCATATTTAAATCAACTGTTTAATCAACTATAAATGATATACAATGATAAATGATATACACTGTACAGGTCAAAGCTTTCCTAAGTGCAATGCAGTCACTAATCTCATAAAATTTTATTTAATCAGAAGGCCATGGGCACAATCAATTGATAGAACTGGAAGGGAGGCACTGGGGCTGGTGTGGGACACTTACCAAAGGTAAGCTCCTCAGTCCTCATGTGGGGCAGGCAGCGGCTCCTCCCTGAGGCGAGGCAAGGGTGGGGATGGGGTCTGGCGTGGGCTCCACCACCTCCAGGGAACTGCTCTGCTCCCCAGCCCTGACGCCATGTGCCTCCTTGCTCCCCAAGGTGATGCGGGGGGTGCAGAGTAGTTCCCCAGAGCCGGTGGAGCCCATGCCAGCCCCTGTCCCTGCCTCACCGTGCCTCTAGGAGTGAGGAGACACATGGCATCGGGGCTGGGGAGTGGAGCAGTTCCTTGATGCCATCCCCTAGCCCCAGCCCCTGTCTCCATCTCACCTCCGGGAGCACATGGCCTCAGGGAGAAGCTGCTGCCTGAGCTTACATCTGGTAAGTGTCCCGTGCTGGCCCCAGTGCCTCCACCATGCTCTGCCCCCAGCTCATTGCCTGCTGTAAGTGTAAGGATCCGGCACCATAAGTAATGACAGGGGTGTAAATGGAGGAGCACAGCAAGTATGAATCGCTGTCAATCATAGCACCGTAAGTCAAGAACTGCCTGTATGTGGAATGAGCATAAAAGTAATGTGAGACAGGAGAATTCTTCTGGGTGATGCCTTTTATTGAACCACATGATAGTGGCAGATTGGAAGCTCAAAGTGGAGACATGTGAAAAGACAAGGTGATAGGAACCACTGGCATTGTAATACATCACAGACCAGAAAGTATTTTCCCTTTCCCTCAGCAAGACAGGCACTGTTGAGAAGGCAGGAGTCCTACAAGAGAACTTGTTGGTTGCAAATATACATCAGTAGCCAGCCAGTGCTGAAGTGAGGGTTGTTCTAAAGTTGAGGTCCTAGTGAGGTTTGAGGTGGCACTTGACCAGTCCAATCCCTGATCCCACTGAAAAGTCTATGGCTGCAAGGCAACTTAAAGTCTCACAGCAGAAGCAGTCACTGAACTGAGCACCCAAGACCCCATGCAGCCCCAGTCCTTTCCTTGAAAACACATCCTGTCTTCCCCACTTCCATTCCCCAGAAGAACTCATAGTAGACCCTGTGGTCTGACACCTCCTGATGCTGCTTCATAGCAAATTGGTGATGGCATGGAATGCAGGGAGTATGCAGTGGCTCAGGGACAGGTATGGGGCCCAGGGCCAGACAGCTGCTTCTCCTTTCCCCACGTCTGTAAGTATAGGAACCAAGCATAACAGCTGAGGCCACAAGCAGCAAAGGTGTATTTGGACAGCAGTAAGTGGGCAAAGAACTCATTTGGCCAGGTCCTCAGAAGGTCATAACTGTGTCAAGAGTTGCTGTAATGGACAAGGTGCCTTGGGATGTTAAGTCATCATATCAGAGCCAGAGATAACATTTGAGCTTGATTCTCATGATAAGTGGTATCCCCAGTTTTTTGTCTGTGACATCAAAGCCACATGTCCACTCCCTACCACCAAAGTAGCCAGCCAGGAGTGGCTAATGAGCCCTCACCCCTTCCAATATAACCTCTAACCTGGAAGAGGAAGTGTCTGGGCAACAAGGTTCAATCTTGTATCTAGGCTGCTGTACCCTTGGTTTGTGATGCTACTGACTGATGATACTGACTCTTTGGATACCTGACCCGGTTAACCTCCTGATCTCACATTCTGCCTAACCCTCTGGTTACCCAACTCAGCTCTTGCCTGACCTCCCAGATACCTGACCTGTCTAGCTTCCTGACCTCACACTCTGCCTGACCCTCAGACCTGGCCAGACCAAGTACAGATGTCTTGGCTTCTGATGTCCTGGCTTCTCCTGACTCTGAGATAATCTCAGACCTAACCACCCACATCCTGGCATGACAACTTGCTTGGACCACCACATGTGGCAAAGAGAACTCAGTAGGGAGGTGAACTCTGTACTGGAGCCCCTGGACCTACTCTGGCCAGACCAGCTGACACAGGTGGACTCTGTCTAGCAAGTACTGGATCGGGTCCAGCAGTTGGCAGAGAATCAGTTCTTCCACTCCCAGGTTTACTAATTCTATGCATCAGCTTCCACACCTGGGACCCTGCCTACCCATTCCTTTACCAGAGAGGTATGATGGTGACTGGATGCATTTCTGCAAGTTCCTCATGTAGTGCTGCATACTATTCATAGGGTGAGCCTAGTGATTAGTCTCCTAACAGGAGATGCTCTGAAGTGGGCTACAATTTTAGTGGAGTGCAATAGTCCAGTCCTCCAAGATTAGGGTGTTTTCCTCAAGGATTTCACAGCAGGTTCAGAGACCCTCATCTAGCCCAGACAGTGGAGATCATGTTGTGGTCCCTGTGCAGGAGGAAGGTTCTGTTACAATGTATGTCTCTCTCTGCTGTTAGGCTGCAAACACCCAGTGGAATGAGGCAGCCCAACTCTATTATTTCCACTTGGTTTTGTGGGAGGAGATCAAGGATAATCTGACTTAGGTGAAAACACCCTCAGAATTTGATGCATTTGTGGACCTGGCCATCTGGATTGACCTCCACCTCCAGGAACGCAGAGAGAAAAAGGAAGAAGTCTTGCCTCTTCTAAGGCCTCTCCCTGCCCCAGTTGCTCCAAACCCCATGCCAGCATGTGGCAGGTTCCATAACCCCATACCAGGAACAATACCAGCAGCAGAGGCAGTGCAATGATGGTGGGGCCTCAGGACACAAGTGTGCCACATGCCTCCAGATAGAGGGTCAAAATAAAAGAGTGATACCAGGCCTGTGAAGAGGACCAGCCCAGGGTCATCCAAAATCCCCAAGGCATCCACCATCCATGAAGTCTGTGGCAAACCCACCCATGGAATCCCCAGCCACTGTTATCCACCGATCTCCAGGTCCTGAGGCAGAACTGCTTACTCCCCATGCTAAGCACCCTGCTGGACTCTGGAGCCACAGGTAATGTCAGAACCAAAACCATGCCACAAGGTGTAAAAATCCCACTAAAGTGTCAATGCAGACCTGAAATCACAGAGACCATAGATGGCTCACCCTTGGCTTCAGGGCCTATGGAATGGGACACCACCACCCTAGAGATTAATCTCTTTGGCCACTAGGAGACCATATACTTGGAAGCCATGTGGTCCTCTTCCTACACCTTGATTCTGGGGTTTTCCTGGCTTTTACACCAAGACCTGCTAATCAGGTGGAAAGCCCAGGAGGTCTACTTGTACTCAGACTACCACCAACAATACTGTTGGAAACCCTAAGGGATAGATCCTCTGCCATGATTCAAACTGAAGGCCTGCCTGCAGCAACTCCCCCAGCAGTTGTCTCCAGAATCTGAAATTGTTACCTGTGAAATAGGTAACTTGTGAACATCTTTGAAAAGAAGAATGTCAATGCTTTTCCTCTACATTAAGATTACAATCATCCTATCGTTCTGTAGCTAGGTGTAAAAATCCCAGTGAGATGCATTTACGCTATGTCAGAGCCTGAACTGACATAGCATCTAGAAGAGAACCTGGCCTGGGGTTACATACACAGGTCCACCTCACCTGCGGGAGCCCCTATCCTGTTTATTTAAAAAGGACAGGAATGTAGCAAAAAACCCAGCTTTTCTTTTTATTTATTTAAAAATACATTCCCTCCCCTTTCCCAACCATTTCTGACTTTCTCTCTGCCTTCTCTATCCCTTATAAGTAATTATAAGCAGTCATAGGTAAGCTAAGCTAAGTTCTTATACTCCCTTATAGTAACAAGCTCCTTTTATAGTGTAAATAGTGTTCTGTTATGTTTGTATTGGTTTGTACTGTTTTATATTGAATTTATATGATTAGGCCTGTGTCTGTAATGTCAACTTTCCATTTTGTAATGTCAAGCCTCCATCTTGTGTCCCCTGCACTATACAATAGGGTATCCCTTATTGTATAAGTATGTTGTAACTGTGACTCATGTCTAACCAGTGTCACGTAAATTGGTTCCTGAATGAATCGGAGTGAATGGGGGTGCTTGAGGCATAATGGTAGCAGACCAGTAACAACCGGACCATCAACTCAACTACCCGACCATTGCCTTGCATTGACTTGTTTGACCCCAGTACTTTCTCCTGCCATGGCAGGGGGTCGGACTTGACGATCTGTTCAGGTCCCTTCTGACCCTACCAACTATGAAACTATGACTCACCCAGGAACCACACATGCCACCCAGGAACAGAGACAAAACCCAGCATTTGGAAAACAAAGACCCTACAGAAACCAGCAACCCCACCATTGTATCCCACCAGACAATGAGGACACCTGGATCTGCACATATGCATCTGAGCAGGACTGGCCCTTGCCTGGGCATGTCCTTCCCATAGGAGACACAGGTAGCCCACCCCTATAAAAGGAGTGGTAGAGTGTGACCTTCTTGGGATACCCTCTCCATCTGAACCAGTACTACACCACGCCACCTACCAACCCAGAGGCACCCCCTCTGGACAACACCTTGCTGGAGAAGACCCCGACTGGCCATCAAGGATGAACTCAGAGCCCAGGATAGGTAGCTATCACCCACCTTCCTTCCACAAGCAAAGGACATGGTCTCTGTCCCCACACACCTTGTCTTCAGTCCCTCCACCAAGTCTTTCCTTTCCTGCTACGTGTGTGTGTGTGTGTGTGTGTGTGTGTGTGTGTACCAATAACTTCGTGAGCTGTATAGTATATTGCCTGTCTAATAAAATTGATATTTTTGACCCCGAGTTGGTCTCTGTCTCGCTGCAGGCTCCCAACTAAACCCCCGTCTCTTTGACCTCCCTCTGGGTTTTGTTCCTCTCTACCTCCCCCGGCCCCAGCTTTCACCTGCTGTCTCCTGGCTCTGCTGTTACCTCTCTAGACCAGCTTGGCTTACTCCCAGCTTTCTCCCCTGGCCCTGGCTTTCACCTGCTGTCTCTCGGCCTCTCCAGCCCCACTCTGCCTCCTTCTGGAGCCTCCCAGCCCCAGCTTGCCACCAGCACTTTCAAACTTTCTTCCCTAGCTTTCGCTCCCTCCATCTTCTGGCTTTCTGCCCCTCTCCACTGACCTTCCGGACCTGCTCTTTGGTTTCCCAGCTCTAGCCCCCACTCTGCCCTCCATCTCTGCCTCCCTGTTCCTCCTTCTTGATCTCCTGGCTTTCCCATTCCTGTCCTGCCACCTCTTCCTTCTCTCCCCAATCTTCCCTGTTTCTCTCTCTGTGCCTGTTTGTGTCCTGTGACCTCTGCCTTCTTTCTTTGATCTTCCCTGTCTCTCTCTCCTTTCCCATTTGTGTCCCAATGCCTCTGCCTTCTCTCCCCGATCTTCCCTGTTTCCCTCTCCATTCCCATTTGTGTCCTCTGCCTCCATTCCTGTTTGTGTCCCGCCACCTCTTCCTTCTCTCCCCAATCTTCCCTGTCTCTCTCTCTGTTTCCATTTATGTTCTGCCACATCTGCCTTCTCCCCAACTTTCCACACAGCTCAGTTCCTCCCACCTCCCAGCTTACTTCTTTGCTGCACATTCCAGTCCTCCCAGCTCTGCCCCTCACCTCCACCTTCTCCTGGCTTGCTTTCCTGACCCTGGCTACCACTCCTGGCCGGCTCCTTACTTCCTGGCTCCACCGCCCACTCCACTGCTTCCATCTCCCCAGCTTCTGTTCCCAGTTTCTGCTCCACTACCCCTTACCTCTGGCTCCACCACTTTTGCTTGCTGCGGCCCTGGCTTTCTCCCTCACCTCTGCCTGGAGCCCCAATTAACCTCAAGTAACCCCAAACCCAATTGACCCAAAGTAACCCCAAAGGCACCTTGATGTCAAGTAATCCTGAACACCAAGTTACCCCAAATGCTCACACACAGTCACAGAAGTGTGTGTTTGCATGTTTCTTTATGTGTGTGTGAACTCATAAAGATGCATGTGTGGTTTGTGTGTGTGTATATATAATTTTGTATCATGCCCTCCTGTCTAACAGCACAATATTGAGTGTTGATTTGGCATGTGTCAAGTCAAGAGGAATCTCTGCCTATTATTATTTTTAATCGCTACCCTCTGTCCCTCCTTCTGGAGCTGCTTGATTGGCTCAAAATGGCATGCATCTTCACTAAACTTGATCTTCATGAATCCCATAACCTGGTGTGAATCCACACTGGGGATGAGTGGAAGACCTCTTTTATAAACTGGTATGGGCACTTTGAGTTACCTACTCATGCCGCTTGGGCTCACTAGTGCCCCAGCCAGTTTCCAACACTTCATTAATGGATGTATTGCAAGACGAGATTGTAATTTCCTACCTTGATGACATACAGGTCTTCTCACATGACCCTAACCAGCAACCAATGTATGTCTGAACAGTGCTGGAAAGATTGTGTCAACACAGCCTTTTTGCAAAATCTAAAGAAGGGTCCATTTGACCAAATGACCAGCAAGTTCCTAGGTTTTGTTTTATCCCCTGGAGACCTGAAAATGCACTCCCAGAAGGTTCAAGCTGTCAGTGAGTGGAAGACCCCACCTCTTTCCCTCACCCCCCACCATGATATGTCAAGGAATTTCAAAGATTCCTAGGATTCATGAACTTCTACTGCAGATTCATTGGCAACTTTGCCTAGGTAGTAAGTCCTCTCAATATGCTATTGCAGAAGAACATCCAGTTCTTCTGGTCCATGGAGGCCCAGCGAGCATTCAAACACTTGAAACAAGCTTTTACCTCTGCCTCTGTGCTTGCTCATCCAGACCCTGCCCTGACACCTGTGGTAGAAATGGATACATGTAGCACTGCCATAGGTGCAGTGCTCTCCCTGGGCAAGACCCAAGACAAATCTGATATCTGTGTGTCACCTTTTCCTGAAAATTTACCTCAGTGAAACAGAAGTATAAGATCCTGGATTGCAAACTTCTGGCCACTGAGTGGCCTTCTGGGAATGGTGGTATTACCTAGAAGGAGCAAGGCATGAGCTACAGGTCCTCACAAACCATAAGAACTTTAAGTATTTCTATAAGGTGAAAGCTCTCAATTGGAGGCTGCTGCACTGGGTATGCCCCTTTCAACTACCAAATAACATACCAACCCAAGTCCAGAAACAGAAAAGCAGATACCCTATTCTGAAAGATGGGAAGGAGAGGATAGACCAGGTCCCCAGTGATGAGGGGTAACAAGTAAGGGTGTGTGAATCTTTGGTTGCTGAACAGAAACTGAGAAGAGGGAGGGGGAGAAGGGGGGGAAAGACTGACATCTGTAGCTGGCCAGTGACTGTGATCTTTCCCTGAGTCCCCTTCCAATTACAGTGCTCTGGGGGAGGAACATAGAAACAACACATAAGCCTCTGTCTGCAGCTTTTCTGTCCCTTTTGTGAGATGTTTCTTTCTGAGCACCGGGAAGCCCCTCTGTTACAGGCTACCATCACTGCTGGTTTCATCCTGCTGTGCCTTAACACACAGAGTCATACGTCATGAGTTTTGCTTGTCAGCACCCAGAAACCCCTGCACCTATCTCCTTAAAACTTGGCAAGCTTCATGCCCTTAGAAGGGGCTATTATCTCTGCTGTTTTCATCCAAATCTGCCAAAAAATGACAAAGATATAGGTATTTCAATGATTCCCCATTACAGTCTATGGCCGAATCTCCAAATCTGGCTGAATCATCACCAAATCTTCTGATGCCAATCCAGCCAAATCAATTTCAGACAGTGATCTTAATTGAATGACTGTCCTCTGAACTGACTGAATCAGAGTCAGAATCAAAAGCTTCCCTAATCATATACACCTAGTAACAAGTCTACTGATCTTGATGCTGATTGCACAGGAGGATGGAGTTGCAGAAGACCCTGAATCATGAGCACTGCTGGTAACAAGGTGGGTGAAGTGCCCATGGCAGTCAACAACACCTTGAAACATAATGGAAAATAAGCCCTTGCAGTTGAACAAGTCCATAGTGCCTTGGGGTGAGTAAAGAATGGGGATATGGATGCCATTGATGACCATCAGGCAATTGGGGAAGCCTATCTGGCAGAAGGCTTCAGTGACCTCCTGTAGGTTAATGAGGTGAATAAAGCAGTCTCCCAAAACATCATGAATGATTCTGCATTTCTCCCAGACTGCTGCTCCAGCTGTGGACTTGCCCACACAAGACTGGTTGGTGATGGAGCAGAAGTCAGAGGAGGCAGGCTTCCAGATGACAACGGTGATGTGCTTCTCTAGTCAGGGGTTGGCTTATGCTGATGTCATGCTGCTCAATGTGGGAGGCCAGCCGGGTGACAATGTTTATAAAGGTGGCTTGGTACACGTGGAAGTTCTGCAGCCACTATTTGTACCCCCCATGTATGCAGGACAATGGGCTCCCACCAGTCTCTGCTGGTCTAAAAAGACCCAAATCACTGCTCAATGATCTGGAGGTGCTCCCAGAGCACCCTAAAGTCAATGACATCCAGGAGGTCCATGGCTCTTTTAGCTAGGTGTAAGTAGTCAGCTGATTCCAGGATGCTTAGTGGCTATAGGGTAGAGTAAGTAGCTCTGTGCAGGAGTCCAGGCTCCTGAATCATAGATTGGAAGGCATGCGTCTGCATGGTTATTTTCTGGGTCATGTGCAGATGGGCACGTGTAATGTTCCACAGCCTCTGGTGAGAGTTGCACAGGGCAACAAGAAGGATGTGCTGCTGCTCCTGGGTCTATGGTCTTGTTCCTAATGATTAGGGATCTATGGTGGGGTGAGGGCAGATAAACTGAAGCATTTGCAAGTAACAAGACAAAGGCCACACTCAGGGTCTCTTTCTAGGAGCCTTGGAACAGAGAGGGAGGAAGAAAAGGAAGGGTTAGTGTTAGGGGTGCACAGATAAAGATTTTCTTGGCTGATACTGATAGCTGACTATTAAACAGCCATATTGACTGATACTAATCTGATAATCAATATTTAGTAATAAAGCTTGTTGAATGAGCTTTAGTTCAAGTGCCCCACTGCCATTTCTATGTGTGGGGACACTGATACAGGAGGCATGGCAGCACTTTAATTAGAGCGGCTCTTGGATCTAATCTAATTAAAGTGCTGCCCCCCCCACCCACACACACACTCCTGGAGGCTTCCTTCCTGCTGGGGGAAAGACCCTGCTGCATGCAGCAGGGGGGAGTGGGTGCCCCGGCCCTTGTCAGGCTCTGCCCTCGGCCCCTAGGGTGCAGACCCTCAGGCACCATGGGTTGAATTGGGCTGGGCTGGGCTGGGCTGGGCTGGGCTGGACCTGACCCTCCACACCCCAGTCACATCTCTGGCATTCAGTGCCTTTTACAGCACTGCCCCGCCCCAGCGTGTAATCTGTGCCATGCCAGCACCCAGGACACCACGGCAGCTGCTCCACTCCAGCCCAGCCTGCCCCACTGGTGAGGGAATGGGGGTATATCCGGGGTCACCCTAGCTCGTGAAAAGAAACCCCAGCATAATTAAATTATCAGAGAACAATATTGGCCAAAAAAGCTGGTAGTCAATAATGTTAATTTTCCTTTTATTGGTCCTGATCTGATACAGAACAGATATATTGGTGCATCTCTAGTTAGAGCACCCAGGAATTTTCCCAGGAATGGCCAGCCACTTGGGGGTGCCCTCTGTGCTCAGCCACTCTTGGCAGTCTCCCACAGGGCATCCACAGGAGCAGGATGCTTATTAACCTCCAGGATGCTGATCCCACAGGGCATCCACAGGAAAAGAATCCTTATGCACCTCCACCTCCAAATGTTGAATGCTGGTGCTCTATCAGTTAGAGGTTTAGGTTGCTCAAACTAAACTGCACAACTTGAACCAGTTCAGTTGAACACTTGTACGTACCATAGCCCCATCACCTCAACACTAACATAATAATAATCTTTCCCCTTATCCTTGTCTGTTGTATTTATCAGATTGCAAGCTCTTTGTGACAGGCAGTCTCTTTTTTTCTGCACAGCAGAAAAAGTGCTTCACACAAGATCCAACACCACCTTCTACTTTTTGCTCACCTGCTTTTAAGGTGGTAATTCATGTACAGGATTTGCCTTTGTTGATTCAGACCCAAGAGCTGGGCAATTTTTTTAAATTTGCCAAGTTGTTCATTCAATGAAAAATGATGTTTTCAGGCAACAGAAACTTTTCACGTTGTTTGACTTTAGGATGAATTCAGCTGAAAAAATGGAAAATATTGGGAAAGTATAAATGAAATGTTTCACTATTTATTTTGAAACTGTTTTCATTTAAAATGCTGTAATCTAATTTTACAAAGGGTTTCATAAAAAATTTTAAAAGAAAAAAAAGTCTGTTGAGACATTACTATTTTCCCCCATAATTTTAAAGTTTGGATAATGAATTGAAAAATCAGTTGTTCCCATTGTTCTATTTCTTATTCTTCACTGCAAATGTCTGCTCCAAGGAATAGCATTCTTCTATTCTTCGGTATGGTATTTTGCACACAGTCTATTTGATTAGTATGTCTGGGGCCAAATTCCACAGACAAGTTATGAATAAGCAATTGGAAAAACGTGCTTTTTGCAAAATGCACAAGCTGTAGGTATTCTAACTATAATTTGTCTTGCTAACACACAACTTTTTATGTCTTTCATGCTGTGATTGTGGCATTAGTATCACATCCAACAGAATTTCTTCTAAAGTGTTTGCAGTTTTTCTTGAATTGATGGAAATGAAAACTGAACCTGTCTCAGTTAAAAGCCATTAGAGCTGTCAAAGAGCCTGTAGAAACCTAAGAGTTGCGTAAAAACATAAAATACCAATACAAAAACTTGGCAGCACTATTAATTTCCATTCTAATATAAAGCCCAGCTTTGCTGACTGTGAACCAGAAATTTTGGAATCTCCAGCAGTTCTATTTTTCCTTAATCAGTTTCATAGATCCTGATGAGGATGGCAGATTGGAAAAGAGAAAGAACTAATGATTCCTCAGTACACGTGGCATGTGTCCTGGCACAGCAAGGCTACAGTTTCAAATCACATTGAAATATTCAGGCAGATTCTCCTCTTAATTATACCAGTATCCATCAGGAGCTGCTCACACCAATGTAGGTATGTATGCCTGAGATGAAAATCAATCTCACAGTTTGCATAGTACAAGTGCACAACTTAAAATTGTAACCACAGTGGAAAGCTAAACAAGGTGGCCTTGCTCTCGATGTGATCACCTGTTAATGAGAGCTACACTGAACTAATAAGTGAAAAAAACAGAAAAAGAACCCCAGATAGGCTCTGGGAGCAGTGCGAGATGTGCAGGTAAAAGTCCACTGTGCCCCCACACCCCAAAGACCTCCAGTGACCCCCAACTGCTGCAGAGTACCCTCGCTGATCCCCAGCACCAGCCGGAGGTAAGTGGGGCCCTGTGGTGGGAGGGACTAGCCCCAGCCCAGCTGCAGGGAGGCGGCTAAGCCAGAGCCAAGGGGGGTCTCGCCCTGCCCTGGCCCCTACTTTGCCCAGCCCCCCAGGGAGCCACGCAAACAGGCTGTGCAAATAGGCTGTGCAAACAGGTGCACTTGTCTGCCTGGCATGTGAGTTAGTGTGAAGTTTGAGCAAGAGGTCCCAAGGCCCTGCCAGTGCACCCCCCTAGCGAAGCCAGTCCCAGCCATAGTCAGCCCACCAGTGGCATGACACAGATGGGCACACACCGCACACTGAGGGTCCCCTCGGGGCCTGCGGCCTCCCCCTCTGGCTCCTCAGAGGCCTCCACCCACACGGAGCCCATGGTTCTGGGCTCCATGCAGATGGAGACTCTGGCTCTTGGCTGCGGGGGCTTCCTGTCACTTTTTCAGGCTCTGGGGTCTGGGAGCATGGCCATCTCCCCTTGTGAGTTCTGCTCCCTTTTGGGGTCTTTGGTGTGCCTGCTGGAGGAGCTCCAGGCCACAATCCAGAGACTATGTGCCGTCAGGGACTGTGAGCAGGAGATCAACTCCTACTGCCAGGCCCTTCTCCCCTGGAAGGCAGAGGGTAGACCACGGTCACCTTCCAGAAAAAGGGAAGACTCAGGGACCTTCCCTTCTGTCCAGCCACGAGGTTGGACCAAGGTGGTCAAGGGCCCCAAGGCCCACCACACCAGGGTCCCCGCCCCACTGGAGCTTTGCAACAGATACGAACCTCTTGCAGCCCCAGCAGAGCCTGCCAAGCTGCCAGCTCCCACAGGTGACACAGGCTCAACTGAAGCTACTGCCACCGCACTCCCCAAGACAAAACGCAAAGTCCTTGTCATGGAAGACTCCATCCTGAAGGGGACAGAGGGGGCAATCTGCCACTCCGACCCCTTAGCCTGGGACATCTGCTGCTTCCTGGGAGCCCATATTCAAGACATTGCGGAGAAGATCCCTGGGCTCCTCTGGCCCACTGACCACTACCATATGCTCCTTATGCATGTGGGCACCAATGACACGGCTCAGAGCAATCCCAGCAGGGTCATGAAGCACTACAGGTATTTGGGAGCAGGGCTTAAGGGGTTGGGGGCACAGGTGGTGTTCTCTTCAATCCTCCCAGTCTCAGGCTGCAGGCTGTGGAGGGAGAGGAGGATCAAGGTAGTGAACCAAAGACTGCAGCACTGGTGTCATCGGGAAGGCTTTGGCTTCCATGGCCACAGTCCGCTTTTTTGTAAGAGAGGCAGTAAAGGGCCATAACCCAAAGGGGAGGGGAGTTCAGGACAAGTGGTTGCTGCTCAAAAGGGTGATCCTGGATGCACAACCAAAATCTATCCCATCTCGGAGGAAAGGCAGCAAAAGGGTACAGCAGGGAACTAGCGGACCTCCTGCATCTAAAAAGACAGACCTACAAAGGATGGAGGACTGGATCCACCTCCAAGGAGGAATACTCTGCACTGGTCCAGACCTGCAGGGAGTGAACCAGGAAACCCATGGCTGCGACTGAACTCCAACTAGCTACAATTATCAAGGACAATAAAAAGTCCTTTTTTAATTATGTGGGAAGCAGGAGGAAAAGGAAGGGCAACATCAGACCCCTGTTAAACCAGATGGGACAACTGACACCCAAAAAAAAGCCAACTTGCTAAATGGGTACTTTGTGGTGGTTTTTCCCCTGCCCATTATGGGATGGGAAGGCCCGAGTGAGGGAGATTCCTTACCCTCCATCAATGTTGACCTTGTGAAGGAACACCTTGAGAGGCTCTAAACCTTCAAGTCAGCTGGCTCTGACAGTTTACACCCCAGGGTACTCAAGGAGCTGCCTAGCATCATAGCTCAGCCCCTGACATGGATCTTTGAGAATTCCTGGCACTCTGGTGAAGTGTCCAATGATTGGAAGAAGGCCAGTGTGGTACCTATCTTCAAGAAAGGGAGGAAAGTGGGTCCAGCAAACTATAGGCCCATCAGCCTGACCACTATCCCAGGGAAGGTTTTAGAAAAGATTATCAAAGAGGCCATTCTTAACAGACTGGCCAATGGCAACATCATGAGGGATAGCCAGCATGGGTTTGCTGCAGGTAGGTCTTGCTTGACCAATCTCATTTCCTTCTACAATCAGGTGACCTATCACCTGGACAAAGGAGAAGAGATTGATGTCATATATCCTGACTTTAAAAAAGCCTTTGATCTGGTATCCCATGATCACCACTTAGTAAAATTGGCTAACTGTGGCCTCGACCACACCACGATCTGCTGGCTGGGGAATTGACCACTAGAGAGTGGTGGTTGATGGAAGTCAATCATTGTGGTGCCCTGTGACCAGTGGGGTCCCCCAAGGCTCTTTCCTATTTAACATCTTCATTAATGATGTTGACATTGGTATCAGAAGTGGACTGGCCAAGTTTGCCAATGACACCAAACTCTAGGGTAAAGCGTCCACACCCGAGGACAGGAGGGTGATCCAGGCTGATCTTTGACAGGCTCAGGAAATGGGTGGACAAGAACCTGATGGTGTTTAACACCGAAAAATGCAAGGTTCTCCACCTTGGGAAGAAAAACCTGCAGCATCCTTATAGGCTCGGCAGTGCTACACTAGATAGCACCACAGACGAAAGGGACTTGGGGGTAATGACTGACCACAAGATGAACATGAGCCTGCAATGTGATACTGCTGCTAGTAAAGCAAGCAAAATGCTTGCTTCCATCCACAAATGCTTCTCAAGGAAATCCCAGGATATCATTCTCCCATTGTGCTTGGCCTTGGTGAGGATGCAGCTGGAGTACTGCATCCAGTTTTGGGCTCCACAATGCAAAAAGTATGTGGAGAAGCTTGAGAGTGTGCAGAGGACAGCCACACACATGATCAGAGGTCAGGAAAGCAGACCTTATAAAGAGAGCTGAGAACCCTGGGACTCTTCAACCTGGAAAAGTGCAGGCTCAGGGGTAATCTGGTGGCCACCTATAAGTTCATCGGGGTGCTTGCCAAGATCTGGGAGAACGTCTGTTTACCAGACCGCCCCAAAGGATGACAAGGTTGAATGGTCACAAACTCCTCTGTGACCATTTCAGGCTGGACATAAGGAAGAACTTCTTTACTGTCTGAGCCCCCAAGGTTTGGAATAGATTGCCACTGGAGGTGATTCAAGCACCTACTCTGAACGCCTTCAAAAGACATCTGGATGTTTATCTTGCTGGGATCCTATTATCCCTACTGACTTCCTGCCCCTGGGGCAGGGGGCTGGACTTGAAGATCTTCTGAGATCCCTTCCAGCCCTATTGTCTATGCAGTTTATGAAATCTATGAAATCTATGAATATTAATCACTTTAATTGTCCAATGTGTAGTTCTGTGTGGTATCCTTTAATAACAAAAATATTATTTAACAATAAGCCTTTTTAGAGGTTAATGAGATTGATCTGCTTATTCAGGGGCAGATTCTGATGTCCTTACTCATGCTGAGTAGCAGCTTACCTCTTGTAGTGGTCTCTTGCCTTTGGTTGATTGACTTGAGTAAAGAGCGTGTGCATAAATTATCACAAGCAAAGACTCGGGTAGTTAACCTTACTAATGCTGATTATTGTCTTATTACATGACTAGTCCCATTGATTTTGACAACAATGAATCATTTAAAAAAGGTATTATCAAGCACATGCAAAACAAATTGTTAGTTATTTAAACATACATGTCTCACTTATGGTGCTTCAGGAAGACCATTAAAAAACTTCTAGGAAGTCTTTTTAGTAATAGCTGCAGCTTCCAGAGTCACTGCAATTAATGCTGCCACTGTTCTGGACCCACAGGCAAGGATAGATCTGGCACACAGGGTCACATTGGAGCAGGATCCCTTGCATGGGGTCATGCCCATGGACTGACCCCATACATTGACCCCATGCTGGATCAGGCCCACAGACTAACTCCAGCCATGGGATCCAGCCCATGGACTGGCTGAGTGTCACTCATCCAGTCTGCAGGGCCAGAAGGCATCACTGGTCTGGCACGTGGAATTATGATATGGTAATTATAAATAATTGTGTGTTAAAAAAAAAGAAAAACCAAAATCCAGTGGAAAATTTTACAAACTGGTATATTTGTAATCCCACAAACAAGTGTTGTTTCCAAATACCATACAGAGATTTAAGACACAAATTTGGATTTCTCTGAGTTTTAAGAAGATTTTGAAAATTGAACACAGCATAGCCTACCTTTGCCATTAGAAGCTAAGACTGCCTCTGTCTTTCACACAGTAGGTTTATTTTGAACAAGAGTATACTGGCAGCAGTTAGTAACTTGTCAGAGCATAAATCTATTAATAGAAGCTGTTAAAGAAAGGTAATCAATATGGCATATTAGTTTTCAGTTGCTTTAGAATGGCAACAGTGAGATAAGAATACTATCCCACAGCTAATTTTAAATATTTTCTAGCACCATATGTCCTAAACATTTTATAGACTGCTTTTCTGTCTATGACACCTTCTATAGAAGTAGCTATATAAAGTATTTACTATGCAGAAATACAATAATAATAATTGCTAAGGTAGATAAATAATGTAGCACTGTACATTCCCATGATTGTGATAAGATTTATTCATTTGTAACTAACACAGGAGGCTTGTCACATGGCTGGATGTCCATAAGTCATAAGACTATGTTGTATAAACTGTGATGTATGATGCCCTCTGTGGAAACAGAACAATAAATTATTTAATCTGCAGGCAATATGATACTAAAAGCTATAGTAGATACACTGTGTAGCTAGAGTGAATTCACATGACCTTGACATGTAATTCATTAACCATTTGTTTAACCTGCTAATTTCCATGCTAACAAAATGATCTCATATACTGCACCCTATACAGTTTTGTTTCTCACAATGATGGTTGTCTTAAGGAGAACTGGCACAAAACATGCATTTCAAATTTTGGGGATAGGGGGAAGCAAGTAATGGGGAATACAAACAAGAAAAATCTCTTTTCTTTTTCTTCCTGGCTACATTTGATAGGAAAAACTAACCTACTATGATAAACCTAAAAAGTGCTCTCTCTTTTTGCTTGGCTGTAATACAGGGCCAGACCCTGTCAGCAGTATCTACCTTATCAGTAAGATAACCTTTAGAGCAAGGGTCACAGTATCTGGCTCTGGAATGGATTCATTTTAGACAGAGTTGTATGTTAAAGCATACAACTCTGTCTAGTATCTAGACAGAGTTTTAGTATCATCTACTTATTTCTAGTATCATCTACTTATAACCATTATAGTGTAATGTTCTAATATAAATATGACATTATGATTAACTGTGTTTTATCTTTAAATAATATAATAAAGTGGTCAGCATAGATGATAGGTGAAAACCAGGTCCACTGAAGTTAGTAGGAGTTTTGTCATCAGTTTTGCTAGAGCTAGGATTTCATTCAATATGGTACTGGTATATTAGTTTTGAATATTGGACCTTCTTTAAAGTTTTAAAAGAAACACCTTTTAAAAGTATCTGTTATTTTGTTTAGCATTTCTGCATGGTGCTTGATCTTTTGGGCCTGATTCATAAAGAGAGATTCTCTAAGTAGGGAAATATGTTGGAAGTTCAACGTCACTGAAAATGCAATGAATTATTAAAGGCAAAAGTATTATACAAATAGATTAAGCATGGGGGAAAAACTTAGTGCTTTCCTACTTATATTTAGTGTTTTTCAAATGGTTATCTGTCTCTGCGTTAGATTTTTATGTCTCCTATTACTGATGTGTCTGAGCACCTCACATTCTTAAATATATTTATGTTCCTCACAATAGTTCTATTAGGGAGTGAAGGACTATTATCTCCATTTTACAGAATGGATCTGAGCACAGAGGGTGACTGTAGCATTGGAGCAGATTCAATTAATCAAGTCTGCTGCTCCAGCAACCTCAGAATCTTGTGTATTCAGCATCCCTGGGCTTCAAAATGGCAGTTGGGGAGGGGGGACGCTTTAACCAAAGATTATTGTATGAACTTTAAAGTGCCCCCCACCACTATTTTAAAGCATGGGACACTGAACACATGAGAAACTGAGGGCCAATGAATCCTGAGAGCCGCTCCAGTTAAAGCGTTGATCCTCCGGAGCACATTTAAAGATGCCCAGGGAGGCTAAGTGACTTGCTTAAGGCTTTTGTACTTAACACTGAAATGTTTTTCATCTTCTCCATATTCTACCAGTACTACTGAGAAAAAGATTTATTATGTTTTTTTTCTTGTACATTATAATTTAGGTTACTGACAGGAACCAAAAGGACAAGAAAGAGAACAAATTGAAGAGAGATTATCTATTCAGAGTTTAATCTCAAATGATTCATTTAAGAAGGTCCTATGTATATATGTTTAAGATTCACTGTATTGTAATTAATTTGTGCTTTCTTACTCTCTTAATTTTGGTAATTAACTAACAATATTCCTTTCAAATCTTATCAGTTCCATTTTAGCCCTCTTGATCTTTATATAACTCTAAATAAGCTTTTAAAGTTTTGTTTGGGGGGGGTTTAAGAACATTGTTATTTTCATGTTAAATTAGTTCCTTATCCTTTTAAGGCCAAATCCATAGTTAAAAATGTTGCTGTTATAACAACATCTTTTTGGGATGTCTGTTTTGTTAGTTTGGGGGAGGCATTTAAAACATTTTGTAATGGCAGTAGTTCTAATATAAACACAGCTGAACTGGCATAAAACTCCTTTGCCAATATAGTTTTGGTCTTTCAGGGCTTTGATATACACTGTCCTGACACAAGCATTGTTTCTGGTATGAGCTTCTCCTGTATGAAAGTGATTTGACAGAATATAGCAAGGCCTTTTCAATTCAGACTAAGCCTGAGTCACTATAGCTTTTAAAATAAAGATCCATGTTATTTTCCTGCTGTTGTTTCCTGTGCTTTTAGTTTTTGCCACTGGATTTATGACCCAGATACCTTGCTCTGGGCACATTGGTGCATGGGGGTGCACGTGCCCTCTGATGACCGACACTGATGCTGTCGGTAAGGCTGGTGCCCCCACTGACAGGACCACTGCCATCAGCGGCTTCTGCGGGTGCTCCCCCAGATTCAGAAGGCACCAGTCACACATGTCTGGCCAGACCCAAACCCCCATAGCAACCATGACCTCTCTATTCAATAATAGGCCATTTTTATTGATACACAGTGATAGCAGATAAGAATAATGCAAACAATTCTACATCTACCAATCCCAGGATTCACAGAGTCAAGGTATGTCTGGCCAGCCCGTGAGCTTCACTCTGAGGTTCTCCCTTGAATGTCAGCAGACTGGAGGTCAAAGGCCAAGGCTTACCCCCCTCCCCACAACCAAGTGGGGTAGGTGAGACAGGCTTGTGCTGTGCCTTCTGTCCATGGTGGCCTCAGATTCTTCTCTCAGGGACCCTTTGCTGCTCTGAAATCCCTGCTTTTGTATCCTTTTCCCCTCCTGATGACTCTTCATCTCTGGGCATTGTTAATTGTTTTTTCTGTGATTGTCATAATGTCCATGTTATGTCCTGTCAGCATATTCCTTTGTTTCACAAACCAGTCACGTGCATACACTTTAATTTGGGCTTTTTCTGGTCCTCCTAATTTTGTGTGTTCCCCCCAAAATGGAAATCCTACAGGTTCTGCAAGTGGGCACTGTGACCTGGCCTATGTGGCAAAGTCCCTTATCTCACGTTATGAAACAGTGTGGTACGTCTTCAATTTCCCAGCCTATGCATCTGCTTGCTGGTTGCCTGTGTCAGACACAGTGTGCCTTGCAGAAACTGTCACAAACAGGCTTTTAGAAATCAATTAACATTTGCTGTTGCCCTGGACCATTGTTTTAATATATATAATATATATCTACTTTATCTACAAACCAGTTCCCAAAAGCGAACCTCCAAATACCATTTTCTTGCCATCACTAGTCACTTCTCAAATACAACTAGACAGTTCATCAGTCCCATTAATCAGAGTTCACTCAGGACAGATTGCTGTTTCTCTGTGTTGTTTTGATTAATTTCACATTGGTCATAATGATTTTCTGCATCTTTAGTACAGGTAGAACTAGATTTATTTGCAAAGGAGACGTTCTCAGTAGCAGGTTCATCTCCTGCCTCTTAGTAAGATGGTTTTTCAATTCTCAGAGAAAATTCTATCCTGCCTTCTGTCTGTCTACTCTCAGCCTTGGGCTCCCATCAGGTGGTGGAGGAGCTGGCTGGGGTATGAGGGTGCTACAGTGAGGGGCTAGCCTGCAGGTAGTCCCTGCACTTTAGCACCCTCGTGCCCCAGCCAGCCCCTGTCACAGTCTACACATGTTTTTCAGCATATGTAGTTACTCCACCATAAGATAGTACTGTCCCCAACAGTACTATCTTACAGTAGATTTGATTAATCTACTGTGCCTTAATACCGGCACATGTGTAGACTGTGACGCTTTACTGCAGAGCTAATTAGTTTGCTCCACAGTAAAGCTCATGTGTAAATGCACCTGTGAGCGCATCCACATGAGATGCTTTACTGTGCATTAGACTAATCTAATGCACAGCAGTGTTTCTGTTTGCACCTGCATGGGATTTACCACACAATAAATTAGGCTAATGCATGGTTTGCTAGTACTGAGAAATACAAGTACTAGTTTAATTGTGCATTAGCTACTGCACAGTAGGACATGTGTAGCCACTGATGGGAAGCAATTTGCTCCTGGCCAGTCTAGGTAGCAGGGGACCACAGGGGGTGGGTTGAGGGGGACGGGGGGAGTGGTGAAGCTGCCCATGGCTCTATTATGGAGCTTAGGATTGCAGCCTGGCTTGGTGGTGCTGGCTTGGGGTGATGCTCCATGGCCAAGCAGCAGCAGTGCCCTGAGCTCTCCCCTTGCTTTGCTTGCTGAGGGGATGGGGGATGAGCAGGTCTGGGATGGAGGAGCTCTCTGTCCCTGGCACTGCTCAGTTCCTGGCTCCTCCCAGGCATGGGTAGGGACTGGGAGCCAACTAGGGCATGCACTGTGCAGACTGTGGCAGGGCTGAGGGGATGGGGAAGTTCTCTGTACCTGACACAGTGCTGCAGGGACAGAGAGCTTCCCCATCCCTTCAGCAAGTCAGTGTTGGTGAGCCAAGCTGTAATTGAAAGCTCTATGCAGCTGGGAGCTGTCCCCCACTCTGGAACAGCTCCCCCTGGTCCCTGGAGCCCAGGTCTGACCTCCAACCTCCCCCCCCCCACCAGCCTGGGGAGGCAAGGGATCCTGGAGCTCCCCCTGGCTGCTGCATGGGGATAGAGGAGGCCAGGGAAGCAGGACATGTTCCCAGATGCAGTTTAGTTACATGTGGCCTTCTGTTTTGGTGGTATGTGAAGTCCTGTCAGAGGAAATAGCAGAGGTCTTCTTGCATTTTGGAGCTTCCA